>NC_053136.1:600000-902530 GCF_016808335.1 Panicum virgatum
TTCTCAAAACCGGCCACCTACCCGGGTTTCGTGGACCCTCCAAAACCGCGGACTGGATCTTCATCAAGACGACAGCATCGCGGAGAAGACTTCGTTTCGAAGAAAGAACCTCGGCCGTCGGATGAGATCGTGTACAGGGGGTGCTGTAGGCCAACCGGTCTGACCGGTCCCTGGCACCGGTCTGACCGGTCTAACCAACCGGTCTTTTGTGCACTCTTGTACTTTGGCCCCTTTAGTAATTACGAATAGGCCCATAGCGAGGAGGAGCAGATCGATGCCCCGGACGCCCAGAGGACCCAGAAGGACGTCCCGGAGTACGAGAAGACTCCGAAGACCTAGGATAACTACGATAAGTCTCAGGTTCACGCCCATCTATGAACTGACTACCTATTAGACATTGCTTGCTAGAACTGCTATCTCTTTATTACTGTTATGAGATGAACCTGCATAGCCAATTGTGTGCCCTTATTCCTTGAACTCCTAATATAAACCATGTTGAATGGTTGATATGCTTGCATGTGTTTGCGTGGGATTTCCTCGTGATATGATAGTCTTGGCGTGAGTGGAGATCCACCATATCAGGAGTTGGTGATTAGGGCTTTTAGCAGGGGGCGAGCAAGTTGACTTTGCTGGGGGTGTGTGTTGGGCACACCCTACGAGCACCTGTTGCGGGTGCATGTAGGTGTCGTTCGACACGGTTGGACTCTTGAGGTGTTTTGGATGCCTTATCTGTAATGGGTGCCTTTTGCGGACTGCTGTGGCGGATACGCATGAGGACGGAGATGCTCACCCCGGCATATAAGGAACCGGTTGGTGTAACTATGATTAGTGGGACTTTGTGAGCATGCACACCACTAATCACTATGCGGGTGGATTCGGTCCAAGGTTAGTAAGCATGGTACCAAGCCTGTAGGCGGATGTAGTATCAGTGTAGGGGGAGCAGGTGTGGACCTGGCATTCCTCGATTCGCGGGATTCATGGGAATCCTATTCTAGATGGCTTCACAGTCCCGGGGCGACCTCTTGCGAGAGAATGCGCCCAAACCCGGGAAAGCAGGATGGTACCATGGCTACTAGTTCTTGTTCTCAGTAGACCGATGTCTCATTGTCAGTCGGCTGGCCTCTGGCTGGCAGCGATTCGAGTGTGTACAGGTGTACAACCCCTGCAGGGTGAAATCTATACGTATAGCCACGTACTCGGTCATGTACATCCCTACTCCTCTGTTACTTCCATTAGTTAGTGTGCCTTGATACTTTTCTACCACCCTCTAGTCTACTTTCCTGCTTGGACAGCAGCTAAGGTGCGAGGAGAGGGAGTTCTCGCACCGACTTGGTTGGATATCAGGGACTTGGGTGAGTCTCGGAGGTGTGAGTTGACCGGGAGTCCGGGATACCGGAATGGAGTCCGGGATGCTGGAATGGCCCGCGTCAGGTGACTTGGCAGATGCTATACTTTGTTGATGCTACACATAGGAAGCCCTAGCCTTATCCGTTGGCTATTTCTTTATACCATAATGCATCCACTTAAAGCTTGCATACGGATGGTGACGTGAATCTATCCCGTCCTTGGGGATAGTTTGGTAGATGCAGGATCCGACTCGAAGATCGACGACGACTTTGAAGGAAGGACTAAGGACTACTTGTGCTTCGCTCAAGTTCGCCTGTGGAGGAGGGAGCATCAAGATGAAGGATGCCCAAGAAGTCTAGCTATCGCTTCCGAGTTCTGTTTGTTTTCTCTTTAGCCCAACAGGCTTGTACCAGAATTTCGTACTACAATCCGCAGGATTATGTAATAATTAAACCCTTGTTGTGTTTTATCGAGAAGTATGACTGTGATATGTAATTGAAATGAGTTCTGTATGTGATAGCTACTGATCCAAGGACTATCACGATGATATAGGGAGTCGGGTTGTCCGTTCGACAACCCGGTTCGTTTCAGCCGCCTTCAGCCTCGGCGGTGGTGGGCGAGCCCATGGCCTGGCTGCAGCAATCCCCTGCGGAGGTGGCCCCGGCAGCGGCGTGCAACACGATGGCGCCCATCTCGGCCGTTGGGTTGGCTACCATGACAGCGGCGCCCACGGTAGCCACGATGGCGGCGCCCACTGCCGTGGCAGCACGGCGACGCACGGCACGGTGCTCGGCTCGGCCACTGCGAAGGCGGCGGTGGCACCCAAGGCCATGGTAGCTGCGGCGGCAGCATGTGGCTCGGTGGCGCTCAGCTCGACTGATGCATCGGCAGTGGCAGTGTGTGACACCCGTGTTGTGCAGAGCAGTGGCAACGTTGGGGACGCCCATTTTGGTCACCTACACCACTCTGCCGGCTGCAATTATGATTGTTGTCGTTCCTCCGGAGCTTGGCCAAGGTGCTGGCGAAAGTTTGGACGGCGATGTCTGCGAACACCGCTACCTCCTTGGAGGCGTCCTTTTAAACCTCTACAGCTCCCCGTGTCAGATGTTGCGGGTGAAAACCCAACTCATTTTGGGCAGGCGTCGGCGGTGCCTTCGGCGATGTGACCTTCCTCAAGGCGAAGCTAGGCTAATTCGGATGGCACTGACGGACATCGACAAGATGTGCTACTTCTTCTCTTCCTTTCTTCCTGTTATAATTATAAAATGTTTCTTGTGTTGGTGCAGCTCGCGTCGAGGACCCAATCCAACCGTGCAGGGTGTGCAGAGGCTCTGGTCGATGACACAATCTGACCAGGCAGAGTGAGTTGAGGCCTGGATCGATGTTCCAATCTGACCTAGGTAGCAGGGATGACCTGTGTCTCTAGAGGCTTTCTGTCCACGCAGGTGGTGTAGTGGTGATTCGAACGGCAATAGGACGAAGGTGAGGTTTTAGAGTGGCTCGGTGGTACTATGTCACCCTCGACAGCGAAGCAAGCCCGGATCCTTGGAGAGTCCAGCAGAGGGAGTGGTGAAGACTCTGTGCACTTTAAGGTGGTGTATGATGAGTGGTGTGCAACAATGGATGTAGCGAGGCCCCACACGTTTGAGTTGAGGCCTAGGCGAGGAGTTGTCTCGGAGTTCTAGGATCCGGCGAGATATTTCGGATGTTTGGTGTGCATGGTGCGGCAGCGGTACTTCAACGAGGGGTCCGGCATGGCGGTGCCTCTTTCGTGTGTTGCGGTGGACTCCTCTGCTGATGTAAGGCCGAAGTTGGGAGATCGGTGCTCATGTGTGCATGATCTAAAGATGATGGCGGCGTGGAGAAGTCATAGTGGCTACTTGGCTTGTAGCGGACTGCGGCGGCTGGTAATTGGCGTTGGACATCGTCGGGGACGACGACGCTCATGAGGTGGGCTACTTGTCAGCTTCTTCTTGGGTGGTGGTGGTGCTGCAGCATGGTGGTTTTGTATGAAGTCGAGTTAAGTTGCACAACCGTGTTGATGTCCCAATCCAACCAGTTATTGTTCGAGTCGAGTTCAGAGGAGTTGTGTGGTTGTGTTGGCCAGTGGTGGTGTCTTTGTTGGTTGTTGTGGTACCCAATCTGGGCTTCGTTTTTTTCTTTTTAATATAATCGTCGGCAGCTCTCTTCATTTCAAAAACTAGTGTATCTAAACAGGAGTACTAATAGGGTGGTCTAAAGTTTAGCCAAGACTTAAAAACTTTAGCAAATATATGAGTAAACTTATAGTTCCTCCAAACAAGCCCTTAGGCTAACTCTTACTCCCTCCATTCCAAATTATAATTCTTTTTATTTTTTGACCTAAAGTTTGACCACTTGTCTTATTCAAAACATTTTTATAAAAATAGTCAAATTTAAATCATTCTTAAAGAACTTTTATTAATAAAGTAAGCCACAGATGTGATATTTTGCAAAAAAAATTGAATGATATGAATGGTCAAACTTAGAATAAAAAAAATCAAACAAACTATAATTGGAACGAAGGGAGTATATATCAAAGCCTTGTTTCACTACTACACGAATGACCTTTGATCCTCGGCATTTGTCCCGACTATAGTCGGACCCGGGACTATCTAGGCATTAGTCCCGAGTCCAACAGCTAGGGGATGGAAGGGCTCTTTAGTCCCGATGAAAGAGACTCTTTAGTCCCGGGTGCCCGGGACTAAAGGACCCTTGACCATTAACTTTGACCAAGAATATTTATTTAATAAATTAGTTAAGTTAAGTAAAATGAGTGCCACCACGTCTATCATCAGAAACACTATAAATTTAGCTTCTAAATTTATCTATTTGTGTAAATATTTATTGAAAACCCGGATATTAAATGAAAAAAGTCAACTAATAGTGTCATATATTTAAGGACGGAGACTATACACTTTATTAACTCTATGAATGAGCCCCATGTGTACGCTGCTTAATTTTTGTTCTTGACCGTTAGAAAAGATGCGCATGGAAGTGATGAGAGATCAGCAAACTGAAGTTTGAAAAGGCTACTTCGTTGTGTTTGAACTGTGTGGTCCCTCTGCTCTTAATTAGCTCACTGGCTAGTCGTAGATGCATATAATCTTAGGTTAATTAGTTGTTCATGCGAAAGCTATGACGGTATGCGTGTATTCTCATATAGTAGAGTACATATACTAAATCGACCGTGCAAGAAGTACTTGCTTGTTGCTTAATTACTAAAATCTTAATTAGGTTAACTGGATTGCCCTGCACTTACGCAAGTGCTATCCGTTCAGGTATATACGTACGATGCCGGCTGACTATCTAGCTGTTGCCTCACTATATATAATTCAGTCCTGCAGCAGCAGGTAGGCAGCGCGATATATGGATCGGATGGGCCGATCGATCTCGCTTATATATACCACCAGTCCCGTGCCTGATGCCTGCTGCTGCAGGGAGTAGGACCACACAGGTGCGCGCGGCGGCGGCGGCGGCGAGGATTGTCGGAGACGACGCGATCATCCATAATGGTGGAGGACGAGCAAAAGAAGACGACGACGGCGGCAGCGACCATGATGGCTTCGTGGTCCATGGAGGCAGTGATGCTGCCGGCGAGCATGGTACTGGTGCAGACGTTCACCATGGGCGCCCTCCTCCTCTCCAAGCTCGCGCTCAACATTGGCATCGAGCCCTTCGTCCTCCTCGCCTACCGCAACCTCATCGGCGCCATCATCGTCGCGCCCTTCGCCTTCTACTTCGACAGGTACGCCTTCTGAGTATTCCCTAGCTAGCTAGTAGCACATCATAACCACGCTTGTACGCAGAAAATCTGGTGACAAAATTCATCGGTACCATCTTGTGAATTTAAAATTTTGCCCAAGTTTGAAACTGCGGTCTATATATATATCTGCATATATATTCTAGGGAGAAAATTTTACTTTATTTGCACCTATCTAGTTTATTGCTTCTTCGTTCATACGCTCCTCTGAATTCAGATATATAAACACTACTACTACCACCACCACCACTACTACAAGATCTATTCACAATCTTCCCTAAAAATTCCTATTTTTAAATAACAATGGTCGTCTGTGTAGTCTCATGCTAGTTAGTTATGTACCACAATTGTTGGTAATATGGTTGACAGAATGAAGTTATTGGCGATTTGTCAAAACTGTTGGCGATGGCATATATACATTAAAAAAAAAACTATCTACTACTCAAAGTTTATGTTATGGTCGCCGAGTCATAGAATAATGGACTCCCTCTGTCCCAAAAAAAATGCAACTCTTGCTTTCTGAGGAGTCAAATAATTTCAAATTTAACCAAATTTATGTAAAATATTATTAGCATTCATATATATTACAAAATAAATACCAAAAGATTAATCATGTAATCTATTTTTTTCTTCTCGAAGACGCAAGAGAGCTGCACATTTTTGTATTAAGCAAAAAAAAACAAAAAGAAAGTCACATGCGAGCACAACGTTGAGTGGGAAAACCACCCACAGTAAGCACTAAACGGTCACAAGAGCCGCTTAGAGAAGAGAAGAAAAAAATACTTTGGCCTAACAGTACAAAATAATCCTACTACTCACGCTTCAAACAACAACCAAGCTTCCTGGTGGCTCCAACTTCCACCCAAAGCCTGACCTCCGACGACTTTAAATTTGATACTAAATCTAGCACGGGTTGCATCACCGTACCGTTGCGGTACGCCGGCACGGTTGCGTCTGCTATAGATCTCTCTTGCCTTGTGTGAAAAAAGCATGCATGCATTGTCCTGATGAGAAGCACAAGGGAAACTGGAACACGTACACATACACATCCTGTATGTAGCTAGCTAGGTTCACGTGCCTGAAATGTGCTGGAGATATGCCGATCCAGGTGCATGCCGTGGCTTTTGCCTATACATTTTCGGGAGAAGATGACTGATAGATTGGTCACGTGCGTGAACCAACCAGCACACACAGCTCTCATGTGTTGTGTGTGCCTGCTAGTATAGCTACATATCTCAAGGAAAGCTGCTAGCTAGCTAACAATGCAAGCAAGCAAGGCAAGCATGGAGCAGCGGATATGCCGTGCGGTGAAGGTGTTTGTGATGTGGCGGCAGTTGTGGCATCTCCTTCCATCCCTTATATTACTCGGCTAAGCACGGCACACACAACACATGAGAGGCGATGTTTCCTTGCCTGCCTGCCTGCCTTGAATATAATTATAAATCGATCCTGCCTAACATTTTCATTAATTCCAGTTATTCATGCATGCTAATAATTTTTTATCCTTTATTTGTTATTAATTAATTTGCTGGTTCACACACACACGCGCGCGCTAAAGTTTTTGGGTTTTAGCTAAAGTTTAGTCATCCATTAGCACTCTCGTTTGGAAGAGCTAGTGCTAAAGCTTAGCACTTTCACCTATTAGCAGTAGGATCCAAACAAAGCCTTAATATATTATTTTAGAGAAAAGATCTCCCCCACTTTATTTCAGTGAAACAAAGCAGAGTTCAGATAGCAAAATAGTTCGAGTTCAGCAAATTTTGTTTCCTTGGCGCTCTATCATTGGCGGATTTTGCTTGGCGCTCAGCCGCCAAGGATCATTTCCTTGGCGGTTTTGGTATTTTTCTTGGCGGTTTTTGGCCGCCAAGGTAATTCAGGATTCTAATAGTGCGTATTCGAGGCACGCCCGCTAAATCATGGTAGAGATAAGAGCTACTGAGCAGCTACCACCTATTACAGCATGGCCAGCCAAAGAAAGAGGCGTCAAAGGGGCTTTAGCGGCCACCAAAGCGACGTTGGAGGTTGCTCTCCCAGGAAATGCTCCCCAATCCAATGAGTTCCCCTCCTAGTAAGATGGCGTTGTTGAGCTCTCCAGTAGCAGCATCAGCTGAAGCGGGGGCCTCCGATTGGGTTGCAAGCTTTGTCAAGGGCCCTGTTTGGTTTAATCTAGAGATCCTAGATCACGCAATTCGAGAAAAGAATCTCGCATGCATGGAGTGCTAAATGAAGTCTATTTGCAAAAAAATTTTAGGGATGGGTATAATTTTTCGCGATGAATCTAATGACGGTAATTAATCGATAATTGGATACAGTGATGCTACAGTAACTATCCTCTAATCACGCGGTCAAAGGCCTCGTTAGATTCTTCAGAGTTCCTAATGCGGGGTTCTGGAGTTGATTTTGTAAACTGACTTTGTTTAACACCGTAATTAGCGATCAAAGATTCCTAGTACACTATAGTACAGGAAACCAAACGGGGCCAAAACTTGGTCCAGATTCACAGCACCCACTTCTATATAGCTAGAGTGATCGCCAATTTTTCAAAGTGTTCAAAGCCGCGCCTTAATGGTCTATTAGTATATATACTGGATGGACGATGATGGATCAGAAAGTTGGTGTGTGCAGGTCGATGGTGAGCAAGGTGAGGGTCAAGGTGTTGGGGTGGCTGTCCATGAGCGCGCTGTTCGGGATCGTGCTGGCCATGGGGCTCCACTACTACGGCCTCCGCGCCACCACGGCCGCATACTCGGTCAACTTCCTCAACCTCATCCCCGTGGTCACCTTCCTCATCGCCGCGCTGCTCCGCCTCGAGAAGCTGGCGGCGCGGACGTGGGCAGGGCGGATGAAGATGCTGGGCACGGCTATCTGCGTGGCCGGCACCATGGTGACGAGCCTCTACCGGGGCCGGCTGCTGCACCCGTGGCCGACGCACCTGCTCCGGCACCACGCCGCCGCCGGCGTCCCCGCGCACCGCAACATGGCCCTGGGCACCGCCTACCTCTGCGGCAGCTGCCTGGCCTACGCGCTGTGGTTCATCGTCCAGGCCCGGGTGGCCAGGGAGTTCCCCTGCAAGTACCTCTCCACCATGCTCGCCTGCGTCTCCGGCACCGCGCAGGCGCTGCTCATCGGCGCCGCCGCCAGCCGCGGCCGGGCCGCGGCGTGGCGCCTGGGCTGGGACCTGCAGCTCGTCGCCGTCGTCTACTCGGGGGTGTTCAACACGGGCGCCACCTTCTGCCTCATCTCCTGGGCCATCTCGCGGCGAGGGCCCATCTACCCGTCCATGTTCAACTCGCTGTCGCTGGTGGCCACCACGGTGCTGGACTCGCTGCTGCTCGGCACCGACGTCTCCGTCGGCAGCCTGCTGGGGGCCCTGCTCATCGTCGTCGGCCTCTACGCCTTCTTGTGGGGAAAAGGCAGGGAGATACGGCGCCAGAACAAGCAGCAGCAGCAGCAGCAGCAACCCGGCGAGGTCGTCAGTGCTTCTGCTGCTAATAACAACGGCGACGAACGCGTCTAGTCGATCGATCGATCAGAAGTGAGCATATATGTATGTACTGATACTATCCGTCGATGATCCATGAGTCAGGACCTGAAACGTACGCAAATAAAAAAACAGACGACAGGCAGACAGACACCGATCGAGACAGATAGAAGAGATGCGACGCAGCTAGCAGATCATCGATCAAAAAAACTGCCACTTGCAGCATGCATGGAGATCATCATCATCATCGATGGAACTGACGGACGGATGGAGATCATACTGGTGGACTGGAAGCAAACCCAAAAAAAAAACACACAGAGAGGAAAGGCGAGCTGTTAGCATGCGGCAGCCCGCGGCCTAGTGTATCGTCAAATGAGAAAAAAATAAAAAGCCCAAGCAGTTCCTGGGCCAAGCCCGGTTGTGCCATCGGGCCAGGCTGGGCGATTTGGGCATTACAGCTTCAATGAAGAAATCTCCATGCTTCGTCTCGATCCGCAGCAGATGATTAAAATCTTCCTTATCACCAGGCGTAGCAAGTATTAAATGTAGTCTGAGATTAGGCGTGGGAATTCCAAGGAAAAAAGAAACATGAACAGGTGGAGTCGCCCTGTACATGGTCTGGTTTCAACCCGGCCAATTTGTGTAACCAGCCCATGTCAAATCGCTTCGGAAGACCATGCCCGGGTTGGTTTGAGTCCGGTTTGAACCGTGTAACCTGCTGTTCGCGAGTCTGTCGTCAGGTTGCTCCTCGTCGACTCTTGCGACCATGCCCCCATCCACGCACGGACGGACCTGCGGGCTGCAGCGTCAGCGAAGAATCTGTTCCTGGTCCTCCACTCCTCCAGGTGCAACGTCAATGGCGGTCATGGCAGACATGGCCGGCAGCCGGCAGCCGGCAGCAGTTACGACTCGAGCAAGACGTATACAACGAAGACGAGCACCTTGAGGAACGTCTTCCGCGACGGTCCACCTCGCAGGCCATAGCCTGATGCTTTCGAATTGTTGAGGCTCCAACAGTTCAGAGCATGTTGAAGAAGAGATTCCATGCTGAAGAGGAAGAGTCGAGTGAATCGTCGAGGCGAAGCTACAAGCGCGGTAGTGTGGCGTCCTGCTGGCAAGTGGCAACGCCAACGAGCGGCTTAGTGCTGCCGCCCTCCATGGCTCCATGCCGGAGAGGGGGACTCGAGCGGAGGAGCAGAGTCAGCGATGGGCCATGAAGTTATTACCAAGCTCTGCTTCTTGTTTTTGTTATTTGAAATCTTCACATGTGATGGAACACTCAACGGGAGCCTATCGAAGAAGATGACCAGTACCCGCCTACCAGGAACAGCTCGATCGTGCCGCTACCACTAGGCCTGACAGCGAATCGCAGCTGTAATCAGTGGCCGGTTTAAACTGTTAACCACCCAGCCCGCTGGTTTCTAACCCGCAATTGGACTCTCTCATGGCTTGAGTTGTTCTTAATCAGAAACTGGTGAAACCAGACCATGAACAGGGTGAGGTGGAGAAGTTGACAACTGGCTTACCTCTCCGATTATTATGACTCTCTCATGGATTGATTGTGGGGCCCAGGCCCGCGCCGCGCGTTGTGTCTGCTCTGCGTGGGGTCCACCCCCCTCTCTCTCGATTCCGCTGCTGTCCTGGTCTCGGGGGAGCCGCCGATCCACGTGTCGGCTTCTGGTTTGATAGTCCGTACGGTGGTCCCATGTACCGTACTCTTGCGGGTCCCACGCCAAGCAATAGCCTCCTGGCACGTGGGCGGGACCGCAGCTGGGCGGTGTGCTACCAGCCAAGGGTTGGTTGCTTTCTGTTTTTCCTAGTACTGTTGTTTCGAGAGATGGAGGCCCAAACAAAGCTACCAAAGCTCTAATTTTAGCTGGGGAATCCCGTCAATCACCCCGTCCCAAGGTGTTATCACTACAATCAGTGGTGGTTAGCTGCCTATTGGATACACATTATTACACACGTTTTCTTATCTTTTGATTTTGACATCTCGTAGGGCAGTCCCTATCAAGAAACTATACTAGCGTCTATGATATGCCATGTCACATAAGCACCACTTAAGAAATTATAGTTCTCAATGCATAATTTGTAATAGTGATTATAAAATAAATTCCTTCAATGAACTTTCTCCCCTCTCTACCAATCACCTTCAATCCCATTCTTTAATTATATCTTGGTATTTGTGATATCCATCCCAATGGATATCAAGCCACTCTTATTGGAGTTTCACGAGAGTTTCATAGGCATTTAATTTTGCTGATATAGCAGTATATTTATGAAGAGTGAGAATGAAGAGTTTCATGGGATGTGAGAGGAGTTTCATCCCCATGAAGCTCATCCGGCATGATTATCTAGTTTATGTTCTAGATAACTGTGCAATGAAACTATGCATTGAGACTGACCTCATGTGATAGTTTCTTAAACTTTGATTTTTGTGCAAAAAAGACATTTGTTGGATAAGACCTAGTTTCTTGATCTTTTTCTCTTTCTCTCCTCTTTAATCAGCAAAACATCCTACATGGCACCATATTAAATATTATGAAAACCATCTTACAGCCACTGCATTGGGACTGCCCGTATGCATTGCCACCTACTTTCTCTGTTTCAAATTATAATTTGTTTGACTTTTTTACTCCAAATTTGACCATTTATCTTATTCAAAAAATCTGTACAAACATAGTCAAATTTAAGTTATTCTAAAGAACTTGTATTAATAAACCAAGCCACAATAGAAGGAGTGATATTTTGCATAAATTTTTAAATAAGATGAGTGATCAAACTTGAGATCATAAAAGTCAAATGAATTATAATTTGGAACAAATGAGTGATATTTCCATGTGCTCCTCCGCGAGCTTTTGGACTGCACCCCTTCTGCCGTCGGGAAGCTTCAACATGGCCAGCTCCTCAGCTCGCTGATGTTCGCGAGCTCCTTCGCTCCCCGACAGAGGCGTCGCATCCCGTCTCTCCCAGCCTCCTTGATCTCCACACCGTCACGCTCGCATAGAAAAACGCGCTATCGGCTCACTACTACAAAAAACATTTACCGAGGCGGGCAAAAAGCATTAACCGAGGCAGTTTTTTGCAAACGCCTGGGAACTACTATCATGGTTAATCCAACATTAACCGAGACGGTTTTGTTGCCCGCCTCGATTAATCAAATAAAAAAATTAAAAAAAGGGAAAGGCCCGCCGAGCCCATCGACCGCCGCTGCGTCCCACCGCCGTCGCCGGCCTCGCCTCGCCGTAGCGGCCCACTACTGCCCGCCGCGTCCGCTTGCCCGCCGCCGCTGCGCCGTGCTCCGGCTTCAACCAGATCCCGGAGGCCGACGAGGACGACAAGGAGGAACAGGGCTCGCCCCGCCGCGCCTCGGCCAGTGCCGCGCTCGCCCGGCCTCGTCCCGCTGCGTCCTCGCCGGATCCGGCCGCGTCCTCAGCGGATCTGGCCCCGGCGCGGGCTTCCCAGAGGTCGACAAGGACGACGAGGAGGACCAGAGCTCTCCCCGCCGCGCCTGGAGTAGAGGAGCCTCGGGCTTCCCGGAGGCCGACGAGGACGATGAGGAGAAGCAGAACTTGCCCCGCCGTGCCTGGAGTAGAAGCAGCCGTGCTTGTCCCACCGTACAGCGCTCGCCCCGTCGCGCCGCGCTTGCCCCGCTGCGCCTGGAGTAGATGAGGGGCCGCGCTCGCCCGGCCGCGTCTGGAGCAGAGGAGGAGGTGACCGCGCCTCGGGGAGGGGCGCACCGTCGCTGCCTGGGGAGAGAGAAGGGAAAAGAAGAGAAGAGAGGGAGAGGCGGCTGACGGGCTAAGGGAGAGGGGGGAGAGGAATAAAGATGAGAAACCCTAAGTTGTACATATATGTGTGCTCGCTAGTGGGCTTTTTGGGCTAGCGGGCTGGACCTGATTAACCGAGGTGGTTGAATTACAATGCCCGCCTCGATTAATGTATTTTCGGAGGCGGTTTTTGGAACCGCCTCAGTTAATATAAAAAGACCGCCTCGATTAATGTTCAGCATTAACCGAGCCGGTTATTTTTTGTGCCCGCCTCGGAGGTGCTAAAAAAAGTTGCGGTAAATCAGTTTTTGTACTAGTGGCTCTCTTCAGGTTTGGCAACAGGCTTTTCTCTTTCTTGGTTGCTCTCACCTTCACGTAAGCCAAATCGTGGTGTGGAATACACATCGTAAGCTGCTATCTGCTTGTTGCGGCCACCCTTATAAATACACAACCTTTTCCCAATGCAAATTCAACAGTGTCTAGTTTATTAGATTATGGGTTGAAATTGGTCCTGCATGAGATTCGGTTTCTTCCCCTTTCGCTCTCTCTCTTTTATTGTATAGTATCATACAAGCTAAAAGTTAATATTACTAGAAGTACGCTGAGTGTTGGAAATGCGCTAATAATGCAAGATCCCGAATTGGAGGAGCGAGGAAAAAGAGGAAGGAGAATCAATCAATTTAGCAGTGCGCTTGGTGTTGGTGGTGCGGGCGTGGCCAGGCAGGTAGGGATGGCAACGGGTAGAAACCCGTCGGGTATCACTAACCCAAACCCGCATCTGGCAGGGTAAAATCGTACCCGTTAAAAACTCATACCCGTCACGGGTATGATTTCATGCCTGTATCCGTACCCGTGCGGGGTTTTTTTACCCGCGGGTTTTCCGTACCCGATAGAAGAAGCAATAAAATTTAATAGAAATCATAAACAAATACACAATATATTATAGGCAAATGAGTCTATGAGTAGATAATCATCGATGGGAATGGAAGTACATGAGTCTAAGTCTCTCTTAGCATGTTATTGGATCTTATTTTAATAAAGGTTTTATGACATTGGTATTTTAGGTTATATGTAGTCGGGTTTATTGTACCCACGAGTTTGCGGATTTGGTATTTAGAGAACAAATCCGCACCCGCAAACCCGACGGGTATGAAATTTATCTCATTAAAAAATCCGCGGGTATAGAATTTAGTCTATACCCACACCCTAATAGAGTAAAAACCCATCAGGTTTCGGATACCCGTTGCCATCCCTGCAGCCAGGTGTGTGTTGTGCCATTTAAGGCTCCTCCGACCCTTTCCTTTCCAAGTGAAGTGGCCCTTCCTTGTTCTTTCTCGCCCCCTCTCTCTCTCTCCACTCCTCTCTCCGATCCTCTCCACCAAATAAAGACCAGAAATAATCGGATCGTTCCCAAATAGAATCCCCAACTGCTAGCTGCTATACCAGATTAAGCCCGGCCGGCCCTCTCGATTCGCCGCTTCAACGTACGTAGAGCTATCTGGCTTGTACGGCAGATCCATCCGCATCCGTGATCGATGGTGGCCACGGCGGCGGCGGCGGCGGCGCCCGACGAGCGGCAGATCGTGCCGTCGGACGCCAGCAGGATGAAGAAGCAGGGCCGCCGCGGACGCCGCGAGATGCGCCGGATCGAGGACGCCACGAGCCGCCAGGTCACCTTCTCCAAGCGCCGGAACGGCCTCCTCAAGAAGGCGTACGAGCTCTCCGTGCTGTGCGACGCCGAGGTCGCGCTCATCGTCGTGTCCCCGAGCGGCCGCCTCTACCAGTTCTCCTCCGCCACCGAGTACGTCGCTCCTGCCCAAACCCTAGGCCTAGCACTAGCAGCAGGCTCGTCCTCTTGTTCCATCTTTGCATTGCTCCTGCCCTCCATTCAAATCACCCGTTCCATTCCTACGTCCGCTTTATTATTCCCGTCCCGGCCCCCTACATATATAGGAGTAATATAATTTGGGTTGATTAATTCCGAGATTAATCGACTGACCCCACCGCTATTTAATTTAATTATTATATATACACTACATACATGAAATACACATATATATTGTGCGTGCACAGATACATGGATTTCATCCTTTTTTTCAAGTATACATATATATATATATATGCATGTACTATTCATGCTAGCTATATTATTTCTTGGACTTAATTAAGCAGATCGATGACTATACATATTATTACACCGTACCACTGACACGTACACTGGACTGGCAGTGAAATAATTGAAGATGCTATAATAACTTATTTGGACAATAATATAATATAATGAAAAACAAGCTAGCTAATAATGACTAGCTTCAAAATACCCAGTCGTAGATTTGTCTGCATTTCCCTCTATCTCGTGATTCATTCTCGATCAATTACCTACCTTAATTCCTAAAGGGTCGAAAATAAAGAAATTATTCCTACATACTCATCAGGATGCCCAGGAAATTAAACACCTCCAGTCGCGCGCGTGTCAACCTTTAATTTATTCGGCCTAGCTACTTTTCTGAAACGTCGTCTGTCTAAAACCAGCAGCTAGTAGATATACTATATTGCTTTTACTTGTCATCAGTCATATGAGTTCAATCGTACAGTATCATTTTGTACCATTGCCAGTGATCAGCCACATGCCTTTGACTTTCATCTGCAAATGTTAAATGATATGAATCCGATTATTCTTTAACCTCCATCCCTTTAATTAGTGACAATTCATCAGTCTGAGACTGACTGTACCACACTATATATGCGTATATAATCATGGAACAACTTAGTTACCAGTACACTACATGAAATACAGTCAAGAAGCACGTATTGTCTGTACATCTCATGCCTTCGTTCTCTTTTGCATAATCGTGCGTGAAGCTTTAATTTAACTATAGCTAGCACATAATAATTTTAATTTGCCTCTCAAGAGGAAAAAAATGTACACAGAAAGAATAGACAGGCCGGGTATATACAGATAGCCGGATATATAACATGACTGAAAAAAATCATTGTGTTCTAGAATCATGAGAAAAATCCAATTCTATTGGCTGTATTATATATATCTTTTGCATAATAAGAATGTTGGATAAAATTGAACTGATATTGTCCCATAAATATATGTATGTTGTATTTTTTTTGTATTGAGCCTCTATCATGTAGTGTACATAGTGTGTGGTATCTATCACTAGTAGAGACAAGGGTGTGTATCATCCTTGAATGAATTCAGAAGTTAGAAACATGCATGCACATCCAGTCATTTGTTTAATAATTTTGTCATAATGGTTTTAAGAGACTGAACAAAAGGTGCATATATATAAGTAATACTATTCTGTTTTAAACATTTTTTTGTTATTGTAAAAAGCAAGAAAATCGGTGGAAGCGTGAAGCTTCAGTTCCAGACATTTATTTGGTGAGAGGTGTGGTGTGGGTATAACTTACAAGCCCACCCCCACCTAGGTACGATTCTCCTTTAACTCGAACAGTGGTGGAGGATGGAAACAAATTAAGGTATGGTGAAGTTTAGAACCAAATATCCCGGCGGCGTCCGTCGGCCAGCTCCGCCTCTGGCTATGCCGGTTGCATCATTTATTGGCAGTTCGTGTTGTAGGCTAGTATGGTTTGTTTCTGTCGCGAGGCTGGAATCTGGGAGTAGTAGAGTGTGGGAGAGGGCTGATATGGTCGTGGGATTAATGGGCACAGACGGGGCAGTAATCGTGGCCCAAAAACAGTTTATCTGGCAGCTAAAATAGCATCTTCTTTTGTTGCGTGTCTTCAGATTGGAAGCTGCACCAGCAGCATGCCAGCAGCCATCGTGTTTGTTGGTATTTGTGGCCGGATCAAGGTATGGCGAGGGCCATACCGGGTTGTCCGCCCCTGAAAAAGATGGTGCCTATTTCCTGTCCTTATCTGTGAAATGACTTTGTTCCTTACTTCCTTTTAGGTTGGTCAAGTTTTATTTTTGGTTTGCCAGCAGCATATATACCTACATACTGAAATTATTGTTATTCCCTGAACCTGGGGTGATCCTTTTCACCAGAGAAAGTAACGACACAATCTTTTTTATGATGGGCTTAATTTAATGTCAATAATGTATGTATGTATATATAGCAGTCAATGCAACTACTGAAGTTGTAGCACTGCTACGTATATGCACAACGATTTTCTACTACCCAAATTACAACTTTAAATGAGAAGGTTAAAATCTTTATAGATGGTGGCATAGATAGATTAATCTGATTTAAATGCAAGGTTATTGAGCTGTAGGCAAATGGGTGTACATGAAGCATTTTGTGTATCGATCCAAGCATTGAGAATATATAATAAGACTTTGAAAATTCTCAGCTTGCAGAATACAATTGATCGCTACCTCTACCACACAAAAGGCACACCTACAAATGAGAGAGTTGATGAACCAGGCGTAGAGGTATAAATAACCCAGTTCATTCATTTCCCTCCCTTCTCTAAATGATACTCATTTCCCTCCGTTGTTATATATGTTTTCCCTGAATACTTATGCATATATAATTCTCAGCCACTGATGATATTTTTATGTGTGCGTGATGTTTATATATATGTGCACAGAAGTGGAAATATGAGGCTACAACCTTGGGACAGAAGATTGACGCGATTGAGGCATCCAAGAGGTGGTGACAGCTGACTTATCTCTTGCTTAATTTTGTTATTAGGAATTAAATAGATCTCGTGAGGGATGATCAAATAAATATAGCTTCGTGAAGCTGATGTTATTAGGAATTAAATAGGCATTATTATTCATCGTACGTATGTATATATATGCAGGAATCTTCTTGGGGAGAGCCTGGGATCTTGTTCAATTCAGGAGCTACAAGAGCTGGAGCTGCAGCTGGAGAAGAGCCTAAGCAGCATCAGGCAAAGGAAGGCAAGGAAAGCAAAATCATTTTGCTAGCTATATATATTATATATTGCCATTATTGTACTTAGTGCTGTTGCTGCGCCATATTGTAGGATCTAATATAAGTTGCTGCTGATACATACATACATACAGTCACTGATCTTTATTCAAACTTGCTTTATCTATATATGGATGGTGAGCAGCAAAAGAAGCTGATGGATCAGATTTTGGAGTTGAGGGAGAAGGTACGCATGTGTGCTATTGAGCATGTGCATGCTCGACCACACCGAATAATGCCTTAGATAACAGAAAACTAACAAGATATTTCTGTATACAGGAGCAGAAACTCGCAAAGGAGAACGCGATGCTCCGCGATCAGGTAATGAAACAATATAATCAAGGTTTAATTCATCGATCGATCGATCCTATATATAGCATCTGCAGACTGTTGAAGTAGGTGCGGGCTCTCTAGTGAAAAAACGAAGTTAATTAATTAATTAATATGTCTATATATGTGGCAAACTAAAGTAGTAGGTAGGTAGTCTGAAACTTGCATTGTGGAGTCTAAGGTACTGACTGGTTCATATTTTCGTATGCCAACAGTGTAAGGCCCTACCTCTTCTAGAGCTGAATGATAAGGGCCATATGGATGCTGCTGCTGCCGGCGGCGAAGAAGAAGAAGCGGCGGATGATGGGCGCATGGAGGACGTGGAGACGGAGTTGGCCATCGGAATCGGAACAAGATGGCCGCCGCGCAGCATCATGGATCGCATGACTAGCAAGCATCAAGACAGCTAGCTCTTGGATGATCAAGTATATGTAAGTTGTTGTGTCCATAAAAAAAAAGAGAGACATGCATGCATGGTCGATGTGGTCGTGATGAATAATAATTTGCGATTCATGTTGACGGCAAATAGTACTCGTTCAAGAAGATGTTAAGGTAGTGGGCCCGCCTATCTCATTCTCAACAGAGAGGAAAGTATTTAATTTAGGCATGCGGATGCGGTCATATGCATGTTTATATCTTTTTGGTATATTATATATATATATGCATGTTTATATCCTTTTGGTATCGAGATCAATCAAATTTAAAGGGAGCATCTTTGTTACTTAAGGTCCAAGATGTTGCTACCAAGCATACCAATCTATCTATACTAAGCTAGGAATACTTTATTTGTTAATAAACTTTTTTTTGAACAAAATGGCAGGAGCTCTGCCTTTCAATTAAGAGAGAAAGAAATAGAGTTTAAGATACACCGCGCAAAGTCTCAAACAGCAAAACAGAAAAGAGAGGTCGACTCTGGAAAAAAGCCATGAAGAGTGCCCCTATGTCCTTTCCCCCAAAAAAAAGAAGACTAAAAGGCTACTAAATGCTCTGTTGTATTGGACAAGGTTCTCTTTTACTCTTTCTGCCACTTGCTACGCCGATTGAAATTTGTTTTTAAAAATGGGCCGGTTCCGCTCCTTCCACAAATTTCACATTATGTAAATCACGATACCGTTAAAATCACGATGTTGGTTCTTGTGCACAGTTTTTGCCGTTGCCTCCCACCAATCTCTGATGCAATCGAAGTTTGCCGGATGGGTCTGTTGGGGAAGACTCCAGTTTTCCCAAGATAGGCTCTGGTTCCAAACTGCCTGGGCCAAAGGGTAAAGTAGGCAAAGGTGCTGGCTAGTCTCTATAGGTCCATTGCAGAGTTAATAAACTTTTACTCCCTCTGTTTTAAGTTTGACCACTTGTCTTTTTCAAAAATTTCTGCAAAATATCACTTCTTTTGTTGTGGGTTGCTTTATCAATTCAAAATCTTCAAGAATGACTTAAATTTGGTAATATTTGCACAAATTTTTTGAATAAAACGAGTGGTCAGACTCAAAGTTAAAAAAGACAAGCGAACTACAATTTGGAACGAAGGTAGTACTAGTTATTATTATTATACTTATCTCTGATCACAAATAATTTTATTAAATTTTGATCGATGCCCAGGCTCTAAATGTGTATCTTTTACGATGATGTCTCCCAGTAGAACAGGATTTATATTTTCCAAGTAGGCTCTCGATCAATGTTTGGAAATTACAAGACTATTGAGATTGAGAACAGGATTAGTCAATGTTTGATTTGATTAAAAAAAAGGAGTGCCCAATGCTAATTCTGCGATCGTTACGGTCGATCCGACTGCCTGTCCGCCACATGCGCCTTGTTTCCTTTTCCCCTTTCTATTTTATTTCTCATTTTCTTTTCCTCCTCTCTCGCGTTCCCCATTCCCTTTCCTTCCCTCCTCCCGATCTAGAGCAGCGCCGCCGGGAGGCCGCTCGGGCTGCGCCGCCGCCGCGAGCCCTCCCCCCACCCCCACCTCTTCCTCTCGTTTCCTATCCATTTATTTTTTTCCCCATTCTCTTTTCCTCACTCGCCTAGGTTTTCTTGCTGCCGCAGCCGGGTCGATCCGCGCCCATCGTTCATCGCCGCTCGCTGGAGAGGTGGCTCAGACTCGACCTCGGGGCTGGGGATGGCGTGGATCTCACGAAAGTGATGACGGATGAGGCTAGCTTCGACCATGAGGGAGCGACGCGAGTGGGGTCGGAGCACGGTGGCGGATCCTGCGGTGATGGCTGCACCGACTCTGCACACGGCGGGGAGGAAGGCGACGTAGCGGTTGATGAAGGACATGCTCCCTTGCAGGGAAGGGATTAGCGCACAGTGCTCGCGCGCGCTGGTGCTCGTTGTGCCCGCGCCCGCCCCGTGGCCACCCTCCTCCAATGTCGTCCTACGCGCGCTGCCGTAGGAGGCCCAATACCGCGGAGCCCGTGCGTGGCCGACTGGGAGCAGAGCAATGAGAGGAGGCACGACAGTGCCGGGGGCAACACGTCTCTCTACCGGCGCAGGCAGCAGGCACGGTAGCAGCCTTGCAGCACAATGCAGAGCCGCTGATGCAACGAGCGAGCAATCCCGGGGGCAACACGTCTTTCTAACGGCGCAGGCAGCAGGCACGGTAGCAGCCTTACAGCACAATGCGGAGCCGCTGATGCAACGAGCGAGCAATCCCAGACATTAGCTAGCACAGCGCTCTTTGTTCTTCCATGCTGAATGTGTTTCTGATGTCTCTGTTGTTGGCAGGGGGAGGTGTGCAAGGCTCTGGCATTGATGGATCCACGTAAGTTTTTGGTTCGCCTGTCAAATGATTGATGAATTGCCTATGTGGGGGCACTGATGCATCACCATCTATGTTATCAGTGTGTATATGACCCATGCGTATGTTGTCTTGTGGATTGATTAGGTTTCATGTGATACTTGGCTGGACGTTGCTAGTGTCGCCATGTCGGAGAAGGCGTACATTAGTTAGTTCAATACAAAGAGGCCATTGTTTTGCTGCCGTAGAATTTGTATGTGTGGAAATAGGCGCAAGGTGCTTGCTAATTTCAATAATAGTGCATTTTATTTTTCTGCAATGCTTTTAGATAATTTGGCCCCTATACTATTGATTACATTAGCTTTACTTTGTTCCTCCAAAGCTCAAAGTTGATAAACTACAGCCTATTAATTCATATGGTACATTTAGCACTGAGCTCACAATGTAATATATTGTACCCAGTATCCACATCTTTTTTATACGTTTTCTTATTTAAGCAAGCCTCCTACTGAACAACTATATTTTGTGCTTATTGCAGTACTGTTGGATGTTTGACCAAGCAAAAGTAAATATGAGGACAGTGATTCATTAGATGAGTCCTTGGGGGAGGGGGGTTGATCAAGGTGAGCTAGATGTGTGTACTGCACAACTCCCTACTATCTCATTTTTGTTTGTTATTAATTTTACAGCTTTTTGTTGTGGAATTTATCCAAGTTGTGTTGCAATTGACATATTTCCTGTTGGCTACCAAATTTATGCAATGATCTTTTTATTACTGATCTTCATATTTTCAAATTGAACCTGTGGATTACCATTCTGCATGCTGAATGCAGTTAGAACTATTCGCTGTTTGGCTTGCATATCTTTGTGAAATTGTATTAATAACACAAGTTTTTCCTTGAAAGTAATAAAGAAAATTTATGTGAAGTAAGTTATTCGTCAAAGTTTGGTGAAAAGTCTTTTGTACAATTTTTTTAAAGTTAATTCAAAAGCTTTCTATGTAAGGATTTTATTACAAAAGTTTGGTCTAAGTTCTCTAGATAAGTTTACTACTAACAAACTTTTACAAAAGTTGTATTCATAACTTTTTTATTAACATTCTTCAAGAAGATTTTCTATAAAAAAATATTAGCTAAAAGTTATTAACAAAACTTTGGTTGGTAACTTATTTATCAAAGTTCTTCCAGGAAATTCTTCTAGAAAGATTTCTTTAAAAAGTTGTTAGGAAAATTTCTATGTAAAGATTTTTGTGAAATAATTTTTGTCAAATGTTTCTACATAATTTCTCCAAGAACAAATATTTTACAAAACTTTTCTTTGCCAATTTTTTTATAAAGTTTTCTAGATAATTGTTTTATAGAAAGTTACTGGGGAAATTTTAGAGGAACAATTTATTTATAAAAATCTTCTATATAAGTTACCTACAATAGTTTGTTTAAAAATTTGTTACACAATTTTTTGAAAAAACTTTAGGTTACGTGTTTTACCTAACTTCCGAAAGTTTAACTTGATAAGTTTGTTGTATAAGTTGTGTTGCATAAGTTTTGATAAATAAGTTTTTTGAGAAAGTTTTGATCATAAGTTTTTCATGCTAAGCAAAGTAAAAGTTTTATTTAAGTTTTCTGGAAAAAAAATCGTAGAAGAATTATGCAAATACTTGTCTGCTCAAAATCTTCTAAAAAATTTGTCATTACAAATTTCAGTTTAAAAGTGTTATTTATAAAATTTCTCTTTTTATAAGTTATTAATGATAAGTTGCTAGGAGATTTTTCTGAGTAAATATTTTTCTATACCAAAAAATTTTCGAGCAAAACTTATAAACTTTAAGTTTAATTAGTAAGTGCCCATAAAGTAATATTTAAAAGTTTTTCTTCAAAAAGTTGTAATGAAAGTTTCTGTTTGCCTACAAAATAAGTTGCAAGTATATTTTTTAAATGAGTTTTACCTGCTAAGTCATCTTCACAAGTTTTTTTTCAAAGTCTTTTAGTTGAAAAGTTTATTCATGAAAATATTTACTAAATTTTTAGTGCCTAATTTTGAGGGAAGCTTTATTATATGTAAATTTTCTATGAAAACACTTTAAACCTTTTTGGAGAAATATTTTCTTGATAAGGTTTTATATCAAATTCTCTAGAAAAATTTTCTGTAAACAAATCCTGTCAAAAATTTGGCTACATTGTTTTTCATATGAAACTTTATCCTGCTAAAATTTAAATTATCTTTCATACATAATTTTATCATGAAAATATGTATATTTAACTTGCAACACATTGCAAAGGTAGGTTCAGTTTCCTTCTGTATATGTTTATAAGTGATTTGTGGTGACTGTTGCATTTTGATTCCTTGATCGAAATGGTTGCTGGTCAGCCTCATATTTCTAGGCTCCAAGGCATCCCTTGGCAAACAGGGTTATCATAGGCATGCTGCGGGTTGGTCTCAAGGTAGTCTAGAATAGGTTCTTTGGCTAATAGAATTGTATGTATGTTTTTAAGTTTGTAGCGAATAGATGGAATAAATGCTTCAGGAACACTTTGCTTCTGCAATTTATTTTGAACGAGCCCGCGCAACCTGTTTTGTTTTAATTAGAATATATGATCTTACCTAACTCTATGCGATTGTCAATCACATTTTCTTTTCTCGAATATGTTTTGTCAGTTATGCAAAGTCATCTTAGTCAGCCTGCAAATGACATGATCTGTTTAGTTTGATAAATGACATGAGCGTTTTTAAACTTGTTTAGGGACTTTGCCTGCTGTTTTTATGTATCAAGTCAATGGTACTTCATCCGGTAGGTTACATTCTTCAAGCCAAATAGAATTTCTTCTCCTGTCTTCTATTATTTTTTTCCTTTCCAAAGTTTCCTAGGTTTCCTTTTCTTCAGGCCAAAAGACATCTAAATTAATCGTTTTGCTATTTTTATATTCACCTGTTACTCTATCTACCTGGCATGTGGCTTTCTTTATCAGGTTTTCTTCTCTATCTTCTTCAATAAAGTCATCTTTTTTTTTCTTGCAGGGCTTGTTAAATTAGAAAGAAGAAGCCGAAGAGTATTGTTGAGGAATGATTTTTTTCCACCCACCGACTTTTCTATATCGGCACAGATATCTTTGTTTGCATGTTTATTTCTATTTCAACGCACAGAACATTTTTATATTCCCTGTAAACATAAATAAAACAGAGTAAAATGCACCCTGGGTACCTAAACTATTATGTGGGTACCAGATAGGTACTTCAACTCGGAAACGTAACAGACATGTACTCAAACTATTCTATGGGTACTAGATAGGTACTCTAAGACAGAAATGTAACAGCCAGGTACTTAAACTATTCTGTGGGTACCAGATAGGTACTCCAACTCAGAAACTTAACAACCAAGTACTCAGTTTATTTATGTTGATCACTCGTCAGCTAGCATGCTGCTACGTGATGTCCGTTTAATGTCGAGCGCAAAAGAAATGAAATCATGCATGCGGCAGTAGCAAACGGTGGTGGCATTTAATTCCTCGTCGATAAATAATAATGGTAATAACAAAGCAATTCCTCATCCTGAGATTATTGTGCAAGAGCTTGTCTGGAATTATTTATGGACGAATTTATAATATTAATAATAAAGATTTCCTCATCTAGAATCAGGTGGAGTTAGTAATTGTTTTTATCTCATATAGGGTTTGTTTTTCATTCGTGTGCTTCACCAGATTAATAGTTTAGAAAAAACTGCACAATTTACTTGCCTAAATATTCTTGCATCACGGCTGAATATTATGAATTTATAATAACACTAGCCTGACATGGTTCTTACAATACTGCTGTAAAAAGTGCCAGTGCCTTTTATTATTTTCGACCAGCATGTATGAATCAATAGTAATTAGATGCCACCACCGTTTACTATTGCCGCATGCATGATTTCATTTCGTATGCGCTCGACATTAAACGCACTCGCTCGGACATCACACAGCAGCATGCTAGCTGACTAAACAGATCGAGTACTTAACTGTTACGTTTCTGGGTTGGAGCACCTATCCGGTACCTACAAAAATAAAATAGTTTGAGTACCTATCTGTTACGTTTATGAATTGGAGTATCTATGTGGTACCCACGTAATAGTTTAAATACACAGAGTGCATTTACTCAATAAAACATGTATACCAAGTTTCGTTCACAACCTTTTTAAAATTTTTTTGGCGGAGTTAGGAAAAAGTATAGTGCAAACTTGTTTATTTTCATTTTCCACATTTTTTAAAACATTACAGCAAAAATATATTTTTATATTTTAAAGATTTTGCCCCTAAAGAAACGAACGTAAAATTTTATTTAAAACTTACTTTTATTTTAATTTTCACTCCCCCACCCAATTATTACACCCATATTCCCACATCCCGAAAATGCAGTAGATCGGCCTGCTCGCTAATCGCTATCCAAATCGGAACAGCACGCGTGGAGGATTACTGTATTCCAGAAAGAGAATGGTCCGACACAGTAGTATTAGCCAAAAAAAGGAAATATGGACTTGTCAGAGATTGGCCGGGTAGAGGGAAGCTAACGGGCGACCGTAAACTAGAAAACCCCCGTGTTTGGTTGTAATAGCAAAAATTTCGCGAAAAAGAAATTTTATATACATGGTGTATTAAATATAGTCTATTTGTAAAAAAAATTTATAGATAGATGCAACTTTGCGAGCTGAATCTAATGAGTCTAATTAATACATGATTAGATACAGTAATGTTATAGCGACTATGCTCTAATCATCGTCAAATCATGCGGTCAAATACCTCATTAGGTACAAAATTGCTACAGTACCAATGGTTGTAGAGGTGTTTTTGTAATTAGACTTAATTTAATATCTCTAATTAGTGTTCAAAGTTACAAAAAAAATTCCATCAAATTTTTTTCACCTCTAACCAAACACAGCCATAGCGGAAGCTTGTGTGGGCTCTTGCGGTGTGGATGGAGGCCCAAAAACAAAGGCAAGCAGGTAGTGAGGAGGCCCACATGACATACGAGGCAAGCATGTAGTGCGCCCGTGCCCTGGCTGGCCCACATGTCAAAGGCAGAGGCAAAGGGAAAGGGGAAATCCAATCCGCCTCGATTTCCTCCACGCCAAGCAACTCCCGCCCGCCCGTCTCCTTCCTCGGTTCCTCCTCCCGAGACGAGACGACGAATCGCCCGCCCAGATCCCCAGCTCCCGGTCGATCCACACCCCCTCCCCGGCCTCAATCCAAGCAGGTACCGTCTCCTGATTTTTTCCTGATTCATTAGTTCCGCTGGATCTGCATCGCCCTCTCCATGCGAATCTGAGATTTCTTCCTGTTTGTGTACGATTCCACCGCCCGGCGGTTGCCTGATTTGTCTGATGCGCCTCAATTGTGTTTCCTGTAATTGGGATGTGCAGAATTCGTGGGGGGAAGCAGTTGGTCTCCCTCTCCGGGACTACGACTCTGCAATTCTGGATTTGGTAAATTGTTAAAATTGCTTGATTGTATTTGATCTGGCTGGCAGAGTGTGCCTTAATTCCATGATCATGACAGCAATTCGGTGTTTCTCAAACAGAATTGTTCTGATTTGATTTTATTTGGCCTAGAAAGATTCTGCAAGGGAGATCCCCCCTGCTGCATACTGTATGTTTTCAGCCTTGTTAATTAGGATGCCACTACTTGATTTCTAGCCTAGGAACTCAACTTGGCTGTGTTTAGATCCGTAAAATGGTGGTAAAAAGGGTCACATCGGACACTGTAGGACACTGTAGCACTTTTCGTTTGTTTGTGGTAATTGTTGTCTACCATGACCTAACTAGGCTCAAAAGATTCGTCTCGTCGTGTACATCAAAACTATGCAATTAGTTTTTTTTATTTACATTTAATGCTCCATGCATGAGGCAAAAGATTTGATGTGATAGGTGAATAGTGAAATTTGGAGAGAGAAATTTTGGAACTAAACACAGCCCTTATCCATCTCCGTATAGCTTCTTAATTTTCTCAGGAGAAGACAAGCACATGTACCATGATCTAATTTTAGTATTTTCCAGATGTAGCAACCCATTTATTTTCTCCATTCCCATGACTATAATTTGCAGCTCACACTTCTGATGTACACTACGATTTATTTAAGGAATTTATGCTTCATTTTCCAGCACCTGCTGCCCCATTCTCACCAAAGTTTCTCCTCTCTTGGCACAGTGAAGGAACCTTATGAGCTGCTTGGCTGGGGCTCTACTCCAATTCTGGTGCTACTAAGATGGGTCAGGACCCGATCAGCAACAAGTTTGGGACAAGACTAACCATAGATGAAGTAGCAGGCGCCTACCACTTATCGCTTCTGCTCTCCCCTGTTGTTTCCTTCTGGGATTGCATCTTCCGCAAGATAAGATACTCATTCAGACCTGAGTGGGTGTAGAATCTTGCGTTGACCCTCCTTTTTAGCAGTAGCTGGTTTGCAAATAAATAGACCACCTAGCAAGGAGTCCAAAAGTATGAACTTTGAAGATTTTGTCTTTCCCTAATTTTACATAGATAGTAGAGGAGTTTAGCTGAGATAGTAAATAGCCGGCACAGTTGTTATGGACAAGACTATCATGAGCAACCAGGCAGGCAAAGTCTTGAAGAAAGGAAAAAAGAAACAGGCCAAGGATGAACTGGATCGCCAGAAGCAGGCTGAGAAGAAGAGACGCCGGCTAGAGAAAGCGCTGGCAAACTCGGCTGCCATTATTTCAGAGCTGGAAAAGAAGAAGCAGAAGAGGAAAGAAGAACGTCAAAGGCTGGATGAGGAAGGTGCTGCGATAGCTGAAGCAGTCGCTCTTCATGTTCTCATAGGTGAAGACTCCGATGAACCCTGCCACTTGATGCTAAACAAGCACAGAAGGTGCAGCCATTGGGATCCCTCGGCTGGCTTTGAATTCACCGTGGATCCACAGACCACTGATATTTATTCTTCAGATGGACTGATTTGCACCAGCCATGCATATGCCCCCAAAGGGAGGTGGGCTGATTGGGGGATTGGTCAGCCATTGCCATCTTGGGGAGAAGTGAGGGACCTCCAAGTCCAAGGCCCCTACTATCAAGGAACATTCCATCAGTCAGTCAACTGCCCTGGTTTCATAGCAGCCCAAGCAGTGTCGTCATTGCAGATCAGAGAAGACTCGTCAGAAATCGCATCTCCAAGCCAAGGAGCGGCAGCTGCAACTGTGGTTAACAGGATGCTTGGTGGCGCCAACAGGCTCAACCTTTACAGAGAAATATAAAAATACATTTTGTCATAGCATTGTATATAGTCACCAAAAAATGTGTTGACTATGTTGCCTGCGATATATGGTTTTCTTGTTTCAAAACAAATGGATCAAACATCTTGTTTGCTGTTTTGTGAGTGTACTAAACTTGTAAAGGGTATGTTGTATCAGTTAACATTGGTATTGTAATGAACATATATGGTTTTGATTTCCGTTGCTTTTCTTTCCAAGTGCTGTGATTGGAATGCTTCTGTATTCTTGGCTGTGGTGCTTCTCTTTCTGATTGCTTATGTTTGAGTATGTTGTAGGGGCAAGCATATTTAGATGATACATCACTTATGGCTTGTCAGACGATGCTGATGTTAAGCTTGTTTTGTCCTCGTGTATATTACCCCGTCTGTTTGATCACAAAGATTTGCCTGCAGAGTATGGGCCTGATAATGACTACATACGAAAATTGCCTGAATATGAATAATTGCTCCATCTTGGCTTATTTGTGAGAATCGAAGTAACAGGTCAACTTTTGGAGAAGACGAAGTTGCTCCCTGATGAGATGAGATGGTGGTCCAACGACAAACTGAAAACCCAGGCTCCAGATTGAAGCATTTCCTCGTCAAGCCGAGCACGGTTGTCCCGAGTGCAGTAAGACATTCTACATTTGTACTGGGTGGTTGCAATGAAGAAAGAAAGCTCATTTTAGCTTTATCTTGTAACCTTGCAGCAGGTGGAATGTTGAAATGGTGATGCTGAGCAGAGGGCCGGCCCTCAGGTCAGGTTTGCCTTCTTTTTTTTCCCCTTCAATTCAAAAAAGAAGGGTCGGGTTTGCCGTTTGCCTGTACTAATAATGTTGCCCTGACAGATATATCATAGTATATGCTGAGATGGCAGAGGGGCGATTTCATATCAGAGAGAGAACATTGCACAATTGAAAGGCAAGTGGTGGCTCCTCTGCAACCTTTCTAGAGCAGCAGCATGCTGCATTGTTAACCTGTTACCTGTCTAGAGCAGAGTTTTTTTCTTCTTGTGAAGTGTTTTGAGTGTGATGAGGCTGCGCAATCGTTGATGACAGTTGACGTTGTGGAAACAGAGGATCGATGCATGGGCGATCTCTCTGCCTCAATCTAGTACGGTAGTACTAGTACCTAGGTAGGCTCCTGGTCCTGGCCGATGGGGATGGGGCAGGCTCCTGCATTATTGGCCCTCCTGTTATCATGACAGTGACTGATGCATTATTGGTTTTTCCTTCCCGTTAGCAGCATTCGGCAATCAGCAATGCATGCATGCTCCGTTTTGGACATCATGTTTTCTTTTTAGTTGTCTCATTTAGATCCACGCGCCCTTAAGTAGTAGTGAATCGGTTGGAAAGAAAGAAAGAAAGAATGAAAGAATCACTACATCAACCACCACCACCATCACAACATCAACAACAGGGTAATACGTAACATTAGGTCATTTATAAATTCTACTACTAACAGGGGCGGAGGGCCTGTTATGGCCCACTATGGCGCCCGCCATACGTAAGATCCGGCCCAAAAAATTTTTTCCCCTCCTCGCTGCATTTAGCCCGCCCTGCGCAGCCTCCTCCGCCACGCAGCCGCGCCGCCGCCGCCCCGCCTCCGCCCCGCTGCCCCACCGCGCCGCCGCCCCGCCGCTCCGCCGCTGCCCCACCTCCGCCCCGCCGCCCCGCCCGCGCACACCGACGCACGACACCTGCTGCGTCGCCTTCCCCGTTCCTGCTCGGCTTCCCCGTTCCTGGACTCAGAACTTCTAGGCATTGCTATTGATCTTCCTTGGTAATCCTTGACTCGATCTATTGGATTTGTAGATTTACACCTTGGATATTCTTTGTGTTTTGATCTACACGATTAACATTTTAGCTGAAAATAAAAATTTTAATATGGGTATGTAATGAATGTATACAATACCGTGCTATTGTCAATGAGATATGACTATCTGCCTTATGTTGTTAAGCGTTTATACTTATTTGATGTTCAGTGATCGTGCAGAATGAATTAAAATTTCTATTTATATCTGAATTTAGGAGTTTTTTGCATATACAAATTTGCAAAAAAAAAAATTGGTCCATGCAGGTCATAATTATTTATATTGATTTTGTCCGGATAACATACTCATCTATCTTCATGATGTTGGAAATTTTATATCAGATTGAGTTCTACGGTGACTTTGATGGCAGTTTCCACAAAAGTTTGGATTTGGAGATAGACCTATCTGCTGCTTTGCTCGGCTGCCGATCTCACAGGTCAGTGGAGTGCTATCAACATTGCTTTCCGGTGCAAGGTATGCATTCGCTTCCTCACCTTTCACAGTATATCTTGACAATATTTGTTTGAATGATAACTACTGATGATACCGAAAGTGTTGTTTAACATATGCGTGTTAACCATACAAGTGTTAAAACACTCTGTTGAAGAATCTAAGCAACAACAGTTAAGCAACCATACCTTTTTATTCTGATCTTGATGCTTAACCTTGCTATTGCCGTATGACATGATCTCAATACAATTATTATATGAACAGACTCTCTCCTCCCCCCCTCTGATAATGATCGGCTTCGCCATACCTTAATTTTTCTTCGTCCTCCGCCACTGACTACTGACCAATTAGCTCAAAAGTAATACATGTACCGTTGGTTGATTATGTACGTATAGTAGTGGCTGCGTTACTGCTAGTGACAATACGAGGTCAATTTCTTTCAAAAGAAAAGCAATATGAGGTCAATTCCTTGCTAGGACTGCATGCAAGCACAAGTGTTGTAGGCTAGCTAACTGCTTATTATTTGGCGTCAGTCGCCGGCGGAGATGAGATTCCGGCCTCCGTTGGATGCATGTAGCCTAGGCCAATAATGCATGCTGCTGCTGTGTGCACGGACAACACCTGCTATCTGAGTGCATGCTCACTACAGCCCGCGTCGAAAATGTGTCCTGCATCCATACATGAATAAACAGATGCATAAATCATAGTTCGTTTTAATTTTTCTTGATGCACATAGTTCGTTTTAATTTTTCTTGATGCATAATATTTTCTACATATTTAGATATAGCGTATATTTAGTTATGTAATACATAAATGCTATATTTTAGAAGAAAGAAATTTGAAACGAACTATAATTTGAAACAGGAGTCTATTTTTTAGGGTTACACGTATTGACGCGTAGGACGAATCAGAGCTACTAGTATATGCGCACTAGCTTGACGTATATAGTGGTATAACATGGAGCGAGTAGGGATCGCAACGGGTACAAACTCGATCATCGGGTTTTATTGTCCCAAACCCATGGCGCGCGCGAGGCCACAAGCTAATGAGAGGAGGGGACTAGCTAGGAATGGGCCGGGCACGCACGTACAAGCTTGTCCGTCTCTACGCCTGGCCTGTGTACGTGTGGGCCTGCACACGCGGCGGTGCATGCCCTAATCTAATCTCCGTGCGTGGTCCCACGTGTCGGGAGATCTAGACCAGCAGGGCCCACATATACATTATTGATGGATGGAGAGTGAGATACCGATAGAGAGAGATTGAAGCATGTTGTGTGCCATGCATCATGCATGCTCACGTACGTACCATCACTACCAAACCAAACCAACCTCTCCCAATTCAATTCGGTTCCAACCAGGCAAATGTGTGATAGATAGATATATATATGGATGGATTCCGTACAGGCATAACACATGCATGCTCACGCACCTTAGATTATAATTGATAGCATAATGCCTGTGCGTTGCCGGCAAATATAAATATATGAGACCACTAATTTTATACTCTTTTACTTCGTGTACAAACCATACCGTGGTTGCTATACGGCAGAGTGACTATATGTATGATGTGATTGATAAGGCATCGACCAGCCCATCATCGTCCATATGACGAGCTTGACCTAGCCGATAATCTAATAACTTGATGGATTGTAGTGGCTTTATTAATATCGATCTTTGGTAATAAGTACTATGTAGGGCCAAGTCGGATGTTTTTCGAAACATGGTACACTATCGAGTCGATACAAACCCAAGTGGATCTGAATAAACTACTCTATCTATTCTAAATTATAGGTCATTTTTAGTTTTCTAGATATATGCTATATACAGCTAGATATACGTTATGTCTAAATATGTAGAAAATACTATGAATTTATAAAATGAAAATAATCTATAATTTATATCAGTATTTCTTAGTGGACAAATTCAGCATGGACACCTGTGGAGAAGGAGACTCGAGATGATGGATGGCCGGAGGCCTAACTACCGCTTTCGCTTTCTATTTGCTCCGAATTAGCCCAGCGAGCTTGTAATGGGTGATTTGTACTACAAACCCTCCGAGGGATGTAATAATTAAATCTATGTATGCAATTTTTCATTGGTATGACTATGATTACTACATGAGATGCATTCTGTATGTGATAGCTACTGATCCAGAGACTATCACGACGATACAGGGATTCGGATTGTCCTCACAGAAATCCGGTTCCTTACAGCTGAAACCTATCGGCTCGGCACTGAAATACATACCGATGGGGCCTTCCTTTAATTTTATACAAATAGTAGTTGGTCCAATCTTTGAAATTGGTTCGGCACCGAAATACATATGGTATTCTGCGGCAAACAAAAAAAAATCATGCTCGATTCAAGCTCCAAACGGAAAAATTATGTACATTCAGGATGAGTGACCTCGCCTTTGGTACCCTGAGACGTGTTTCTTCGCATCGAAGAGGGCTGAAACCTATCGGTCAGCTCGCAACTATCAGCCTACGATGACCTACACCATGTTTTCATGCTCTAGGACTAGTTTTTGAGCACTGACCGATCCATGCTAGTGCAGTCCAGAGGGCTATTTGCGGGCGACGCCACATAGGCACCCTTGGGTTACTTCCTGTCGACTTTTGGGCCTTCCTTGGGTTAATCACTTAACCATTCAAGCTGAGTGGGATGGCCTAGTAGGATGCCACATCAATGAAAAACTGTCGTGGTTTAAGATAAAGGTTATCACACATGCTTGAATGAAAATCAGTAGGTTGTAGGTCCGTTGTTGTTTATATGTTTATTTTGGCTTAATATCAGTTACAAACTTACATTTATTTAGAACATTGCTTTGGTTGTTTTATTTATATTTTTACTTGTGTCTATTTCAGATGAAAAAAAGGCATGGTTTGTCTGAAATACGGAATGAAGGTGCTCCGGCCTCCACTCCACAGAAGCAGAAGACTTCAAAGGTTGAGAGGCGTGTTATTCAGAGCATCTCCAAGAACTCTTGTATCTTGGATGAGTTAGCTAATAAAGGAAAATGAAGACAAAAAACCCATCCAACAGAGACTTTATCTGTCTCGTCTTCTATCCTCGTTTTCTATCCAGGGGGTGCCGCTGGGCATCTTTGCCTAGCGTTGAGCACTAGTCATTCTTTTTGGATTTTTTGGAGAAACTGTTGGATTTCATCCATTTTTCGCTAGCTATTTCGTTTTACATAATATCTACATCATGATTTTAGCTAATAAAAGAGTTCTTGGAGATGTCTCAGGAGGCTCAACGTGCTGCTAAAGCTGCTGCGAAGGAGGCATATCATGGCATTGATTTTTGTGTAGTGCTGCTTGAATTGCACCCAACCTCTCAGTCTTTTCAACTGTTTCTTTTCTGCCATTGTGTTTGGCAGTTAAGGATGTGCTTATGAATAAGTTCAACTTCATTATGATCTTTGTATGTAACTACGTATATAATAAGCATAGCTGCCTAGTACCTATCGTGATTGTTGCATCAATTTGGATTTGCAAATAAAACAGGGAAATCTGCTGGCACTGTTTCTGTAGCTAGTCCTGTTACTTCCAAGCAAGCCAAGTCTAGCAAAAAATGCTCAAAAGAAAGATGTGCCCCAAGCTGCAAGTACAGTTGCTTCAGATAAGAAGGTTACTGAACGCCTTCTAAAACAGAACGATGCGTGAAGATATTTCCTTTCCTATCTTAGTCGCAGATGCTTGCCTTGTCTTAGCAAGTATGTCTTTGTCTTAGCGTTGGCTGAACTAAGTTTGTCTTCTGTTAGCTTTCTCCCGGATTGTGTTAAACGTTGTGTGGCTTGGTCCGAGGTCTTAGCTAGGCTTCTGACCTGAATCAGGTATGAGGCCTAGTTAACTAGCTACTTCTCCCCCTAGCTCTCTCTTTCCGTTGTATCTGTAAACTACTTGGATTTCCGTTATTGCAATGGGAATGGGGTGTGACCTCGATTCAAAAAAAAAATGATGTGCATAAAGTGGAGAAAGCAAAAAGAAAAAAAAAACGTGCAGTAGTCAACCAATCGGAAGCTCGAAACAGAGTTGAATTGTTTAGGCATCTGCCTCACTATGCATATGGCATTCCGCTTCCTGATCTTGAGTCAAAATTCTTTCAACTTGAACCAATGCATCCTTCGGTATACAAGGTAACCGTTATCCTCTTAAACTACTCATACACTTATGTATTCGCCGTATAGAATTGTTGACGCAAAAATCCCACCGTGCGGGATCCTCGCGCTCCACGTACGCTTGGATCAAGAAGATCTGCTTTGCTCCGACGTACCGAATCCAATCGGCGCGCATACGGTGCACTTAGCATGCCAGTCAATTTGACCTACAATTGACAAAAAAAAATAAATGTTAAATTCCGAGAAGCCGATATCAGCGGCACGCTCGTATGGACTATCATACGGCCGATTTGCGGGAAGACAAGCCACAGCCACGACACGCAATCCGCGAATAACACCTAGATCCTCAACGTCTCTCTCCCACACACAGATGAATATGGTAGCTACTAGTAGATGGGCCAAGCAAGCAAGCTAGCTAGCAAAGGCGTACGTGGTGGACCAATGCGTGGCGACTTGTAGTGACTGTTTAAATCTGCTTTTGTACGGTGCCCATGAATGCGTTGGCAATTTGTGCGTGACGACCATCCAACTCTATCACCATCATCAACCTTTTATTTTGCCCGGCCGGTCCTCCTGCATGCAGCAATGTGTCCGGACACTACTCCAGATCCAGAGAGATGCATGAGTTTCTTCAATTCATTAGCCTCTTCTTGGTTCAAAGTGGGGGAAGAGTCATTAGCCACTTCTTGGATTTGTACACATTCCACTACTTTTACAAACAAAAAATTACATACTGACATATTATTGCATCTTATTATACTTATAAAGGAGAAAAACAAATTCATATTCCACCCTCTCAAAACAAAAAATACAAGGTGAACAGTAATGCAATATTAATATGGCAATCACCACATACTCCCTCCATCCTTGAATATATATAAGACAATTGAAAGGTCAAAATATTCTAGTACTTTTGGATAAGTATTAAAGGAAATCATTTAATTTTTCTTAGCTCTTAGCTATGTATGTATGTATGTATGTATGTATGTATGTATGTATGTATGTATGTATGTATGTATGTATGTATGTATTTCAGTCGTAGGCGTATGTGTGGTGTGGTTGTAGCATGCATGGCTTGGTCCCTTCCTTGCAACATATGGGGACACGTACGAACGAAATATCGATGGCATATATACTGGTGGGTCCTTCCAAAATTCTAGTGTCTCCCCCATATACTCATGCACCACGCATGAGAGGCACGGAGATGGACCAGCTGAGATAGGACAAGAACGCATTTAAAGAGTGTCGATCGAGGGGCATGCATATGCTTTCTAGCTAGCTCCTTGCACAAACAAATTAAATAGCAATGCTCGATGATGTAGCAATTATATCCACATTTTAGATTTTTAGTGCTATCTTAAATGTGAAGAAAAAAAATAAAATTAGAGCAATTTGTATCATAGTTTGGATTCATCGTTCTTGCTAGTTATTCAAGGTCGAACATAGCACAAATCTTTTCTTCTCTTTCCCAAATTCAATTCAATAAACTATTTTTTTTTGCATTTTTGATAGAACATGTCGTTTGGTTGAATTGGGTCTTTTATTTATTAGATTTGGTGCAAATTATATGTGTGTGTCTCTCTCTCTCTATATGTATATATATATATATGTATACATATATATGATTGGGTCTACTATTATTATTATTATTATGTGTATACAGCATGTAAAGTTTGAAATTGAATCTAACTCAAAATGAAAATATATTTACAAAATGCAAATGCAAAAGCTAGCTAACCACAAATAATTCATAATAAACCACACAGGATCCAAACCAAGCAGAAGCCCATGCATCCTTCTAATCCTTGGTTGTGCGTGCCTGTCCACTATTCATCTCTGGATAGGCCCAGCATGCATCTGCCCAAAAATAAAGCCGCATCAGCCCTCTCCATCTGTCTCACCGACACATGGGGCCACAATCTCATAGTGTTTGCTACCAGTACCAGGTGGGACCGTTACATGTTGATGCCGTAATCTTGTCAACACAAGACGCATTTGATCGATCAATCTCTTTGCCACCATGCAAGAGAGCTCAAACTCGAGCCCGGCCTCAAGCGTGGCATGCGCGTGCACGCCACCGCCTACCCATCCCATCCATGTGCACACTGAAGCTTGCATTATATATATTGTCGAACCCACTCGATCGTTATGGTCACGCATGTGTGGTCGAGACACCGTATCTACGAGCGCAGACGACCGTGCTCGACTCATGCACCTCCTGACTCCAGAATATTTTTTATATTGCTAGAATAATTGTTCTAGCTTCAAAATTAATTGTTCCGAGCTCACAAAATGTTCTAAAGAAATTATCCGAGTGTGATCTTGTTTTGAAGATTTCATCGTAGTGGTGCGGATGGATATTGATTTGAACATACAATTTTGAAAATAAATGTGTGACACCCTACTGCTAGTCACGAGTGTGACTCCTAATAGCCTCCAAAAATATCTATCCAATCTTCATTCATTTTAGCTTCCTTGTGAGTCACCGCCACCACTAGGCAAGATATGTAGCTAAGCCACCGTACCTCCGCTGCTTAATTCTCTCCTAATAACCTCCAAAAATATCTATCCAATCTTCATTCTTCTTAGCTTCCTTGTGAGTCACAGCCACCACTAGTCAAGATATGTAGGTAAGCCATTGTACCTCCGCTGCTTAATTTTCTCCTGGAGGAGCTAAATATTGCCCAGTGGTGGTTAAAGTTGTAAAAATCATATATCAAAGTGTAAAAATCCACATTTTACCTCCTCGCTGATTAAAAAGCTTATATCCACATTTTTCATGAACCATTATTGACAATTAAAATTGAAAAAAATCCAGAAGGATACTTATTAATCAGCACATCAAAGTGTTTGAAGAGAGTGTGTACATTTTGTAAATGAAGCTGATAAGGTAGATCTTTGTTCAAAAATAAAGCAAACGACAGTGGAGGAAGCTAAACGAGAGTTGTAGTGAATTTACATTGGTTGGGGCAGTGTATGTGTACGGAGAAGCATCGAGGCAAATGCAAATGTCAGTCGAGTCTGCTTTTGACTTATTCCGTCTATTCTCTTTCATAGAATATTATTGAATTGGCTGAACTAGCCGAACATAGGGGAAGGAGAGGAAAGAAAAGGAAGAGAGTGAAGAGTGGGAGGAGGAGAAAGGAAAGGGGGCAGAAACAGCCAAAAACAGAAAAGATGGAGGGAGCGAGGGAGGAGGAAGAGCAAGAAAACGAGGGGGTACCCTTGTCCGGAAAACAAAATAAAGAAAACGAGGGGGCCGGACGGAAACCAACGGGGTGCTGTCACTCATGCTGTGCGCTGTGCTGGTGGTGGTCCGTCGTCCTGCATTCTGCCTGCGATGCGAGAGCCCAGGCCCTCCCTCCCTGACATGTCCAACGGTGGGGCCCACCGACCGTCCTTGAATGACGTCACACTTTTTTGGACTGCACTGATAGGACTGTACAAACCTCTGTCGACACGTCTCTCTCTCTCGATGAGCTGAGCTTATTAGCGAGCTGAGCTGAGCTGGTTGGTGGTCTGAACAGTAAGCACGCACACACCCTCTAGAGAGAGAGAATAGAAGAAGTGGATTGGAATTCTCGCCATGGTACATGAACGCATCGAGATTCGGTGTTGTACAAATTAAAATTATAATGAAATCTGTCAAGTGCAGGTGCAGGAGCGAGGAATAATATAATAAGCCCAGATTGATACGGCGACTCTGCACAAACAAATTAAATTCCACTACTACTACGAGTACTTCATTAACCTCTGTTTCTCTCTGTCTCTCTGCGACTCTGCGTATGATTATATTAACTATTACAATTAGAGATTGGCAGCACCATGCACGCATGAGGCTCTCTACTTTCTCCGATCCGTTCCAAAAAAATGCAACTAGAGAAGTAAAATAATTTTAAATTTAATCAAATTTATATAAAAGAGTTATGGACATTTACAAATTAGTATGGTACCAGCACCTATAGCATTTTCTATATATATATGCTTGGACACGTACAAGTACGACCCTTCCTACCTTTGTCGCTATGTTCGGCTGGCTGTGGTTGGTAGCTGGTGCTGATTTGCTGTGAGAGAAAAGTACTGCTGACTAGCTGGTGGCTGGTGCTGATTTGGTATGAGGGAAAATCATTGCTGCTGGTTGCCAATTTTCACCTATGGTCATCCAATTTCTTCTAGCTATTCGTATAGTACCATATATTTTAATTTGTGCTCACCTTTCATCAAATTTCAATTTGTCTAGCTAGCTACCACCAAACTGGCATTTCTACCTTGCTTTGGGATTTTCATAATTACCAGGCTCGTGCCTTACGTTGCTACTAGCTAGTGATAAAAATCATAGAGAAATAATACTTCATTCTTAACGCCAAACAACCAGTTCAGTGGACAATGTAAAATGCACTTGATGATTATTAGGAGTAAGTACAAAACATCGGGAACGCCTCATTTCAGTACATATATAGCAATAAGGGATAGTTTCATGGTCTCTTTAGGTCACAAATCAAATGCTTACTAGTATGCTTGAAACACGAACCATTTGACTAATTCCGATGACTATGTTTAGACTTTCGATGTTTCAACCACGCACAATACACCTTTGAAAACTTGTAAATTGTACACAGCAGGCAACATGTCATGCTTGTATAGAATTTTTTTTATTTAAATATATTATCAGAATTGTGTTGGATTCTATGGACATGCATGGTCTGTATGGCAAAAGAGAGTAGCTAGCCATGCAAGGGATTTGTTTTGTTTAGTGGGATCGGATTTTGTGGTCAAAGAAGCGTGCGTGATGGTCACCGGCCGTACCCAAATTTGCATTGACAATCGGTTCCCATGAGATGCCTGCATCACTAAACCAAACTTGTCCTAATTTATTACGACCAGCAGCTATATATTTCTATGTATGATGAGACTACTATGTCTATATAGCAATGCCTACGCCTACACGCGCGCGCGCATATATATATATATATATATATATATATATATATATATATATATATATATATATATATATATATATATATATATATATATATATATATATATATATATATATATATATATATATATATATATATATATATATATATATATGTAGAGAGAGAGAGGCCATACCTGCCGCTGCTTGTACTAGCTAGGTCAACACAAGACTTTACGTCTAGGTATGGCCCGAGGGCCAGCTAGATAGGGAAGTACGCACAGTATTGAAAAAATTGGTGTTTTTGCCTCTACTTGTAATTTTGTGATTTTACTTTTGCTATTCACAAGTCAACTTGAATTTGCCCCTATTCAATGAGATTTTGCCCCTGTTTTGATTGTGATTAGATGCAAAATTACGTTGGCTTGTAAATAGTAAGAACAAAATGACAAAGTTAAAAAAATGAGGATAAAATTACAATTTCACTGCAAAGTAGGGATAAGAATAGTTATCGACTCTTGACTCTTGAGCAACGCAAAGCTAAGCACAGTCCAGCATTATATATATACAGTGCAATCGATCTTGTTATAATATTGGAGACAAATTAAACAAATCGAGAATTAATGAAGCGGCTAGCTAGGTCCGATAGATATTAATTAATAATGCCTAAAACTATACTATTGTTTGTTTGTCGCTGCCGACCGCTTTCTTCCGAAAGATCAAGTTGATGTTTCCATCATGCATCAAGCAACGCAATCATCGATCAGGAGCCGCCTACATGTATCATGCACGCATGCTCTTCTGTTTTTATAGCTCAAAAAAAATGTTGCGTATTCTCCGTACTACTACAGTTTAATTGTAAATGACAAGACGAATCTTTTAAACATAATTAATTTATAATCAAATATTAATTATTAAATAATAACAAAAATACTACAGTATTAAAATTTAAAAAATTCGCGAACTATAAGAATCCGAAATCAAAATGCAGCATGCCAATGAGACCGTGAGACTAAAGAAATAAATAAACTATTAGCACCTGATATTTTTTTTAGGTTACACAATACAACTAATACACTAACAACACGCGCACACTCACATCCTATGAATACACGTACGCACATATCTCTATGGGCATGTTCGAAGACTGAGCCGGCAAATTATCGAGATTGATAAAATCACTACATGCGCCTCGCTATCGACGGAAACATCGCCTATCACTGAATGTACAACGCCGTTAAATTTTAGAATATTCGCTCCCACGAAGAATCGAACTCAGAACCTCATATCTCATATGCTACCGAACTCATATCTCATATCCTACGGAAGCTCTTACAATCGCTGCTGCCGACACATCTTCTGACGACATTGACTCCAAGGACAAATCTATATTATAATCAGGATCGAGGAGCTACTACAGTACTACTACTGTATTATATATTTGATGATCATCGATGACGCATACCACATATCAATAACAAATTAGGGCTCTGTTTAGTTCCCACACCGTAAACACAAAAAATCGTAAACGCAAAAAAATTCAAAGGAATCTTACTAATTTGAAGTACTAAATGAAATAACCGTAAACGCAAAAAAATACAAAGGAATCTTACTAATTTGAAGTACTAAATGAAATTTATTTACAAAACAATTTTTGTATGATTGGGCTGTAAATCGCGAGACGAATCTAATGAGTCTACTTAATCCATGATTTGCAACAGTGATGCTACTATAACCATCCGCTAATTATTGATTAATCATATATTAATTAGCATCATTAGATTCGTCTCGCGATTTACAACCCATCTGTGCAAAAAGTTTGTAAATAGACTTCATTTAATACTTCAAATTGGCAAGATTCTTACGCAAATTTTTTTTGCAAAAACATGTAAAACGAACTAAACAGAGCCCAGAGCCTAAATTGATTGATATTAGCATGCAAATGATACCTTAAATTAATCGTCTACTAGTATCTTCTTGTAGCCAGCATGCTCGATCATGACCATCATCATCTGATCTTCAGCAGCATTGTATATATAATAAGGAAGGAGTAGCATCTGATCTTCCGCAGCATTGTATATATAATAAGGAAGGAGTAGCAGTGGCTAGTAATAGTAGTAGCAGTAGTGCTAATATATAAGTAGCTAGTAACAACAGCTAATTAACAAGAAATAAAGAAAGAAAGAAACAGATCAATAAGCAAATTAACTAGGAGATGCATGGCGTGCCCGCAGCTACTGACTCCATGCATGTTAGAGAGATCCATGGATCCAGCTCAGCTAGCTAGCTATATCCTATAGCTACTCATCGTCATCATCATGGCCGCCATGGCTCTCCACCTCGTCGTCCTGATCCTGATCCTGATCCTGATCGTCGGCGGCCCTCCCCTTGGCAATGCCGCCGTCCTCCTCTTCGCCGGCCGCGCCCACCTCTCTGCCTCCGGAGGCCTCGTTCTGATGCTCCCCACTGTCCAACATGAACCCCGGCGGGCCGCCGTGCGCGTCGGGGTACCTTACCACCGCGTCCAGCAGCTCCGAGCTCGCCTTGGCCTCGTCGCCGGCGCCGCCGCCGGCGTTGCTGGCATTGTTGCGCGAGTAGAGGCGGTCGAGCTCGTCGAAGTAGGGGCACGTCTTGGCGTGCGCCGGCCGCTTCTTGCCGCTCTCCTTGGCCTTGCGGAAGTACTTGTTGATGTTCTCCCACTTCTCCTTGCACCTCTTGGCGCTGCGGCCGTACCCCGCCGCCGCCATGCGCGCGCTCACCTCCTCCCACAGCGGGCCCTTGAGCCCCGGCTCCTGGAACCGCCCCTCCAGCCCCGTCCGCACCCGGATCAGCGCCTCCACCTCGTGCTTGGGCCAGCGCGACGAGCTCATCAGGTGCGGCGACGACGACCCCACGCCGCCGCCGCCGTCGTAGGGCACCAGCTCCTTGCCGGCCGCCGCGTCCTGCTGGCTCGTGTCGTCGCCAGACGCCGCGGCTGGCGGCGGGAGCGCGATGGACTCGCCCGAGATCTTCTCCAGGTAGGCGATGATGGCCGCCTCGCGCGCCGCGGCGCTGGCGCGGTCCTGCGCGCGCGCGCTCGCCTCGCGGGCCAGCTTGTCGGCCTCCTGCCGCCGCCACGCCTCCTCGCGCGCGGCGCGCTCCCGCTCGCGCCGCTCCATGGCGTCCAGGAACTGCCGGTGGAGGCTCTCCTGGTGCTCCATCAGCCGCTGCACCAGCCGCTCGAAGAAGGACGCCGACGCGCTCAGCTGCTCCTGCCGCCGCCGCTTGCGCTTGCGCCGCGCCGCGTCCGCCGGCGCCGGCGCCGGCGGCTGCACCACCGCCGCCGCCTCCTCCCCGGCCGACGTCTCCGATGTGTTGACCTGCGGCGCGTCCGGGGCCGCCACGCCCGGGAGGTCGGCAGCCATTGCCGGGTCCAGGATGGCATTGTCGTCGCCGGTGAGGCCGGAGCCGGAGCCCGTCTGGGCGCCGCTGCTCCCTGGCTTGTAGATGGCCTCCAGCTCGCTGAACAGCTTGTAGTTGCTGCCTCCCGTGGCGGCGGCGGCGGCCGCCGCGACAGCAGCATTGTCGTCGCCTTTCTTCAAGTAGTTGGCCGCCGCGGCAGTCGGCGCCGGGGACTCCGGCGTGGCCACCTTCTCCTTCCCCGGCGTCCTCTTGCTGCTGCTCGTGCTGTGTAAGTAGTCGATGTCGAGCGGCCGCCTGCAGATTTAGACACATCCAGCACCCAAACAAGACGAAGAATGTAATGCCACATTTTAATTCAATCCAATTTTATGGGTACAAGAATAATTGTTGAATTGCATGCAAGAACAAGATGCTTTGTCCGCCATGTCACCGGAACCCTTTGGGTGAGGTGAGGTAATCATGAAAAGGGATGAGAGACGGAAAGTAGGTGCTCGAGTCGACTGACGAAGGGTGGGTGTGTCCGTCCGTCCGTTGGAGGCTGAGGAAGAGGAGAAGAGGAATCGCCATGCCCATCAGCATCAGCATCAGCATCAGCAGCTCTCTCAATCATGCCACCATTATTGGTCGTCCTCTGCTCCCTCCCCACGAGCATCCCAAGCAGAGCAAGCAAACAAGATGCATGCAACCTTTTTTTTTCGATTTGGGTCCGCCAAGAACCGCTGCTAGTGTAGGGGAGGGGGGCGAGCCGAGGAATTCATTTGGATTGCGAGATTTGAGCAAGACGGACGGGGATCCTACCAGGTGGGTTCTTTGATGGAGGTCTCCTCGTCGCCGTTCCACCGCCGGAGCCGGCTCTCGGGGGCCGCCTCCTCGTCGCCGCCGCCGACATGGAGCATCATGCCGCTGCCCGCGCCGCCGCCTCCGTCGTTGAGGGCGTCGTCGGTGCCCCCTGTGGCGCCGCTGCCGCCACCGGCGTCGACCGCCAGCTTGAAGTTCATGGCGGCGGCCAGGAACGGAGGGACGCCCGGAGGGGTTGCGCCGCCGGAGGCCGCGCTCCCGGCGCCCGCCCCGGAGCTCTCCGGCACGGCCTCGACATCGAATCCCAGGTGGTGTGGGTGGTGGTGGTGGTGGTGCGCCTGCTGGTGGTGCTGGTGCGGCTGCGGAGCCCATCTCGCCGGCGCCGACTGCTGCTGCGGCGGCGGCGGGGGCTTGTGGTGGTGGTGGTGCTGCTGCTCGTGGAAGAGCTGGAGGTGGTGCCCCGCGGCGGCGGCCTGGTGCAGCAGCTGCTGCGTGAAGGGTGCCTGCGGGGGCGCGCCGAAGTGGGCGAAGTGCGGCGGCATGTGCGGCGGCGCGTGGTGGTGGTGGTGCGGCGGCAGGGCGTGGTGGTGCAGCGGCTGGTACCTGAAGGGCCCGCCCAGCTCCTGCTGCGCGGCTGCGGGCTGGGTCGGCGGCTGCTGCTGCGGCGGCGGCGGCGCGGACATGGCGAAGCCGCCGTCCATGATGAACTGCTGGAACTCGGAGACGCCGCCGTAGCCGGACTGCATGGCGAAGGCCTGGCTGTCCTAATTGGCGGTACTCTTACTCCCTCTCAGCGATGGGTGGTGGGTGCGGCGGTCAGTTACCATTACCATTGCATTGCATGACCTTGGGTGGTGGTGGTGGTGGTGACGGTGAAGAAGCTTGCTTGGCTTGGTTACATGGTGCGTGCTGCTGCTGGGCGGCAGGCAGGCAGGCAAGTAACAAATTGAGCAGCTTCACCTCACCTCACTCGCCTGAATTGCAAGTTGGAAGTGGGAACGCACTGCGCTCGGAGTGAGAGTAGTGTGGGTAGGGGAGGGGGAGGGGGATATGGGGAATTGGGGATGGGGATGGAGGGATGGATGGGAGGAAGAAGGGTGGGGATGGGGATGGCCCTGGCCTCCCTTGTCTTAATGGAGAGGAGGGGAGGGTAGGCAAGCCAAGCCAGCCCGGAATTTTTTTTATATATTTTAACTCTTTTAAAACTAATATTTTATAAACAACCTCTCTCAAACTAAAATTCCAAGAAGTAGCCCTTTTAGTCACGCCACGAAACTTGACGTGACTTATAACTGAGTCGCGCCATTGCATGTGGCGTGATTCAACTGCAACGACCGAGATCGATTTCCACGTGGTGCTGACGAAGCGAAATGAGCTGAGCTAGTCACGCCAAGTTGCATGGCGCGACCCAACATTGAGTCACCCCAGAATGCATGGCGTGACCCAAGGAGTCTGCTAGCGGTGCGCAAAAATACAATCTGTTTAGCCATATTTCGTTATTTGTTTTAATTTATAAATGGTCTCCTAAATTCTTGAAACTTGACATACACAATATATAAAGTGTCTGCGTTTCATTTTAACTATTTGCACTCCAATACATTAGGTGGGAAATGAGAAATCTAATTTCTAATTATGCTAAATGGTTAGGCTTAGCATATGTGCAGGATTACACTTAGCATAACTAGAATTTGGATTTTTCATTTTCTACATAATATATTGGAGTGAAAATGCTTAAAATGGAACACAAATACTTTATATATTGTACCTGTTAAGTTTCAAGAATTTAGGAGACTATTTAGTAATTAAAACAAATGACAAAATATGACTAAACGGATTGTATTTTTGCGCACTTAAAAGCAGTCTCCTTGGCCAGTCACGGCAGCATGCTTAACACCCCGGAAACTAAACACACCCTATATTATTCTAATAACGGATGAACCCGAAGTTTAATTAACTAGTAAGCAATACAATTACAACAGTCATATAAAAATTTTTCCCTCGAGACATCGTTAGATGCGAGTACTCATATGCGGAACTCCACCGACTGGACTGACATATTATGAGATTAACAGAGTCTTTGCCCACCATAATAACATTGATGAGAATATCCCCTGTTAATATAAAAATAACTAGCCACATATCACACATACTCCATCTGTTCCAAAAAAAACTAGTTGTTTAGAAAATTTCATACATTTTACTACTAGTGAAAAATAATCATGTTACCTCTAATTAAGGGCATGTACAATAGTTAGATAGCATGCGTCTATATAAGTCCACATAAGCAAAATGAGGTGATGTGGCCATCATTAAATGAGGAAACAATGTGTTGTTGTCTACTACTCCCTCCTTCCCCGTTTATAAGGCATGGTGGAACATGACACGGTCTTCTAAACAACACTTTGACCATTTATTTATCATATATTATATCACTTTTGATTATAAACTTATAATCATTGTAAAATATATTTGATTATGAATCCAATCATATGAAATTTGCATTATAAAAATAAAAATTTAATAGTCAAATTATTGGTCAAAGATGACAAGGTTTGAATTTTGATATACGTGTATGCCTTATAAACAGGGAAGGAGGGAGTATCTCATCTACTACTCTGGCTCGTGCTCCCATTCAAAACAACATCAACTGTCGGCATCATTAATGCCATCAGCATGTGGCACTTGGTTTTAGAAGCTGCTACTGGACAGTTGCAAACCCGGATACTCCAGGTATAGCGGGCCAGGGTTCAGACATCCGATCCTCAGCACGGCCTCAAAAGAATCTAGCCGTTATCAGAGTAGCCTATTTAGTGTTGGTGGAGAGTGACTCCGGATCGGACGAACACTACCACAGTAAGGAAGTGCGCGAAGCAAACAACTCTGGACCAAACGCAAAGGCTTCGCTCAATCGAGCAGAATTCTCTCTCTATTCAATATCCCTCATCAACATACAACAGATCGGGTATTTATAGGTGGCAGTTCACCTACCAATCCCTGTAATTACACTGTGATACCCCCTAACAACTTTATTCTTGGAATATTCCAAGGACAAGACTGTATTTTTACATCACGTAGTGGATTACAGCTGGACTTCTATTGTTCCCCGGGCCCGGCTTCGTACGTCATCATATGTCAGCTCGGCCTTTGCTACCTTCGAGGGGCGCCGCTTCTGCTGTAGTTCTCAGGTCTTCACCTGAATTCTTTAGTTTCTTCGCTTGGCTTTGCCTGGTGTCTTCGCCCAAGGGGCTTCGTCTCTTCGCATGGCTTCGCCAAGCGTCTTCGCCCGATGGGCTTCGTTTCTCCGCATGGCTTCGCTTGGCGTCTTCGCAAGGCTCCCTCTCTAGCTCTTCGCAAGGCTTTGCTTGATTGCTCGAACAGTGGACCCCGCATGGCTCCTTCGGCGCGCGGGCCTTCGGTCGATGGCCAAAGGTGGCGTCCCCAACATTTAGTACTAGTTGGAATCACCAACCGGTACTAAATGGTTCTCAGGACACTGCACGCGTTAGTACTGGCTCAATTTGCGGCCACTAGTAACACTAACGAATAGCTCTTTCTCTAATAGTGATAATGTATTAGAGTGCTAACAGTTAAAATGGAACGCAAACACTTTATATATTATTCCTATTAAGTTTTAAGAATTTAGGATATTATTTACTAATTAAAACAAATAAAGAAATATGGCTAAACAGATTATATTTTTTGCACTCGGAGGCTTGGTCACGCCATGCATGCCGACGTGATTGGCCGAGGCTGTGGAAGTGCGCAAAAACACAATCCATTTAGTCAATTTCGTCATTTGTTTTAATTAACAAACAGTCTTCTAAATTCTTGAAACTTAACAGGTACAATATATAGAGTATGTGTGTTCCACTTTAAGCATTTGCACTCCAATATATTATGTAGGAAATAAAAAAATCCAATTTCTAATTATGCTAAGTGAATCCTGCACATATGCTAAGTCTAACCATTTAGCATAATTAGAAATTGTATTTCTCATTTTCCACATAATGTATTGAAGTGCAAATAGTTAAAATGGAACGCAGACACTTTATATATTGTGCCTGTCAAGTTTCAAGAATTTACGAGACCGTTTACTAATTAAAACTAATAATGAAATATGACTAAACGATTATATTTTTGCGCACTGTGAGAAGCTAGCCTACTTGGGTCACGCCATGCATTCCGGCGTGACCCAATGCTGGGTCACGCCATGCAACTTGGCGTAACCGTGACTAGCTCAGCTCATTTTGCCCCGTCAGCACCACGTGGAAATCGATCTCGGGTCGCGCCACCGTGGCAGTTGAGTTACGCCACATGCAATGGCGCGACTCAGTTACAAGTCACGCCAAGTTTCGTGGCGTGACTAAAAGGGCTACTTCTTGAAATTTTAGTTTGAGAAGAGTTGTTTATAAAATATTAGTTTTAAAAGGGTTAAAATATAAAAAAAATTCGCCAAGCCAAGGGCAGCAGCAGATGCAGAGAGAGAAGGAAGGCCCAACAGTCAGCCAGCCGGTCTGTTTGGTTTCCATTTTGCTTCTGGGTGCCCCAGCTTTATCTTGTGGCAGTTTTGGAAAGCAGCCCTCGCGCATGCCCATATTTAGTTCCCTGTGCATCGGGTGCCCTCTTCATGCTTCGCTTCCGGTCCTTGTCCCGGTTTGAATGGACTATTTCTCTTTCGGGCAACTAAAAGGCTCATTGCATTCAAAAAAAAAAAACTAAAGGGCTCATTTCCCTGTGTATGTATCATCCACCATCGTCCTCTCTTCTTCTTCACTATGGACCTGCAATGTTGAGATTTGGATGCTTTATCTTTGACTTCTTATTATTTACATATATCATCTTTTCAAAAAAAATTACATATATCCAAAACAAGATATCTGTAACGATTATTTTTTAACTTCCTCATAGACAAGCAAGGTTTCTGGTAGTAGGGAAAACCATCACAGGAACAAAGGACAAAATATATAATAGGCCTTTCAATCCGAAAAGGTGTTGGAGTTCAAAGTCCAAACAGTACATTCGATAGATCTTATAATTATCACTTATTTTTTATGTTAGCCGTGAAGGTGTTTGACCTCAAATAAATCTCCCTTGTTGGTGGTTGTACGATATGTTTGGATTGATTGATGATGCCGTGGCTTGCCCTTCCAAATTTTGGCATTGACTCTCCTTTACCTCCGGTCCATTTGGATGAGCAGGCAGCAACAATTGACGAGACCTGCGTGCCAACTTGGACCGAAACGCGCGCACCCGTTACCTCAACCAAAAACTTAGGTAGCCAAGGAATTGGCGTGGCTAGCTGGGACGGCAGAAATTCCTCATTCAATTCCAAGTACTCTATACAGACGACTTAGTACACAAATAACGAGACATCTATGGTGACTTTGTCAATTTTAAAAATTTGTCGTCTTAGTCTTGAAAGATATTCATAAGGTAGAATTTGCATACATGTATATATAGGGGTAAGTGTGCGTACATTATTAGTGTCTGAGTTGTACTGCGTAATAAAAAAATTATCTTTATGCACATAGATAATGCAAATGGATGTAGGTTGGAGTTAGTAGCTTCTAGAAAAAAATTTCCATGCAATGTGAAATAGCTGTAGGCTATCTCTCCTTTTTTTTTCCTTATTCCGAGCCTCCTGTGCTCCTTGTAAATCTGTCTTCAATTTTTCAATAAAGTTCAGAAAACTCTAGGCTTGCGTAGATTTCCTTAAAAAATGGATAATGCCAATGGGAAAAAGGAGAGGAAACTATAGCTTTTGTCGATAAGAAGTTAGTAGGAAGGGATTTTGAAGATAATGTTGGATCCAATTTTTATGTTACTTTTACTATTTTTAGCCAGTTAACTTATTTTACATAGACTCTTGGAGATGCTCTAACAAAGCTTGTATAGCCAAAGCTAGTAACAAAGAACACCCCACAAACCAGAAATGGGTTTTGACCATGCCAAGAATAAGAATGTCCGTCCTCATCTCCTGCTGAGGCTGTGCGATGTACGCTGCATTCTTCTTCTTCTTCTTCGTTGGTGTAAACGAAAACAAAGTGTGGGGTGGGGTGGATTGCAGGAGAAAAGGACCTGTCTAGAAAAGGCAAAGAGCAAAAGAAAAATGAAAAGAAAAGAGACGGTGACGGTGACGTCAGCTCGCCCGTGGTACCGGCCGGCATGGCACCGCCACACACGTGCCCTGCACGTGTGGGGAGAAGCAAGACTTTTCTTACTCGTGCATCGGGAATTGCAGCTAATCACTAGTTTATTATTACGAGCTAATTGAGCTGCTTGAGCCAGTTTGGCGTGACTACGGCACCCTTAGATAGCTCCGGCCTGGGTTTCTCTATCGAAGGAGCTTTATTTAGTGGAGTTGAAGCTATTTTAAAATATTTTTAGCAAAATGGTTAGTCATCGAAGTCGAGGATCACAATAGTTAAAGGCAAAACTAAAAAAAAGGTGCAACTTTTTGCTTCAATCACGTAGGCAAAATCGTTTTGTGGCTTTTTCATAGCTCTGATGGTGAAGCCATTTTGAAGATAGCCTTTTGAAAGGCTTTACAATTATGAAATCACTAATGTACGAGAACATATATGAGCCCTCGCAGAGGGTGTTTGGTTCCATTTAGCCCTATCGAATATTTATTAGAAAGTATTAAATAAAGATTAGTGATAAAATTAATTATATAACCCTACTAATTGGTGAAATGAATCTATTAAACTTAATTAGTCTATAATTTGACAATAGGGTGCTACATTAAATATTTATGTATTAACTAGATTTAATAGATCCCTCTTGTGAATTTGCTTTAGGTTTATACAATTAGTTTTTTTGAAGAAATATAAGATTAGTTTCATATTAGCTAATATTTGATCCTTCTTCTATTAGCATGTGTTTGGTTCAAAGAGTTGAAGTAGGTTGGATTGGATCAAAGCAAGTGGGTTGGATTGGATCGAACCCATTTTCGGAGGTTTTGGTATTGGAGGCTAGGTTGGTTGGGTTCATGATGCAGGGTTGGAGTGCTCCCTCGGCCTCCAAATCGAGCGGACCACCCCGACCCACTTGAACGGCATCGTCTTCCATGAGCATGAAAGAGAGGGCGGCGCAAGGGCGGGCTTCGCACGGAGGATGGAGGAGCGGCGTTGGCGGAGCTCCGTCCGGAGGAGGGACGAGCGGCGCCGATCGAGCTCCGCACGGAGGAGGGCGGAGCGGCGCCGTGCGGGCAAGCAGCAGGCCGGGGAGAGGCGAGCGAGAGGTCAGCATGGAGCGGGGAGGAAAGAGGAAGAAGGTGAGTAGAGTGAATGACATGTGGGTTTCGTAGTATGATGACTTGCTAACGGTATTAATCGAGCTACCATAACCCGTCCATATTCTTGCAAAAAAAACAGAATACTAGAGGCAACCTCAATCTCTTAATCAAACATCAAATGGAACCAACCCAACCTAAAAAACAGGGACGGGTTCATCCCATCCTCACGTAGTCTCCAAACTAAACACACCTATTCGAATACCTGATATAATAGGACTAAACTTTGCTTTTCAAAAGAAAACAGAGCCAGTAAACTTTAGCTCCGGATATAATAATATTTGGGTCAGCCGGGGGGTAACGGTAAAAAGGGAGGCATACGCCTACCGTACCCTACCTTATCATCTCGACTGTACCGTATGGTGTAGCGCTGTAGCCCTGTCCATCCATCCATCCATTTCGATCGATAGACGGCAGGGAGGGCAGAGTCGTAGCCGCACTGTGGTGCTCTGCAGTTGCAGTTGGGGCCTGTTGAGTGGCGACGTGTCACTTCTTGATTGGACAAACAGGTTGACCGCCGTACCTGAGGCTGATGCCCTCCATGTCCTCGGCTGCCGGCCATGTCCTGCCCGGCCCGACGTCTGTGTCTGGGGGACGAACCAAAAAAGAAAGAAAGAAGAGAGGATGCATGCCTACGTGGGTCACCTCACCTCATCGACAAGACCGGCGGCAGGCATTTGCCAGCAGCACAGCATGCACAGCACCGGACCGGACCGGACCGACGGACGCCGTGCAGTGCTACCACCGCTGGCCTGCTGCTGCTTCTAAAAAGAAGTCCTCTTCAGTCATGCATGCAAATGCATACTACTCGTACTCTACAGTATAGTATTGTGCATGCAAAAAAAAGTTAAAAGACCATTGCATTGGTATGTTACTGACTTGGCCCAGCCCAAATATACCTACCGCCTTCACTTGTTGGCTAGTCCTAGCAGTTTTTTTTTGATATCGGCTAGTCCTAGCAGTGAGTACACTACACTAGTACCTGGCCGTGGCCGTGGCACAAGGCACAGTTGACCGTGTTATTGGCTTTGCCTTGTTAGTTGTTGGAACAAGCTAAGGTCGACAGTGATCCATCGACAATGCGTGCATGATTGGCGGGGCGACCATCTGTCCCACCCCAGGACGGACTATGCCATGCAGATGCAGCGGGTAGTACACACCACGTACGGTAGCCGCCGGTGGCCTCGGATGCCCGCCGATTCTGCGCAACTACCACCGCATTCCTCATCTGCTGCATGCATAGCTAGTTAGGCTCGCACTACTACTACTGCTACCCCAGTACTACTACGGTTCCTGTTCTTGTTATTAGCATTGCACAATGCACAAATTCTGTAACTTTTAGACTTTTTCGCCAGATGAATCTATTAAATCTAATTAGCTTATAGTTAATCCATATGTTGCTACAGTAAACATACGCTAACCATAAATTAATTAGGTTTAATAGATTCATCTAGTGAATACAATAAGACCTAGACTTATGCAGTTAGTTTTATAATTTATGTTTAATCTATTTAATTGGCATCAAAATATTTGATACGACAGGACTGCAAATACGCAACAAGAAATCAAACATGCATACTACAACGCCGCCTCTACGGTGGTGGGCCAGTCCAATCCAGTCCGGTTCGGTCCCTCCCTACCCAGGCCGGCCAGTCACCATCCTCGTCAATCAACGATGCCACCTACCTAACTACTAGCTGCTATCGTCTCTTCTTCATGGCAATGGCAATATGGCGTGCCCAATTGCCCGTGACACATGAATTCACCTTCGGAGCTAAGAGCATCTGGAGCCGATTAACTATAACTCTCCCTAATATTAAAATTTATATTCTTTTGATAACGGAAGGTGCTCCAGCAAATTACTAATTCCATCACCAACACAAAAAAATTAAAAATCTTTTAGCAATCGTCAAAACACACCTCCCTCTTGCACAAATGTAGAAAGTTCTTCCACCCACCCTATACTTTGAGTAATATGCTACAACACTTGATATTAAAAATGCAAAAAAGTATCATTAATAATCGAGAGAGAAAATATATAGAGCGTGAGGATAAACAATCTGCTGGAGATACTCTAATAACCTCGGTGTGTATATATATATAGTACTCGTTTCCTTGCTTAGCTTTTGATGAGCGGCAGGTAGTTATCACTTATCAGCAGGCACCTAGCTCCCTGTAATGTACTACCACTACTAGTACTAGTAGGAATTGAGCCTTCATCTGCATCACGCACGGACGGATGGACCATCCGATATTTGTGGATCCAATATGCAATTGCAATGCATGGCAATGGTGGTGGACCTGGACCACGGGCCGCCAGATTCATTGGATTTTTGCGTCGGTGGCCCAAAATAAAATAATAAAATGTGTTGCAGCAGCTGGGCTCAAGCATGCATGTTCTGGGCCTTTTTGCCTTTTTTTCTTTCTGTTTGGTGGACAAAAAAAAGGAAGAGCAAGAAGAAGATAGGATAGCTCTGCCTCTGCTGCGGCTCTGCTCCGCCGGCGAGTGACTTCATGGCGTCGCCGCACCTCCCCTTCCTCTCCTTCCCCAAAACCCAGCCACCCCTCGCCCTCCACCGCGCCCGCGCGCTCCCCTCCCGTCCGCCCGACGCCGCGGGGGCCGGGCCCGCCGCGCCCACTCGCGGGGACCGCTTCCTCGACCGCCACCTCGCCACCGACGCCGCCGCGCGCGTCCTCGCGCCCGACGACGCCCAGAGGCGCCAGCGCCGCAAAGACAAACGCCGGGCCCTGGCAAGCAAGCCGTCCGGCCTCCCTTCCTGCTACGGCTGCGGCGCGCCGCTGCACACGGCGGAGGAGGCCGCGCCGGGATACGTCGACCCCGCCACCTACCACCTGGTACCTATGCTTATTGCCTTTTTTCTTCGCCAGCCTCACGCCAATCCTGCAAATTACTCACAACTCGCAAGAGATGCTTCTGAATATTATTCAGCATCACATTCATTCTAGGCCTGCCTGCCTGCCTGCCCACACAGTGACATAAATGATCCTAGATGAATTTCACTTCACTTAACACCACCATACGACTATTTCAGAAAAAGAGGCACCATCAACTAAGAACCGTTCTCTGCGCAAGATGCAAGCTGCTGTCTCATGGCCATATGGTCACTGCTGTCGGTGGCCACGGCGGTTATCCAGGGGGCAAGCAATTTGTCTCAGCGGAAGAGCTTAGGGACAAGCTTTCCTACCTCCGCCACGAGAAAGCCTTGATAGTCAAACTGGTAAACCACTTGTTCCGTGGATTGCTTGCTTTTCTTTTTTCTGCTCATTCATTATGTCTTTCATTCAGGTCGACATCGTTGACTTCAATGGGAGTTTCCTGACACGAGTACGTGATTTCGCTGGTGCTAATCCTATTATTCTTGTCATAACCAAGGTGCTTGTTTTATCCCCTCGTCTTCCTTTTTTTTTCCTTTCTGGATTTGGATACCACTTCTGTTCTGTTGCCAGTCAGTCAACCAAAGCTACTTCCTTTGTAGGTTGATCTCCTCCCTAGAGACACTGATTTGAACTGCGTAGGTGATTGGGTTGTAGAGTCAGTTGTCAAGAAGAAGCTTAAGTAGGAGCCTTCTCCATCCTCCTTACACAGTACTTTCATCGGATGCTTTTGCCGATATAAATTTGCATCTGTTACTTTGGTATGTGCAGCGTCCTTAGTGTCCATTTGACAAGCTCAAAGTCATTGGTCGGCATCACAGGGGTTATATCAGAGATTCAGCAGGAAAAGAAGGTCAGCGTCTCTTCTTCTATTTCTGGTTATTGCAATTAGATTACCCACTTCTAGGCCATACTCGAATTATCATGTCCAATCATGAACATCTCTACTTCCCTTGCTTGTTCTACATTTCACAATCCTGACTGATTTTTCTTTTTGTATTAGGGCCGAGATGTATATATACTGGTAAGCGCTCCTCACTTCCATTTTTGTTTTGTGTTTTTAGGTGGCGGGAAAAATTAGTGTGCACATTCTGTTAGGAGATTTTTTCTACTGTGTTGTATGTGGTTTCTGCCATTTACGGAAACTTAATGTCATTAATTCAGGCAATATAACTTTGAAGATACAAGTGATATTTCTGTTGTTGGCCGCCGTAGTTTCATTTGACCTATATTATACTCTATTGCAGGGTTCCGCCAATGTTGGGAAGTCTGCATTTATCAGTGCTTTGCTAAGTATGCCTTTCCTATCATTGATATTTGTTTCGTATCCATTTATGTAGCTCTTACCATACGTTAATAATGTTGCTTAATTTTTTCATTGACATGCTAATCGTTGGAGATTCTGCTGTTCTAGGAACAATGGCACATAAGGATCCGGTGGCAGCTGCAGCTCAAAAATACAAGCCAATACAGTCTGCTGTTCCTGGAACCACCCTTGGCCCTATTGAAATTGAAGCATTCTTAGGAGGAGGGGTATGACCCTGTTTGGTCTTTTCATTTTCTTAGAACATATGTGAATATATAGCTGTACGGACAATAAATTTAATATCTTGTGCTAACTGACCATTCCTAAACCAATATTTCTTTCGGTAACTAATATAACTGTATCTCTGATTTGCATCCTGATTTTTTTAATCTTCTACTTAGAGATCCAGTTAGAAGTCTACTGACAAATCCCTGAATCTTTGCACAACAGAAATTATATGATACACCTGGTGTTCATCTTCACCATAGGCAAGCAGCAGTTATTCATGCTGATGATCTGCCTTCCCTCGCACCCCAGAGTCGTCTAAAGGGGCAATGTTTTCCTGTATGTATATTTCATCTCCTGGAACACGCCCTCCTTTCTCGAAACTTTCACACTAATCTTTTTCTTCAGAACATGATGTTATGTTCAGGCTAATGATACAGATGTTGAATTGAGTGGGAATTCTTTATTCTGGGCTGGACTTGTCCGCGTTGATGTTGTCAAGGTACATAAACAAGCTCCACTTCATCTTTGAGATTTCTTCTTATCATGTTCTAATTATCCCTTGCGTCTTGGAAGTTGTAACTGACAATTGATGACGACATAGGCTCTTCCACGCACACGACTGACATTCTATGGACCCAAGAAGCTAAAGGTTAACGTAGTCCCAACCACAGAAGCAGATCAATTTTACAAGGTATGCATATGCTAATTGTTATGGCAGTTCATTGTTTAATACCAGTTAAATTTTCTTATACTTGAAAGAGAGACTTCGTCCTCCATCTCATCCTGCTGTTCTACTTATCCTCCCATTCTTCTTCCCCTCTTTCTGATCACAGTCCTGAATCCTGTCCTTGCAAAATTGAAAACTGTATTCACGTTTCTGCCATGTCCCATGTCGACATGCCTATCATGCTACCCCCTTTGGTGTACACATGAAATTTCTATTCGTGTGTCAAGTTGACTCTCATCTACTTATCCAAAAATAAAATAAAATTGAGGCTCATCTGAAACAACGCATGCTTTTAATTCTGACCCTGTTGTCCTTTTCACTTTTCAGACTGAAGTTGGAGTGACACTGACTCCCCCAACTGGCACGGAGAGAGCTGAAGGATGGGCGGGGCTGCAGGGTGTTCGCGAGTTGAAGATAAAATATGAAGAACTTGATAGGTAACGTTTTCAATTAATAGTGAAGCCATAGCTATACCCATCACTCATTTATGGTCAAAAGTACGACATCAGTAGCATATTGGCAGCTTAGCTTTCTTCTTTCACTGCAAAGATGGGTGAATATCTTCTCCAGATAACAATAAAACTAGGAAGGATTGCTTTCTTGTACAATACTATTTTAGAAACTGGTTCAGTGATTGCTGAGCTGAAGGACCTGATCTTGAAAACGTCTTATGCAGACCTGCTTGTGACATATCGATCTCTGGGCTCGGGTGGATTTCTGTGGAGCCATTAGGTGTGCCATCAAACAGCACGGATAGCAATGGCAATGTCGATGGTGAGCTGCACCTGATAGTTCATGTACCCAAACCAGTTGAGGTCTTCGTCCGTCCCCCATTGCCTGTCGGTAAAGCAGCATCGCAATGGTACCGGTATCAGGAGCTGACAGAGCAAGAAGAGGAATTAAGACCTAAATGGCATTACTGATACTGCTCCCCCTTCCCTCTTCTTGTAGTTGTATCTTGAGTACGCTACTAGTACAATTTTGTGTAGTCCAAATTCAGTAAAAAGTTATGCTCTCATGTGATGTTAGGATAAACTAGTAAAAACAACAATGGATATTTAGTATTCAGGTTACATTTGACATTGGTGAAATAATGATGTGGATCTTCATACGTGGAGGGAGGGAGGGAGGGAGAGAGAGAGACTAATATGGTCCAACAATTTTCCAAAAAGTTCACAAAGTTGACAGACCAAGAGCTATGTTTTATTATTATATGATAAATCCCAAGAGCTAAGTTATTGTTAGCAATATGATAGCGAGAAGAGGGGGAAAAAAGAGAATAAATTTCAACAAGAAGCCAACAAGGGCTGCATTCGGCCACACAAGAAGCCAACAGGAAGCGTATTTCAAGCATTGCACCAACCTTTCTCCTTATTCCTCCTCGTTGGTCCATTGGATCCGTCCGACGCACAAACGCCGCACCGTCATGGCCGACGCGCCCTCCAGCTCCGGCGACTCGCCGCCCCCGCCTTCCCCGCCGCCTGCACAGCCGGAGAACGGCTCCATATCCTCCATGGTCGCCTCCTCTGCCGCCTCCGCCGCGGCCGCGGCCGCGGACTTCACCCGCTGGGCCGAGACCTTCGGCACCGGGAAGGCCGAAGCCGCCAAGGCTGCCCTAGCCTCCGCCACCACCTTAGCCACCTCATCCGCCTCCGCGGCGGCTTCCGCTTCGTCCACGGCCGCGTCCTCCGCCTACGCGGCCGCCTCCGACCTCACCCTCATCGCAAAGGTGGGGGCCCTCTTGATTTGGCACATTCCCCTCGCTTCGATCTAGGCACAAACTAGCAAAGCTCAAGCCTTATACTATACTGTTGGCAGGAGGAATTGGAATGGGTAAATAAGGAGTACTCCATTCACGAACAGATGGTGTTTGGCAAGATCAAAGGTACCATTTTGCCACAAAGATCGTACATTTATTTGATGGTGATTCTTCTTTGTTGGTGAAATTATGCTATTCTTTTCCTTTTTCTTCAAGCATTGAATGTGTAGTACTGGTTGCAGAAGGCGTTGTCATGGCGATAACTCATCCGGGCATTGCTGCAGGCTCCGCAACCCTTGCAGGGATTGTGCTGTTCAAAAGTAATATGTTTTCGTGCAACTTCTTTTCTTTGTGATGCTGTATTGAATGGGTTTCAACTTTTTGCATTGGATGGTTCATTTTCTATTTGCTACGTACAAAGTAATTTGGCATTTGCATTTGAATTCTACACTCACTGACGCACACTGCACTTGAAGAACATTGAAGTCGTTATCACCACAGGCTAAACCTTTTTTTTCTCTCCATAACATGAATAAACTTTCAGAACTCTAGGATTGATACATTACCATATTCCTTGCAATTGATTGAAATGTTTTGTGACCTCAGTGAATCAATGTATTGCATCTTCTTAGGATATGATGTGGATGTCCTTTTCTAATTTTTGCCTCTATAACTTGAATAGACTTTCAGAACTCTAGGATTGGTTCCTTACTATGTTCCTTTTAATTGATTGAAATCTTTTTCAACCTTAGTGAATCAAATGCATTGTATCTTCTTAGAATATGCTGTCAGATGTTGTTTTCTGGTTTTAATTTTGTTTTCATGAAATCTAATAAAACTATTTTTTTTTGTTGCTGCTGCTGCTATTATGAACGCTGTGAACTCCAGTTCAAACTATCCATCCTATACTTAGCTTCCTAGTATCTCATGGCACACAGTTCCAATGTAGTAAACTTGCTGATTCAGTGGAAATTATTTGAAGAAAGCTGAAATTGGGTCTTTCTATACTACTATATTAAATATGTATGAATCCTTGCAGGGCCAAGGGGCTATCTTATCCAACGAGTCCGGCGCATGTTTGTTAGCAAGGAGGTAAGACTCTATGTCAGTTTGTTTTGCAACTTCTTTGATAGATCCACAATTTCCAAAGAGAATTCATATCTTGCATAGAAGTTGCCATCCTCTTACTAGTTGACTGTCTATGCACCTATGACTGCAGCTTTATATTTACATTCTAGTGTTCAGATGCATTTTTCCTGTTGTTTCACAAGAAATTTGAACAGAATTCATGAAGTTCATGTAGGGAGTGGGAGTCAAAATACAATCAAATATGATGCTTGCAAGATTTTTTTCTTATAAATGGTAAGAATTAGATTGTTGTCTAACATAAGTTTCCATATTGTAGACCCTACTTTCTGGCATACAAGCTGAAGTGACTCACATGAGGCAAACCGTGAATCTTGTGTCCAATGAAAGCCAAAAGCTGATGGTAATTTTTTTTATTTGAAGATAATTGAACCAATTGTTACAATTTTTTTTGTCTATTTTAACTTCTGATGCTATTCATGGCTGGTTTTATGCATATGGAATCCAGGATAGAGCAGCAACCGCTGAGAAAAGATTTCAGAAAGGATGGAATACACTCAGGCATCTCACTCTTTCAACCCGTCTATCATTTATTTCCTTTCTTATTGCTCTAATATAACATGGGAATACTTTCTGCTCTGTCAGAGAAGAAGGGCGTGCCATTCAGCATGAGTTGAGCGAGATTAGTGATATTGAGAAACAAGCAGTTGGTGTGCACGGATTTCTCTAGCTATTACTGTTTTGTGCCGTGTAAGAATTTGCATTTGATGAATTGTGTCTTGTCAGGTCTGAAGGACATTCTTGATCAGCTTCCCAGAGCACATGCATCTGAATTTCGATCAGAGGTTAGTAAATCTGCCTGTACCTTTGGACAGGGTGATCTTCATAGGAATTGATGTGAGGCTCTTTGTAGCCACTTAGAATTTTTATTGACACTTGTCTCCTAATTCTGTATTCTGAAATATGGGGGTAATGAGCCTTTCCTTGGCAGCCTTACTAGTTGCTACTGGCATCGATATTATGTGCACAAGAATGAATTTCTTAAAAAATATATTCCATTTGTATGTATGACATGTGTATTGTTGTTGGGCCTCTCATAATCTCTTATGTAGAGAATTGCACGTCTTTGTTATTTTCACCTACATGAGCTGCTATTTGTTGCAGCTAAAGTTGCATTTAAGATGGAACAATTCCTTTGGGCTTTGAAATACGCACTTGTCAATATATACATAGCAATTTATATTTCACCGAATATCCCTGATCACTTTTACATCTCATGTACTGAGTACTTTTATATATTCTAGTTTTATGCCTCTCCGCAACAAATTGTGCGAATCCTAGAGATGGATGACCTAAACTTATAGCAGAGATTGTTTTTCATGCTTTGCAGATATCTGGCCTAGCTTCTCAGGTTAAGAAGGAGAAGCGAGTACTTAATGCTGCCCTCTCAAAGATTGTGAATTACGGTGTCCCTATCTAACTGCCCCTCAAGTTTGTTCCCAGGATCCATTCTACCAGATTTTTGTTAAGAGAATTCCCATGTCAATGGCGAATGTAATACTGCCCACTTGGTTTTGGAGGAAGGGGGAAACAATAAAGTTTTGTCGCTCGCGCAGACCAGTAAATGTGTTGCCGCCTAATGTTGCGGAAGCAGCACTATTGAAACCTTGTAACAGAAAACACTTTGTGATGTTTTGCCATCTACATGTTCACAGCCATCAGCAGGCTCTACGCATTTTTGCGCCTGCATGATGATGGTATTTCCCGTGGATGTGACAGAAAAAGGTGTAATACTTTGTTGCTCCGTCCGTGATATGGAATCAAATGTTTGGAATTAATTGCCTTTCGAATGTCTTTTTGTTTTTCACCCCGTTCGGCTGGTGGACAGCCTCCAGCCTCTACAGTATTTCCCTCTCACACAACTCCAGCTCCAGCCACCAGCCAGGCAACAGTGTTTTTCTCTCACACAGCTCCAGCTTGCCGAACGGGGTGTTTGTTTTTTATTTGGGTGGGGGTGGGGGGTTGAAATCATGCGAATTTCTGACCTTCTGATTATTGTGAGCGATAGTGACAATTCAATTCCTCCTTTCGCCGTTCGTCATTACTAAATTTGTAGACAATAAACACATCCCGTTCAAAAGAAGAAGAAAATAAACACAGGGATCTTACACGGTTGAGTTTGATTCGTACAAATTTTGCTAAACCGCTCGACTTTTTTTTTTGATAATAAACCGATCGACTTATTAGGCAGCCAAGCTTCTGCCTCCTCTCCGGCCAGCTCCCGCAGCGCCGCCGCCCCCGCGCAACGCCTGCAGCCCCTGAGGGCGTCCCCTGTGCCTTTCTCCCCGATCACCGCACCGGGGGGAGAGATGCCGCGCGACCGAGACGAGCCGCCCGCCGTGCGCGTCTACACCGTCTGCGACGAGTCCAAGTAGCGCCACCATTCCTCCCTAACCCTACCTACTTCCTTCCCCGCGTGACCCTGCTGCCTGATCTCGCAGGTACCTGATCGTTCGCAACGTGCCGTCACTCGGATGCGGCGACGACCTCGCCAATCTCTTCGGGACGTACGGCCCAGTGGAGGAGTCAGTCTCGCCTTCTTTCTTTCTCCTCCCGCTCCCGGATGATGTTCCAATCGGCCCTGCTTGATTCCCCCTTGGTTTCTTTCAGGTGCAAGCCCATGGATGCTGAGGATTGTGAACCCTACACCGACGTCTTCTTCATCAAGTTCTCACAGGTCAGCAACGCCAGGTGACCGATTTCATACGACCATCTCTATCCATTGGCATTCTCTTTCCACCCATTTAGTGTGCTGATCTAGCGGTAGTGCCTATACTGCATCATACGCTTATCAATTGTATTGTACCTCACGTGTTCGTCAACTGTAAGATCACAAGGTAACGAAATTGCCCCATGTTTTCGATGACATACCAACTGCTGTCATTGACAAGAATGATCGAAAGATGTAGCCTGCAGCCTGTTGGGCATACATATGCTTCATCTTTGGTCAAAGTCAGGACAATATTTTTTCTTTGTTCAACTTAGGACAATATTCTTAGTGTTTCATCTTTGTTCACCAGGCTTCAAGATTACAAAATACTTAGTGTCTTACCCAAACACTAAACTCGACTTGCTTGCCTTTTGTTTTCTGCACAGAAATTCCACATATTCACTGGAAGCTGTAGCTATGAACATTTTGAACCATAAATGTTGATTAGCTTCACCACACCTGGCCCAGTTGCTAGCGATAAAGCTCAAGCCAATCGGCTGAACTATTGACACCTTTCCTAGCAGTAAAGTCCAGAGTTAACGGTTTCTATTTGAAATACGAAATTTGTGCTCTGATGCTGTAGGTTTGCAAAGAGGAAGCTCGATGAGTCCGTGTTTCTTGGCAACCGGCTGCAGGTGACCTATGCTCCTCATTTTGAGAGTCTTCTCGATACCAAGGAGAAACTGGAAGTTAGGAGAAAAGAAGTGTTTGGCCGATTAAAATGTGTGGCTCAAGTTCAAGTATTATGAGCATTACTAATTTATTTGTGCTGGTAGTTTGAATTGAGATATTTGCTTCCATTTTCAGCATCTGCTGCCAGACCTGAAGGGACTTCTCAGTATTCTCTACCTCAGGGATCATCTGCTGGAAATCAGCATCAGCTGAGTTCCAACAAGAGGTTAGCATCCATACATTGGTTTTGCTGATTTCAATATAACTCTTGACCAATTACGCTGTTGACATTTTGGAACACATGGTTGGCTAAAACCCTTACAGTTTTACTGTTCTCTGAGACAAGGGTATAACCATTGGTTTGACTGTGGTTTTAAAACTAATTTCATTCATCTTCAGGGAGTATGTAAAGACAATTCATGCTTCTCATATCGATGATCCTTGTTTCAGTCACGTGCCCTCTGACAAGGTATATGGTAAAAAGATGTTTTATCTGATTATCCAGAAGTCATTTCTTGTGGAGTTTGACCATATTTGCTATTACATAATGCTAATGAATCAACTTTGATCAACTAAGGTATGTAAATGTAATACTAGAACACAAACATCTTTTGATTAGCCCAATTAAGCAAAGTACATGATAAGGAACAACCTGTAACTTTGGTGGATATCCTGCTATGCTAATATGCAATAGTATCCTTTTCTTTTTGTGGGCTGTGGTTTCCTTTCCTTAAGTTTAATGCTACCTTACCAATATGTGGATAATTATACACTTAGTTTGTAGGATTATTTTCCATCTGAGTCGATGAACGCAACTGTAAAGCTTGTCAGAGAGAAGCTTGATAAGGTAAAGACTATCCTTACAGTCTATCATTTGCATTCAATAATTATGCTGATAGCTAAAAGTTTGCTCCTTGAAAAATATCAGATACAATCTGGTGGTGATAATTCCAACGCTGCAGCTGTATCCAAGAAACCAAGAGTAGACAGCCGCAGGCGAATTTGATATTACTTGAAACCGCAGAACACTCACTGAAAGTTTTGTCTTATTTGTTACTTTTTTTTTACGTTTGTCCATTTTCTATTTCATTTACTAGTGGGTTGTTAGCCATCTATGTTACAAGGGAGTGTTGTACTAGTATGGGGTTAGTGTAATGGCGACTCAGTAGTAATGCGTTGCTTTTAGGCTTCTCCAGCTGTAATGTAAGCATTTGTATGATGCCGATCTTATGGAATATCTAGTTTTTTTCAATGACATCATAATTTCCATATCTATATTGGCATCACCACTGGTTACAACTTACAATGACAGATCATCGTTGAGACATTCTTGTCGTTTCCCACTTTCACATCTTGCAAACATTTTTGTTTGGCGTACAATTCAAAATTGGAATGGTCCTGTGCTGATTAAACGTGCTGCTTACCATTGGTTGAAAATTTAAGAGCATGATTGGTTTGTTATCAATTTTTACCGTACCAAAATTAAGATATGCCAATAAAATTTGGCTATCAATTGGTTTATATCTAAAATTTGGTCACCTCGATATTTGTGAGCAAAATCATGGTAAGTTAACTAAAAACTTCTTAAACTTCACAATAGGGAAAAATATTGGTTGCCATATGTTGGCTCTAAACCAAATGAATGCCTAAATTTCTTATCAATAATTTGGCATTCCCCAATTTTGGTAAGCCAACTTGCCATGATTTTTGGCTTGGCAAAAATTGGCATTGAACTAGACAGGCTCTTAATGACGGTAAAGATGGATGAGAAATTGGTATGCACGCTTGCGATGTTGTTAATATGTCTATTTCATGTTGGATGTTTGAAATCTTCCGATAAGGGGATAATGTATGTATCATGCGCCGAAGGCGTTCTCCACTTTTATTTAAGCCCATTCAGTCGCTCACGGCTCATGTACTCTCCTGGTCATCCAGTGGATGGGATCGGGTAGGAAAACATCCAGTCAAAATTTTTAAAAGTAATGGACACAATTTTGAATATCTGGATGATGACCAATGTATGTACAAAAATTGGACCGTTGGGTCTTCATCACCATTTCATTTAACGGTTCTCCTTCTTTCTTCTACCTTTAGCAATTAATTTACTTTTGATCATGGAGCTCGAGGATCATTCTTCTTATTTTTGGTGGCTTCCGAAACGGTTACACCATTTCTCGTACTAAGAGTCCTTTATCATCCTGGTTGTCCTTGTAACTTTGCCGTCCTGCGCACCAATCTTCTGCTCCCACACTATAAATTCCCGAATATCTAATATGATCCTATAGGAAATGGTGGAATTGCAGAATTGTCCATTCTTCTATACACTATTTTATTGGCAACCAGCGACAATGTTTTTCTCTCACATTAAATTAGCACCAGCCACTAGTCAGCAGTATTTTTCTCTCACAGCAAATCAACACCAGCCACCGGCCATAGCCGAGTGATATGCTGCAATATCAGCATATCATTGTTGGAAAATAATTTAACTATAATGGTATAGGTTGTCACGAGCTAGAGAAACTTCATCAGGAGTATCGTAGTTTGAAGTTCGATGGAGTAAAATATAAAAGTTGTTTTTATTAATTATAAACTAGAAATGAAATGGGTGACAAACTTGGGGGAAGTGAGAAAAATTCCATCGCGGGTTGGATGGAACACACACACACACGAAGCGTAGCATTTGATAGCGTACGCTACGGCAAAGAGAGAAAGGAGAGAGGTGGCGCGCTGCGACGTCGGCTGCTGTCGTGGTCGTGACCGCAACCGCCCCTCCCGCCTCCCGCCTCCCGCCTCCTCCTCCTCCTCCTGCGATCCCGATCCGCCGCCCGCCCGGCCGGCCGGTGAGCCTCCGCCCCGCCATTCCGTTCCATTCCATTTCAATTGAGAGCCAGGCCCAGGCACCAAGCAGCCAACCAACCCTAGATCCACCCCCGCTCGGATCCGCCATCGCCCAGAGAGATCTCCGACCCTGATCCAATTCCTCCCGCATGGCCGACGACCAGACCGACGCCGACTTCTTCGACAAGCTCGTCGACGACGACGACGCCCCCGCGCCCGCCAACTCCGCCTTGGCTCGCGACGTCTCCGACATAAGCCTCGCCGACGACGACCTACCTACCCTGCCACCGGCCCCCGAGACGGCGCCTCCGGAGGGAGGCTCACCGGGCTCAGCCAAGGCCGGCGCCGGCCTCCACACCACCGTCAAGCAGGTGCAGTGGGCCTCCTTCGGGGGCGGCCCGGACGATGGCGCTGATCCATTTGCTGAGCTCTCAGGAGCCGCCGGCGACGACAGCTTTTTCGGGACCCAGACCCTGGAGACCTCCGCAGGCACCTCGGATCATGACTTGTTCGGTGCGAATCATCAGAGCTTGGCCGCTCCGGTGACGGATCAGGACTTCTTCGGGGGGACCTCCAGCTCCAATCAGAATGTTGACGGCCAGCTTCAGAGGACCGGCAGTGGTGCTGTGGATTTCACAGATCCCAAGTATCTGGAGGCCATGTACCCCGGATGGAAGTATGATGAGGCGACGCAGCAATGGTACCAGGTTGACACTTCCAATACAATAGGGAATGCAGCTCAGTTGGTAGACAATAGCAGCCAGAATCTACAGCAGCAGCTTGACACATCCTACCTGCAGAATTCAGCGCATGCAGGGCTTGAGACCATTGCTGAGGAGGGCGCTGCCACAGCTGGCGTCTCAAGTTGGGGGCAGGGGGGCGCCTCAGAGTACCCACCCAACATGTTCTTCTATGCAGAATACCCAGGTTGGTACTTTGATACCAACACTCAGCAGTGGCACTCGCTTGAGTCATACCAGCAGGCTGCGATGCAGGCTGGAACTGCTAGTGCGGTTCAGACTGGTGCAAATGATGGTGCTGTTGTGACTTCTGGTGGAACAAGCTATAATGCCAAACAAACTGAGGACCTTGCTGTCCACAATCAGGTGACCCAACATAACTCGTTCATGACTAGTTTCACTCCTCAGAGCCAGCGACAGATGACTGGTGCGTTTGGTAACACTATGCAATCTGAAAGTGCTACAGATAATAGCCTTACCAGTAGTTTCTACGGTTTTGATCAACATGCAAATGCTGAGACTAGTAGTTCCTCTACAAGCCAACAGGTTGGCTTTAACACAGCTGAAACTGTTTCAGATCACTATGGTGCACACAAGGGCTTTGAATCAGCAAGTCTTCAGAGTGGTTATAGCTCTTCTGACAGTCAACAATCCAGTTACAAGGCGTTTGAACCTTCCACAGGTTATCGCGCCGGTTATAAAGCATTCGAACCTGCCATGGGTACCAGTCACAATGTGTTCCAACAGTCCGCAGGTAATCAGGGAGGTTACAAGGCGTTTGAACCTTCCATGAGCAACCAGAGTGGATACAACGCATTCGAACCTTCCACAAGTCGCCATAGTGCTTCCAAGGGATTCATGCCTTCCACTGGTCACCAGACTGGTTACAAGGGATCCGAAGCTTCTACAGTTAACCAGGCCAGCTACAATGAATTTGAAACTTCTACAGGTTACAATACCAGTTTCAAGATATTTGAGCCCTCTTCAGCTCAACATGCTGGTTACATGGGTTCCCAACCTTCTTCAGGTCATCAACCAAACTACTTGGGATTTGACACTTCTGCCAATCACCAGGGTTATGGTGATGTCAATGGTGCTGTGGATACTCGAGGATTTGCCCCAGTGCAAAGCACATACCATGGTCAGAACCAAGCAATCGCAAACCCGCAAGAGCACCTGTCAAACAGCTATTTGGGTACAGAGAACTCCATGAACTTTAATCAGCAACAATTTCCGGTTGCAAATACCTCAAATTTGCAGTTCGGCCACTCTCATGATGGGAGGTCATCGGCTGGACGACCACCACATGCCCTCATTGCTTTTGGGTTTGGAGGGAAACTTATAGTTATGAAAGAAACCAGCTCAATGACCACAAGCTTTAACAGTGGAAATCAGGTACCCCAATAGTTTCCTTTGTAAAACAATTTTTTGCAACAAAGCAGCATCACATATTTTTTTAGGCGACTAAAATATTTCTTTCTTATTGCTTATTGCCATTCAAGGGGAACTCTTGTGGCACAGTGTCAGTCCTTAATCTATCAGAGGTGGTTTTTGATAAAGTTGATACTTCAAGCATCACTAATGGCAGCACACTTGGTTACTTCAATGCTTTATGCCATCAACCTGTTCCTGGTCCTCTAGTTGGTGGAAGTGCTGCATCAAAGGATGTGAATAAGTGGCTTGATGAGATGATTGCATGGTATGAACCTTCCTCCACTGCACTCCAGAGAGGTGATACTCGGAAGTTGCTTATTTCATTGCTGAAGATACTGTGTCAGCACTATGGAAAACTCCGTTCACCTTTTGGTGCTGACCCACAAGAGGTACCTCTATTATGTTGCAGCTATAATTGTATTCTTAGTTTATATACCTTCTCTATTTTCTGACCTGTTCCCCTTTACTGTCCTTGTTGATTTTCACAACTTACATCAGAAGAGTTAAATACTGTGCAATGATAATTTTGGCATAGCAAATTATCACTAACACATGCTGATTTGAAGTTGTTGGATGGTGTAAGCCAACATCAAAGTTGGATAAGCAACTAAACCTACATACTAATATATATCATATAATCTGGAATTTTCTTATGAGCAATATTTCAACCACGCAAAGTTATAAATGCCTGTTATTAGTATTCTCACGTTGAGCTTTGCTTGATTTTATCTTTTTTTTTCACGTTTCATTATGAGCTAGATCTTTTTTTTTAAGCACATTATGAGCTAGATTTACTTTTGAATCTCTGCAGTTTAAAAATTATGCCTAGCTTATTAATCATACTTATCTTTTATATTAATTCTTAATAGGAGACAGATGGCCCAGAAATGGCAGTAACTAAGCTATTTTCTTCATTTAAGAGAAGTAGTGTTCATATGAGGGATTATGGATCCATTGTTCACTGCATGAAAAATATTCCCTCAGAACGTCAGATGCAGGTAACTTTTATTTGAACTTGGTATTCCTTTTTTTCTGGCCAAATGTCCCTTCCTGAGAATACTATCCTTTTAGGCTGTTGCACAAGAGGTCCAAAATCTTCTAGTTTCTGGAAGAAGAAAAGAGGCCCTTCAGTGTGCCCAGGGAGGTCAACTGTGGGGACCTGCAATCATACTGGCTTTACAGCTTGGTGATCAGGTCTGTTTAACTTAAAATGACTCCCTTTTTGTAATCTAACACATTGCTTGAATTTCTTGTCTGGTTTTCATTTCCATGCTAGTTTCATAATCTCTTTTTTCTTTCTGGACTGGTGGTACAGTTTTATGTGGATACAGTGAAGAGAATGGCTCACTCCCATTTTATATCTGGGTCACCTCTGCGAACCCTATGCCTTCTTATTGCTGGACAACCTGCAGATGTTTTTAATGTAGAGAACAATGTCAACAACGACTATGGTACATCCCATCAACCTATGGAGGTACTTGCATAGTTAATGAGATTTTCATTTCTGAGTTGTCTTATTATTTTGAAAAAGTACCGATTATATAATTCAAAGTTATAGTAACAAGTCTCTTACCATTTTTGTTATTGTTTTAGTGCAATATCATGACTTATGGGTATCACTTATCAATAATTTTCATGCATTGCTGTTTACTTTGCAATTCTGTTCACAAGTTGTTGTTTTCTTTTGAGACAGCCTGGTCCTAATGGTATGTTGGATGATTGGGAGGAGAATTTGGCTATTATTACTGCAAACAGGACAAAAGGTGATGATCTCGTAATTACCCATCTTGGTGATTGCCTTTGGAAAGAGAAAATTGAGGTTTGTATCGTATGTATTTCTTAGATTCAGTTTTCGTACTTTTTTCCTGTATGTGTCATTGAGAGCAATACACAAAATGGGTGCAGGTTGCAGCTGCTCATTCATGCTATTTAGTTGCTGAACTAAATATTGATTCGTACTCGGAAAGTGCAAGGTTATGCCTCATTGGCGCAGACCACTTGAAGTGTCCTCGAACATTTGCCAGCCCTGAAGCCATTCAGGTCCGGTACTGTCTGTTTAACTGCAAAAGATTGAATATGGAGTAGGTATTCACTTATTCACTGTCTGATTTCTGTAAAATGCAAACAACAGAGGACAGAAGTGTATGAATACGCGAAGGTGCTTGGTAATTCTCAGTATATCCTGCTACCCTTTCAGCCATATAAGCTGATATATGCATACATGCTTGCGGAAGTGGGGAAGATTTCTGATTCTTTGAGGTAGGTTGTTGGCTCGTCCATAACAATTAAATGACTTGGTGCTTTCCGTAGTCTGTACTTGTACATTGTGAACCAGTTGAATATTAACTTCTCCAGGTATTGCCAAGCATCTTTGAAGGTGCTGAAAGCCTCTGGCCGTGCCCCTGAATTGGAGGCATGGAAACAATTGTTTTCTTCTCTAGAGGAGAGGATACGCACTCACCAGCAGGTTGGACCATGCCATTTAGTATATTTCAAATCCTTTCTTGGGGTTCCCATGCTCTATGTTCCATTTCTCATAACCCATTTTCTTTGCTTATTTTTTTATAGGGTGGATATGGCACAAATCTTGCCCCAGCAAAACTAGTGGGGAAGATTTTCACCTCGCTTGATAAATCTATATCCCGCATGATGGGTACACCATCCGCACCACTTCCACCACTGCCACATGGATCTGTTAGTGATAGGGAGAGCCACGCTGCGCCTGCAGCTGCAAAATTTGTAAATAGCCAATCGGTAATGGCCATGTCATCATTAATGCCATCTGCTTCAATTCAATCTATGACTGAGGTAGCAGAGAATAGTGGTGGCGCTGGCAGGAAAATGGCACACAACAGAAGTGTTTCTGAGCCGGACTTTGGCAGAACATCAAAACAGGTACTTACGAGAGAAGCCTTAAGAGGCATTAGCTTCAGTTTGTTGATATTGAGTTTTCTGTTTTCATCTCTTCATTTCATTTTTAAAATTCTGACAGGGTGCCGGATCAGATGGCATGCAGAGTGGTGCATCAGGGTCGGGCAGTTCTCGGTTTGGTTGGTTGGGCTCCACACTGCAGAAGACTATGGGATTTGTGTCGAAAACCCACCGTCAGGTATTTGCTGACTATTATGAGACTGGAGTATCTCCAGTTCTCCACTTCTTTGTTTGGCTTGTTTCTCTCTATGCAACACTAACCTTAAGTTTTATCTCTGTTCTGAAGGCAAAATTAGGGGACCAGAACAAGTTTTACTATGATGAGAAGTTGAAGCGGTGGGTAGAAGAAGGTGCTGCAGTTCCTGCTGAGGAGCCTCCTCTACCTCCACCTCCAACAAAACCGTCTTTCCAGAATGGTATGCCAGACCATAAGTTGAATGGCCCCATGAGTGGAAGCCATGCTCCCAATGGAGTCACAGAATGGAAATCCTCAAATTCTTCCGAGCAAGGTTTGGGGATGCCGCCGATTCCACCTAGCCAAAACCAGTTTTCTGCTCGGGGACGGATGGGTGTCCGGTCCAGGTAATTCAATAGTATAGTAGTATTGTCATTTACTCTTGATTTATTTTTTATACTGCTATCTAGGGTATTAATGGGAGGACTGATGACTTTTCTGTTCTTCACTTTAGATATGTAGACACATTCAACAAGTCTAGTGCATCTGGAGCAGTGCCATCGTATAACAAACTGGCTGCTCCTTCTGTGACACCGCCAGCAGGTGCCAAGTTCTTTATGCCAGCCGCACTTGCTTCTGATCAGATGGTGCCACACCAAGCAGCAGAGATACACAGTGAAACCATCCATCAGGACGAGCGGTCAGCCTCACCACCAGCAGAAACATCATTTTCTTCACCCCCACCATCGGCACAATTTTCAGCAGCAATGTCGTCAACAATTCATCGCCAATCGAGTATGGACAACATCTCCACTCCATTCCAGGGATCCGTGGTGTCATCGTTAAGCAGCAGCAGCTCATTATCAAGATCACGAGCTGCGTCCTGGAGCGGGACATACTCTGAGCAGCTTAGTGCTTTTTCGAGCGCTAAATCTCCCGAGGGACAGACCATGCCATCACCACTCATGCCCGGGAAACCGTCGCACAGTCGTTCCAACAGCATCTCATCTATGCAGTTGAACGGATTGACAGAGGATCTTCATGAGGTGGAGCTCTGATTGGCAACTGCTGAGCATGACGTTGCGAGTCATGTTTTTTTTACCCAGACACAACCGTGGCAACCCCAGATCATTCCTGAACCCCGAAGCGGGTGAAAGAGAAAGAAGTTTCCCTTATAATGCTGCTGATCATGGGGATGCCGCAAGCGGAATGGACATGTGCGAGGTTGCACTAGATCCTGGAGACCGCACTAAAGCACGGAGGTGCATCAGACCCGTACTACTAGAAATGCTGGGTTTTGAATATTTTGTAGCTATATATGTTGGTTTATGTTTTAGAGAGAGGGGAAAGAGTTGGGTGGCCCTTGTTCACAGGTGAGAAGAGAAGCAGCATGCAGGTGCCCTTGTACAGATGATCTGCCCCTCCCGATTTATTGGAACGCAAGCAAATTCACACCCCACTCCATTTTGTTTTATCATTTTTTTGCCGTTTTTGGAGAAGGATAGGAGAAGTCGTGTTCTAGTGTAAGAAGACATGGCTAAGTAGAGTGTTGTTGTTATAGTGTGCTGTATTGTACTTGCCCCCATACCATATGTTATGACTGTTTATTCTTTGGAGATGAATCAATTCTTTCATCTTAAGACGGTTGTTTTGTGTTGTGGTGTTCCTTGGGTGCTGGCTGATGTGATAGGTGGCGATTGTCAACATGTGATGTGGCCATAAGGGGATGTATGTATGTTTGGCATATTATGTTTTGTTTATAGCTGCAGTGGTTGAAAAATACTATAACGCTGCTATAGTCCGCTATTTTGTACACTGAAAATTAGGGAGGAAAAATCCTCCGAAAAATGTACAGAAATCCCGACCGACCGTGGGGGGTGAGGGTGGCCAAGCCAAAGCTGCCCATCTTGCCCGCAACACAACCCAGAACCCAACCCAACCCAACCCGCAAGGGCAAGGCCAAGGCCCACCCACCTCGCCCAACTAGGACTAGGAGTTACAATAAATGCTGACGTCACGACCCGCTGGCTCCTCCGTTCACATCCTCCCCACCACCCCCGTGAGGTCTCCCATCTCTTCCTCCTCTCCGATCTCCCCCGCATCCCGTCCGAAAGGAGCCCGAACCCTAGACCCGCCTGTGCGCCCATTGCCTCCTGTCGCCATATCCGCCGCTCAGCTTCTCCGCCACTCCCGCAAGGTGCGTGTCTCCTCCCTCTTTCTGTCTGCATCTCTCTGTCTCTGACCGCACGCGCTTCCCTGAATTTTGCGAATCCGTTCCTATTCGAATCTCGATCTGTTCGATCCGGCCGCCTCTGCGGGTAGTCATGTCTTGTAATTGCTGCTGCTGGTGAATTGGACAAGGGGGCAGGGTGAATAATCTGCGGCTGCGGATTTTCTTCACCGATTATTAATTGTAGATAAGCCAGCCATGTAATCAGGTTGCTAATCTCTCGTCGATGTGGGAATTCATGCTGCAATTTGCTACCAGTTCGGTGCTGCCTGCTTGTATAATTATTAATTCCATTCAGACGATCGAATTGGATGGGTAAAGTCGTTGGGTGGTCGAATTGTCCCACTCAGGCTTTTCCGTGATGTACAGTGCGATTTACAAATTCAGGATGTGTGATTCGTTCTATTTTACGCCCTTGTTTAATTAATTTATGCTTCCACCTTCCTTGATCTCCTGCTTCATTTTCCAGCACCTCCTGCTCCATTCTCACCAAAGTTTCTCCTCTCTTGGCACAGTGAAGGAACCTTATGAGCTGCTTGGCTGGGGCTCTACTCCAATTCTGGTGCTACTAAGATGGGTCAGGACCTGATCAGCAACAAGTTTGGGACAAGACTAACCATAGATGAAGTAGCAGGCGCCTACCACTTCTCGCTTCTGCTCTCCCCTGTTGTTTCCTTCTGGGATTGCATCTTCCGCAAGATAAGATACTCATTGAGACCTGAGTGGGTGTAGCATCTTGCGTTCACCTCCTTTTTAGCAGTAGTTGGTTTGCAAATAAATAGACCACCTAGCAAGGAGTCCAAAAGTATGAACTTTGAAGATTTTGTCTTTCCCTAATTATATATAGATAGTAGACGAGTTTAGCTGAGAGAGTTAATAGCGGGCACAGTTGTTATGGACAAGACTATCATGAGCAATCAAGCAGGCAAAGTCTTGAAGAAAGGAAAAAAGAAACAGGCCAAGGATGAACTGGATCGCCAGAAGCAGGCTGAGAAGAAGAGGCGCCGGCTAGAGAAAGCGCTGGCAAACTCAGCTGCCATTATTTCAGAGCTGGAAAAGAAGAAGCAGAAGAAGAAAGAAGAACAGCAAAGGCTGGATGAGGAAGGTGCTGCCATAGCTGAAGCAGTCGCTCTTCATGTTCTCATAGGTGAAGACTCCGATGAACCCTGCCACTTGATGCTAAACAAGCACAGAAGGTGCAGCCATTGGGATCCCTCGGCTGGCTTTGAATTCACTGTGGATGCGCAACCTGCTGATATTTATTCTTCAGATGGACTGATTTGCACCAGCCATGCATATGCTCCCAAAGGGAGGTGGGCTGATTGGGGGATTGGCCAGCCATTGCCATCTTGGGGAGAAGTGAGGGATCTCCAAGTCCAAGGCCCCTACTATCAAGGAACATTCCATCAGTCAGTCAACTGCCCTGGTTTCATAGCAGCCCAAGCAGTGTCGTCATTGCAGATCAGAGAAGACTCGTCAGAAACCGCATCTCCAAGCCAAGGAGCGGCAGCTGCAACTGTGGTTAACAGGATGCTTGGTGGCGCCAACAGGCTCAACCTTTACAGAGAAATATAAAAATACACTTTGTCATAGCATTGTATATAGTCACCAAAAAACGTGTTGACTATGTTGCCTGCGATATATAGTCTTCTTGTTTCAAAACAAATGGATAGAACATCTTGTTTGCTGTTTTGTGAGTGTACTAAACTCTTAAAGGGTATTTTGTATCAGTTAACATTGGTATTGTAATGAACATATATGGTTTTGATTTCCATTGCTTTTCTTGCCAAGTGCTGTGATTGGAATGCTTCTGTATTCTTGGCTATGGTGCTGCTCTGATTGCTTATGTTCGAGTATGATGTAGGAGCAGGCATATTTAGGTTGTGAGATGATGCTGATGTTAAGCTTGTTTTGTCCTTGTATATAGTACCCCGTCTGTTTGATCACAAAGATTTGCGTGCGGAGTATGGGCCTGATAGTAACTATATACGAAAATTGCCAGCATATGAATAATTGCTCCGTCTTGGCTTATTTCTGAGAATCGAAGTAATAGGTCAACTTTGGATAAGATGAAGTTGCTTCCAGAGATGAGATGGCGGGTCCAACGAAAATCTGGAAACCGAGGCTCCAGATTGGACCATTTCCTTGGGCAGCAGAGCATGGTTGTCCCGAGTGCAGTTATACATTCTACATTTGGAGAGCCTGGGTGGTTGCAATGAAGAAAGCTTATGTCAGCTTTATCTTGTAGCATTGCAGGTGGAATGTTGAAATGGTGATGCAGAGCCCTCTGCTCAGGTTTGCCTTTTCCTTAAAAAAAAAGGTCAGGTTTGCCGTTTTACTGTACTAATAATGTTGGCCCTGACAGATATATGCTGAGACGGCAGAGGGCGATTTCATATCAGAGAGAACCCTGCACAAATTGAAAGGCGGGTGGTGGTTCCTCCTGAGCTCCTGAGCTCCTCTGCAATTTTGCCCTTATTTTTACCATTATGCCATTCTTTTAGTGTTTTCCTTATTTTTAGCAGAGCAGCATGCTGCATTGTTAACCTGTACCTGTCTAGAGCAGAGTTTTTTCTTCTTGTGAAGTGTTTTGAGTGTGATGAGGCTGCGCAATCGTTGATGACACTCGACGTTGTGGAAGCAGAAACAGAGGATGGATGCATCGGCGAGGATCTCTCTGCCATGCATGCATGATGTCCGTTTTTGGACATCTTGTTTTCTTTTTAGTTGTCTCAATAGATCCATGCCGCCCTTAATTCGTGAGTCGGTTGAAAAAAAATAAGGATCTCATTCACAGGGTAATACGTAACAAGAGGTATTAGTTGAAAAGTAATGCATGTACCGTTGGTTGATTCTGTATAGTAACTTGCTGCGTCCGATGGATATTGCCGTAATGGTATACCAGGTAGCTCTACTGCTAGTGACGTGTCCGGGTACCACGATTTACTAGATCGCTTTAAAAATACAAACACCTGTTAAGGCAACTGGGCCTACAGAGACCCACGGCCTGCTTCCCATCCGGAAGAAAGGAAATGACTTAAAAAAGCCCAGCATACGGCCCATTTGCATCCCCTCAAACCCGCGAAAACGATCTCCGCCTCGCTCGAGGGTAGCGGACCTACCCTCGAGCGGTTGACTCATTTTCCACCTCGCTCGAGGGCTCCCCTCGGGACCCTCGACCGCGCAACACACCTCCGCCTCGCTCGAGGGTAGCGGATCTGCCCTCGAGCGGGTGACTCATCTCCACCTCGCTCGAGACCGTCTCTCGGCACAAGGGACAAACGGCCCCGCCGCCCAACCGACTGCCGTACGAAGGCATTAAAGGCCAGCCACTCCGCCACGGCACCAAGGGCGGGTGGCGTCAGACTGCCACTTCCACAGTGGATGTGACCATCGTCCCATCCGCTGACTCCGGCCACCATTCCGCCATCCCAGTTGCTATAGCAACACTGTGGGACCAGTGATACGGGACAAGACAGGCCCGGCACTGCTCCCGTACCATTCTGCCGACACCGACCATCCGGACTCGCCTCCCCGCTGGGGAAGGGGTCCGGCGATGTCACGTGTCCTTCCGAGAGGGGCGCTCAGCGCGCACGGGCGGGGCCCTGGACCTCCCCCCTTGTGGAGTCCAGGACCTCCGCGCGCCCCCCGGACCTCCTAGTGTGCACGCCCGCACACCGACCAGGGGGTCCAGGGCCGCCGCACGCCCCGCTACCACTACCACGGGTGCATGCAGGACCCTAATCCGTAGGGCCCACCAAATGCCACCGCGCCGTATATCGGAGACCATACATCAGCGACGACCACGCCACCTACAGGGACACTGCAGGACAACCGGCGCAATCCTCGCAGAACTAAGGACGAGATCCAGGACGACAGCGATGCGCGCCGCCTTCCCACAGTGTACTTCCTACAGTATCCAACCACTGTACCCCGCGATTCAGGGGAAAACGACGACTTCTATGCCCCACTCATGTACCCCGCCCCTCCTTGTGACTATAAAAGGAGGGGGCGGGCTTCCTTTAGCCGGGGCTGGGACGGCTGGCTGGTTAGTCTCTCTCTCTGGCTTCTCTTTTCCAAGAGGACGTTCAGGGACTACTGAGCACTCATCTGAGCCGACTCCACTTCTAGCAGAGACTTGGGGGCTTCCCTCCCTCTCTCACCTTGCTTGTATCCCCTGCTACAAGCACTCCGGGTGCAAGATAATACAGTGCCCTCGCACATCCCCTTTGCTGGACGTACGGCCCCGCGACCGGAACCAGGATAAACCGCGCGTTACTGTGTTGCCTCTTGCATCATCATCTGGGACGAGGAAGCACGCCGCATTTACTAGTTGGGATCCGGGCCCCCTGGGTCGGGACACCGACAGTTGGCGCGCCAGGTAGGGGAAGGCGGCGTGACATTTCTCTCTCTTTTTCCCATTTGATCTCCAGGGATGGCGGGCAGATCCAACCCATACCCCATGGGCATTTCGGATCCGTTTCCAGCGGGACGCGTGATCTCGTTTGGGAGTCTCGAGTTCAGGGCAACCGGCAACGGTTACCTCATGCAGCTCCTCTCGCCCGGACGCAACCCCGTCACCCTGACTTCACCAGCCCGGCGCAATAGGCGCTCGGGCCAACGTTCGCGACAGGTGCGGGCGGTGCGTCGTCGCGCGGCACGCCACAACTCCCCCACTTGGGTCGAGGCTGGCATGTCGCTGCTCAGCATCACGACTAGCGGGGCCACTGCCTCGTCATCACGTGCCTCGGCGTCATCTGCGCCGACGTCGTCTCCTGCTGCAGCATTAGTGCCTCCCAGGGGGGCTCGACTTCGGCGTCGCCCTTCCCCTTTGGGATGCGCAACGCTGCCGTCCACGCCTCATCAACCAGCGCTAACTTCATCGAGCATGAGGATCTGCCGGGTCATCATCTTCTGTCGATCCGCAGCCTCATCGCGTCGTCTCCTGACGAACTCTACCCCGAAACGGCGAGCTCGATCGCCGACGACGTCAACTTCTTCATGAACAACTTCACGACCGAGGAGGCCGAGGACTACTCCGGGGTCCGCGACCCCGACGCCCTCCGCACGTTCCAGCTGGCGACGGCTTACTGCCTCACCTGCTCCGAAGACTCCAGCGAGGGGGATTTCGATCCTTCCCGAGAGTGCTTCATGGCGGACCTCGCGGACGAGCAAAACGACAACGCCCCGAGCAACCACGAGGACGGCGGGGCGGACGTGCAGGCAAACCCACCGGTGGTGCCGCTTGCAGCCCCTTCTTCGTCAAGCTCGGCGGCGCGACAAGCTCAGCTGGCACAGCTCAATGAGCTTCAAGCCAAGCTCGACGAGCAGCATCAACAAATCCAGAAGCTGCGCGCCGCACTCGAGCAGCAGCATACCGTGCATGGTGCACACGCCCATGCGGCGGGACGTGTTGCACGGGAGCGCATCCTGGCCGACCACAACGTCGACAAATCTCCGGAGCTGAAGATGGCGGGCGAGAAGCTTGTCGCTGCGGCTTACCTACTCCAAGCTATGCCCGAGCCATCGACACCTTCGGGCCGCAACCTGCGCCGCGAGGCACAGGAGCTCATCGAGCAAGCTGCCGTGCAGCAGACCGAGAGTTCTGCGTCTCGTATGCGCTCGAAGGCCCCGGAGCAGCGTGATGGGACTGCGCATCAGGACCGCGAGGTTTCTGTGCACACACCCCCAGCGGGGAAGGGCAAGGCAGCCGTAGCGCCCGGTGCGAAGGCGCCCTCGGTCCACGAGCGCATCGGGAGAGTTCCCATAAGGGAGCGAATCCGTGACACTCGCGGGCACGCTGGCGACGGCGACGCCCGCAACGTCATCGACGGCAGGAGGTACACCCCTCGACGGGGTGGACGCTTCGACCCTGAGCACGACAGGGGTGAGTCACCGGAGCCTCCGGGCACCCGGGTGTTCAGCCGGGAGATTCGAACTGCATCTTTTCCCCCGCGCTTTCGACAACCCAACACCCTCGTCAAATACTCGGGCGAAACTGATCCTACAGTCTGGCTCAATGACTACCGCCTAGCGTGCCAGCTAGGTGGCGCGACGGAGGACGCGGTCATCATCCGCAACCTTCCTCTTCATCTTGCTGACGCCACACGAACGTGGCTCGAGCACCTGCCTGCGGATCAGATCCACAACTGGGCCGACTTGGTCCACATCTTCATGGGCAATTTCCAGGGCACGTACGTGCGCCCTGGGAACTCCTGGGATCTCAAAGGGTGTCGCCAGAAGCCCCGCGAGTCCCTGCGTGACTACGTGCGACGCTTTTCCAAGCAGTGCACCGAGCTCCCCAGCGTCACCCACATCGAGCTCATCAACGCTTTCCTCGAGGGTACGACTTGCAGGAACCTGGTGCATGAGCTCGCGAGAAGCCGACCCATCAACACCAATGAGCTGTTCGACGCTGTCACCAACTACGCCACCGGTGAGGAGGCCGTTGGTGCCATCTTCGACGACAAATTGAGCAAGCGCAAGGACGATGCGCCCGCGGAGGGCAGCAACGCCAAGCCAAACACCCCCGCCCAGAAACAGAAGCGGGGGAGGAAGGGAAAGAAGCCGGTCCCACCGAACCAGCGCTGGTCGGGGCGGGCAGAGGACTCCGACGAGGCCTTCGCTGCCGCACCGGACCGCAAAGGACCTCGAGGCCCCCTCGAGGCGGCGGTGGCGGCCAGTTCGACGACATGCTCAAGAAGCCGTGCCCTTACCACAAGGGCCCGGTCAATCATACCCTCGAGCAGTGCGAAATGCTCAAGAAATACTACAACTGCTGAAGAAGGTGTCCGGGGGACTTCACCCACTTGCTGGTGGAGGTCGACAAGTTTTCCAAGTGGATCGAGGCTCGACCCATCGGCAAGATAAAATCCGAGCAAGCAGTTCTGTTCTTCACCGACATCGTCTTCAAGTTCGGGGTCCCTAACTCGATTATCACCGACAACGGCACCCAGTTCACAGGCAAGAAGTTCTTGGCGTTCTGCGATAGTTTCCACATACGTGTGGACTGGTCGGCTGTGGCACACCCACAGACGAACGGGCAAGTGGAGCGTGCCAACGGCATGATCCTCTAGGGACTGAAGCCGAGAATCTTCAACAAGCTGAACAAGTTCGGCCGGAGGTGGCTCACGGAGCTACCCTCGGTTATTTGGAGCCTGAGGACGACCCCAAGCAGAGCCACGGGCTTTTCCCCGTTCTTCCTCGTCTACGGCGCCGAGGCCATTCTCCCCATTGACTTGGAATACGGATCGCCAAGGCTCAAGACATACCAAGAGCAACAAAACCAGCGAGCTCGCGAAGACTCGCTGGACCAAGCGGACGAGGCTCGAGACGTAGCGTTCCTCCACTCTGCACGCTACTAGCAGTCCTTGCGAAGGTATCAAGCGCAGAGGGTCCGGCGCCGAGACCTCAACGAAGGGGACTTGGTGCTGAGGCTCCGACAGGACAACAGGGGCCGCCACAAGCTCTCACATCCATGGGAAGGGCCGTACATAATCGCCGAGGTGCTCAAACCCGGCACGTACAAGCTGGCGAACGAAAACGGCGAAGTCCTCACCAACGCTTGGAACATACAACAGCTACGTCGCTTCTATCCCTAGCATTTCAAGCTATTTGTACATTGTTCGTACTCGTATTTTCAATTTCCCGAAATAATAAGGAAGTACACTTTACTTATTGCTTTTTGGAAACCTTCCGGGCCCTCGAGGGCTGGGTGCGCACGGACATTGAGGTACGCTCGGCTTTACCCTCGGCAAAGCCGAGCCTCCCTCGGGGGCTACTACGGGGGGAACCCCCGAACGTCCCCAAAAAGTCGCCAATATTTTTTCAAAATATTTCCGTCTCGACCCTAAGCTTCTCGTATCCTTGGAAAAAATGGACGCGAGGCGTAAGCAACTACGGCACGGGGCTGGCCGAGTCGTGGGGCCGCGTACGCCTCTGGGATACGGCACCCCCCTCACCACCCTACGCCTACGTTGCTTATGAACGCGAACTTCCTCGCAGATGTTTATCTAAGTCGCATACGAAGAACACGGAAATAAAGTAAAGAAATATAGGCTCGAACTCACAAGGCCTCGACGGGCCACACATTCAAATTACAAAAATAAAATCTCTTATATTCATATGATGCGATTACAAAGCGCGACTATGATAAACACTAATCTATTTACACGGGCTTCGAGGCCCAGGTTTCCTACAGGCTACCACCCCCCCTTGCGGGCCCTCAGAGGCGTCGAATTCGGCGATGGGAGGGATGTCTGCTTCGAGCTTCTCGGCGAGGACGGTGGCAAACTCCTCCGCGGCTGCGTCAGCTTCATCCATGATGACCGACGCGGCGTCCGCATCCGCATCATCGGGAACAACGTACCCCGACGACACCCTTTGGAGATCCATGAGGTAGTATGTCGAGGCCACGGCGAGAGCCCGCAGGACACCGAGACGGAAGGTGCTCTTGGCGTGTTCGGCAATCCGGCCGCCTAGCGCGCGCAGGCGGCTGATCACCGAACTGCCCGAGACGGCACCCTCCCCCTCGAGCTCTTGACACACGCTCACGGCGGTCTGCTCCAGCTCAGCAAACTCCATCTACGTCACCGTGAGCGCGGTGTGGACCGCTTCCTTCGCCGCGGTCTCGTCCGCCACCTTCTGCCTCAGCTCTGAGCAAAGGAAACCAACGTCAGTTACGAAAAGTAACAAATCAACGAAAAATCGAAGGTACTCAGCCGTGATGTTCCTCTGCGCCTCCTCCCTCTGGGCTCGAGCGGCCTCTTCGAGCGAGGACAAGGAGGCTTCCTTCTCCTTAAGGGTAGCCCCCCATGTTCTGGAGAGCCACCCCCTTCTCCTCGAGGGCCTCGCCCTGTTCCCGGAGGGTCCCGGTGAGCGCAACCACGGCTACCTCCCTGTGGAGGAGCTCGGCCTTCTGCTGCGCGAGCGTGGTGCTGAGACGCTGCAGCTCGGCGCTTTGCGCCTCAGCCTCCCGAGCTCTATCCTCGAGCGCCGTCCGAAGGCGCTGCAGCTCGGCAGCTTGTGCCTCGGACTCCCGGGACTTCTCCTCCGCTGCCGCCCTCTGGACGTCCCGCTCACCAGCAACCCGCGCCAGCTCCTCCTCCAGCGTCTGCTGACGCGCTCCCAGATCCGCCATCTTCGCGTTGGCGTCAATGTTCTTGAGTACCAGCTCGGCGTTGTGCTGCCCGAGCTGGCTCAGCTGGGAGTACAGCCGGTTCATCTCGGCGCTCTTTTCGCGCGAGATTTCCCTCAGCTGCTGCAAAGGGGAGGACGTGGGTGAAGACGCGTAAAAGTTAAACCAAATCCGAGCAATTTGGGGGGGGGTAGCATTTACCTGGCTAACCTGGTAATCCGCATTCTGGTGGAGCGTGAATGCGCGGTCGAGGGCTTGCAATATCTCGCGACCCACGCCCATCTGCTTGTTCCAGGCCTCCTCCTCCTCTTGCTCCTTGCGAAGGAACTCCGAGGGGACCCCGGACGGAACGATCGCCCCGCGATGGCCCCCCTCGGACGTCCCCGCCTCGAGCATGCCCGCGCTGGCTGACGCGAACTCGGCGATGTGCGCGGCGGCGCTTGCCGCAGCAGCGGGGTCGATGTCCATCGAGTCCCCGTACTCCTCGCTGCTGTCCGACAGCTCCACCACCGCCGTCACACCCCCTTGCGCCGTTGGCACGGGCACTACCACTACAGTACCCTCGTCCCGGGCCTCCGCGGGCCCCGAGACGGGAGCTCCTTCCACCATCGGCGCCTCTTGCGCCGTCTCCTCTGCGACGCCCTCGCCTTCGGCCCTCGGGGGCTCGAAGACGAGGGTCTCCTCCTCCACACGGTCTGCAGGGCGCTCCTGCGCGCCCCCGCCGGTCTCTCCTCCTGTGTCCGGTCGGGTGGCGCTGGCCGCATTGCCCTGACCGGCCTCAACTCCAGTAACGGCCAGGGTGGTGCCGTCCACACCGCCCTGGCCGGTCTCCCCGGCGTCGGCAGCCGGAGCGGCTGCTTCGGCACCGCTCTGGCCGGCGTCACCCTCCTCCTCCTGTGCCCGAGCTTGCTGTGCCGCCTGGGCACCCCGAGCCATGGCCTCCCGTAGCCTCGCGGCCGCCGCCTCGAGGTCCACAGTAGGCAGGGGCTGCGGCGCCGTGTGCGGTGTGCTTCGTGCCCCAGTCTTGAGAGCCTTGGCCGGGGCAAGCTGCACTGCATCTCTGGGGACGGCCCCGGTGTAAGGATCGATGGACCAAGAGGGGGTGAATTGGGCCTTTTTCAAATTTCTAAGATAGATAAAACAACCTTAACCTATGCAATGCTAGTAAGGCTCAATTCACCAACCGGCTAAACAAAGCAAACTACACAAGCTAACAAAGATATGAAACTAAGCAAAGTAGAGCTAAGCTATGATCTCTAAGGTCATGCACATGAAAGAATGCATGAAAGTAAGTGCTTGAAATGAAAGAGAGTGCAAGAGACAACCGGATTTTTTCCCGTGGTGTCGATGTGTTGGCACACACCCCTAATCCACGTTGCGACACTCACTAAGAGTCTTGTCACCTCCCATGTCACCGAGACTTGGGCGCTCACTAAGAGTCTCCGTTCACCATCCCGGCGTGGTGGAGATTAAGCCATGTACAATCTTCTTCTCCGGGCTCCCACAATCCTTGGCAAGCTCCGCGAGAAACACCTCGATCACCAAGATCGCCTAGGTGATGCCAATCACCAAGAGTAACAAGCTGAGGCCTTCACTTGAGCAAGAACCGATCACCAAGAACGGATGCACACAAGCTTCTCTCTACTCAAGTCCTTAATCTTGCTTCTTGATTGATTGAATGAACAAGTATGTGAAAGATGAAGCTCAAGGTGGCTCTTGACTATAGTATTGAGTGTATGGATGTTGCCTGGTGTCAAGAGTAGCAAAATGACCCATTGGAGGGGTATATATAGGCAGCTCACACGAATAGAGCCGTTGGAGAAAAACTGCCAGAAAACTGTGTATCGCCGGTTAATCCGACGTACCTCCAATAGTCATCGTTGGTTTAACCGATGAATGTAAACTGCCCCTTCTGAAAACTAGCCGTTACAACTTGGGCAGATTAACCGACGTATCATCGGTTTAACCGGTGAGTGTAGTTGTCCACTGATCAACTGAAAAACCAAGTCTCTGGACAACTGCACCGACGTTAACTCAAACCTATTGTCGGTTTAACCGGTGAGTACAACTTCTGAAGTCCTTGGAAAAACCACCTCACTGGTCAATTGCACCGACGTCCCATTTCAAACATCGTCGGTTTAACCGGTGTATAGAACTTGAAATATCCTGGAAAAACCAACTCTGGTCTAATGCACCGACATTAAATTTAAACACGTCGGTTTAACCGGTGTATTGACTTGTCCAGACTCTGCTGACTTCGTTTAACCGACGTATAGAAAATTGAGGTCGTCGGTTAAACCGGTGTTAAAGACTTTTTCTGATTTTGCCTTTTCTGATTTGAGTCTTGAATGAAATCCAAATATTCTTGAGATATAAGTTGAGAACCACTTATTTGAACTTCTAGAAACCTGAGTGACCATAGTGTGCATCCATTTTCAAATGACCATGTCCATGCTCAAGTTACTTAGTCTTAACCCCTCTTAATAGTGCGATCACTACAAAACTATAAAACCTATACTAACCTAAGTGTCCTTCTCAACCTTATGACACTTAGGACTAGAAAGATCCTTAGTCTTGACATATAATTGAGTTGAATACCGAGATCGCCTTTTTGAATAATGAAATTGAGGGGCCTCTTTTGACATATGACCAAATGAGCGATAATGATCTATTAAGCTGCACAAACTCATTAGTCACAATAATGGTTGTCATTAATCACCGAAACATACCTTGAGGGCCTAGATGCTTACACCCGGGGCTGGAAATCGAAGAACATGAGTTGAGGACAACAGGATCGAGAAACCCACCAAGCACGCAACAAAAACGAAAGCGAGGTTTGCTTACCCGGATCGAGCACTCATGCTCCGCTTCCTCGTGGCGCTTCTTTGGGCCCGAGTCACCGTGCCGCCCCTCGAGGACTGCCCCGAGGGCGCCCCCCTCGTGTCGGCCTGGAGACTCGAGGCTGCCAACACGGGCGACTCCTCGCCCGCCGCAGCCTCGTCGCCACGGACCAGCACCTGGGGCGCAGGCGTCTCCTCACCAGTCGTCAGAGGCGAGGACCCCCGCTCAGCCCCCTCGAGGGATGGGTGCGCCGAGGCCTCTGCTATGGCCCTCGTCACCTCTGGCGCCACCGGCTCCCCCTCGTCGTCGTCCCACAGGTAGAACGGCGGGGGGCTCGCGCCCGCGGATTCCCCGTCGCTCCTCAGAGCGTGGTCCTCGGCATCTGAGGCCTCCTCCTCCTCCTCCGAAGACTCGAGCGTGGCGGGCCGTGCTTTCCCCTCCGCACGAGCGAGCTTGCACTCCTTGTCGTGCTTCGCCTTTCTCTTCCTCTTCCTCTCGGCCTTTGCCTCCATCGCGTCCTTCCGCCTTTTCATCTTCTCCGCGTGGAGACGATTTCCGGGACCGGGGGCTTCGAGGTGCCGCACCTCAACCCCTGCAAAGCACGCCCGAGATAGGGTCAGCAAAAGGGGACCACACAACACACAACACATTCGAAATCAAAACTTACCAGAGAAATGTACCCCGGCTCGGGGCGCATCTTGATCCTCCAGAGGTCCTCGGGATTTTGAGGGAAGTCCGCCACCGCGTACTTCGCCCTACGGGCGGCGGCGGTGTGGGATAGCAGCTCTTTCGACGTCCTCGAGCCCTCCACCTTGCTCCCGGGGGTGAGCTCGAAAATCGACAGGGCCCTTTCCACGAGAGGGATAACCCTCTGCCGGTGGAAGTTCGCGATGACGGCCGCTGCCGTCAGCCCCTTCCTCACCAGACGCGCCAGCGCGTCGGTGAGGCTCTCGAGCTTGGCTTGTTGCGATGGGGGCGACACCCCCCAGTCCCACTTCGGCGGACGCTCCCGGAGAACTTTGTTAGTGAACGCTGGGAGCGCGCCCTTGTAGTTCCGAAGGTAGAACCACCCTCGGCTCCACCCGGAGTTGTTCGTCGTCATCTTGCTCGTGATGTAAAAATTCCTCCGGGTCGGGCGGACGTGGAGCGTCAGGCCACCGGCGCGCACGAACTGCCTCGGTTGGCCCCGCGCGTTCTCGACGAAGAGTTCGCTGCGGAATAAATGGACCCAGAGGTCCCAGTGGGCTTCGATGCTGAGATACCCCTCGCAGACGGCGACGAAGACCGCCGCCTGCGAGATGGAGTTGGGGCTGAAATTGTGCAGCTCCACTCCGTAGTACTCGCACAAGGCCCTCATAAACCTGCTGACGGGGACGCCGAAGCCTCGCTCGTGAAGGCGCACGAGGCTCACGACGTAGCCTTGCAGGGGCTTCGACTCGGTCTCATCCGGATGCGGGGAAATCCACGCAGGCGCCCCCAAGTCGGTGATCCGCGGCAGCAGCCGGTCGGCGACCAACTGTTGCAGGACCGCCACGGTGGCGGAGGACTTCCCCCACGGCAAAGGCTCCTGGATGTCCGACATGTCTTCGATTCGAGGGGGATGCGAGAATGAAGGCTCCGAAACGGCTAAGGTTCTCTCTTTCTCTCTCTCTCTCTCCTTCTTCCTCCTTTTCGCTCTTGGCTACGGGTTCAGGATGCAAAGGAGGCGGAGAAGGCAGAGAGGGATGAAGGCAAATGGCCAGGTGAGCCCAAATAACCCATTCCTCTTCATTTTATTTCACCACCACGGGCGCAACCGCAGCCACGGCCCAAATCTACCGCATTAAGTGCGGTAGATTTTGCTGTCGCTGACGGATGGGCCCCACGACCGCGGAGTCTCCCACGCGCGCACGCAGCAATAAATGCAGCACGGTAACCGGCGGGCGCGGCGCGACTGTTGCGCTATCCCATCTGTCAGCCGCCGCCCACGCCGCTTCGTCTGCCCGAGGCTGTCGCCTGAAAAGGCGCGCCCACGCCACACCACACAAATCGGGCCACGTCGCCCACCACCAGCGGGAGACCCGCGCGCATAACTCGCGACTCTGCGTCATTTCCGAATCACGACAGAATATTCCCTCGAGGGGTCTCTTACCCTCGAAGGAATCGCATTTCGAGGCCTTACAGATCAGGGGGTCGAAGCCTGGCCCTTCAGGGGGTTCGACAGGCGCCCCAGATCACCAGAGTCAGGGACTGCAGGTATGTGCCGTACAAGCTACCCTCGAACGCGGAGTTTGAGACATCCTACGCAGTGTTCAAGGCCAGTCGAGGGTGCCTAAAAGGGGGATCCCATCGAGGGAGAGCATCGAGCCCTCGGACCCTATCGAATGGGTCCGAGCCCCGCCTAGCGAACCTTCGCAAGTGCTCTATGTGACGTGTCTATGGACCACAAGCCGACCCTTATCGAACGGGGCACGGACGTCCGCTTGAACAACCCGCTAATAGCTCACTGAAGTAGCCATAGCTCGCGGCCCGGGCATGGGTAGCATAGTGCGCTTCACCCCTCCTCCCTGCGGAAGGGCGACGAGGGTCGTAATCAAAGTCTAGGGTTCCCCTGAACGCCTTCATACAGGCCTAGACTCGGGGGCTCCTCGCACACCACGGTTCAAAACCACACCCTCGAATAAATCGACAACCGTCACTTATGGAGCTCCACGTGTATGACCGAACCCCCCGCTATTAGCGTACGTTCCCCTAACGGCCAAGCTGAATGCCGGGTCGCTGTACCAGCACTGAGAGTGCCGAGGCCGGCTGAAAAAGTGCCGATGCCGGCTGAAAAAGACGCTGGACGGCCATCCCAGTAAAAGCTACCCAGTGGGACAACGTTTGTAGCCCTTGGACGAGCACAAACACTCCTCCAAAGCCTCGGGGGCTACACCCGCGGGTGCGCTGACGCGCCCCCGCGAAGGAGACTTCACACATATTCGAGGGTCGTAACTATGTACACACCTATACCCTCGGTAATCCTCCCCGTAGAGAAGAAAGGGGACTTTATTGCTCAAATGCAAATAAAGATTACAAAGGGTCACCGGCGCGAAGCCATCGAAAGATACAAACACGTTGCCACCTACGTGGCAATTTTCCCTGTCTTGGGGAGGAGCGAGCAACGAAGAAAGGCACCAGGCCCCTGGCTGACGCAACAGCGAGGCTGCTAGGGATGCGAGAAGCGGCCCCCAGACCTCACGGGTCCAGCGGGACGCTCTCCTCGCAAGCCTTCTTCTAGCGTCTCCTCCACCGAAGACCACGCGGGGGGTTGAGCTGGCGGACAGCGCCCTCCGCACCATCTCCCCGAGAGCAACCTTGTCGCCGGGGGGACGATGCGAAAAATAGCCGCCAGACCTGGCGCCAGCACCCCGGTCAGGCGTCTCCATCCCCCTTCAGGCTAGGGGACATCGCAGGAGTAGGACCCCATGGGCCCAATGCTCTTCTGCTGATCCCGCTGAAGCTGAGGGATGGTGCGCACGCCCACTCCGGTCTTCCCCCACCGCTCGCAAGCTTTCTTCTAGCGCCAAAAGCCTAAAAAAGCCAGGCCGCCCCATCCGGGGGCCGGTCACAAAAGGGCAGAGAAAACATTAAAAAATTAGGGCAATACTGGAAGAAAGAGCTGAGAGGTTGGAGAAGAAAGGGAACACCATGACCCCTATTTATAGCCATGCCGGGCACAAAGCTTCAAGCTTATCAAAGAGCAGAGGCTTGTATCGCCCGTGACGAAGCGGCGCTCCACGAGCAAAGGATGTCCTCGGTCCCCACGCCGAGACACGACCAAACAAACTAAAGCAGAGCTGAGCCCCTGGATGCTAAGCGGGGCGGTGTCGGCTCTGGCCGGCTGCCCTCGAACGGCGCGCCGCAAAGCAACCAGGAACGTCGGGGCCAAGGCTCTACGTGCGTGACAGCGCGATGGGAGCACCAGCTGCCGATCAGCGGGCGCCACCGTCGCCCTGGCCCCCCTCAGCGTGCGGACACGTCTTGTCCTTCAAGCAAATAAAGAGGCGCGCGCCTCGAAGTACTCCCCCCGCGGGCATACTACCCCGACCGGCGTGTTGTCACATCCGCCGGACTGGCGCTCAGGCGCGTTTGGCGGATGCGCAGCATTGACCGATCACGTCAAAAGGGAAATCACCGAATCACCCTTTGGTCAAATCCATTGACTCGACCAAAGCCTCGGGGGCTACTGTCGGGTACCACGATTAGGGGCACCCTAATCGGGGTACTAAGATCGCTTTAAAAACACAAACACCTGTTAAGGCAACTGGGCCCACGAAGGCCCACGGCCTGCTTCCCATCCGGAAGAAAAGAAAGGACTCAAATAAGCCCAGCATACGGCCCATTTGCATCCCCCTCAAACCCGCGAAAACGATCTCTGCCTCGCTCGAGGGTAGCGGACCTACCCTCGAGCGGGTGACTCATTTTCCGCCTCGCTCGAGGGCTCCCCTCGGGACCCTCGACCGCGCAACACACCTCCGCCTCGCTCGAGGGTAGCGGATCTGCCCTCGAGCGGGTGACTCATCTCCACCTCGCTCGAGGCCGTCTCTCGGCACAAGGGACAAACGGCCCCGCCGCCCAACCGACCGCCGTACGAAGGCATTAAAGGCCAGCCACTCCGCCACGGCACCAAGGGCGGGCGGCGTCAGATTGCCACTTCCACAGTGGATGTGACCAGCGTCCCATCCGCTGACTCCGGCCACCATTCCGCCATCCCAGTTGCTATAGCAACACTGTGGGACCAGTGATACGGGACAATACAGGCCCGGCACTGCTCCCGTACCATTCTGCCGACACCGACCATCTGGACTCGCCTCCCCGCTGGGGAAGGGGTCCGGCGATGTCACGTGTCCTTCCGAGAGGGGCGCTCAGCGCGCACGGGCGGGGCCCCGGACCTCCCCCTTGTGGAGTCCGGGACCTCCACGCGCCCCCCGGACCTCCTAGTGTGCACGCCCGCACACCGACCAGGGGGTCCAGGGCCGCCGCGCTCCCCGCTACCACTACCACGGGTGCATGCAGGACCCTAATCCGTAGGGCCCACCAAATGCCACCGCGCCGTATATCGGAGACCATACATCAGCGACGACCACGCCACCTACAGGGACACTGCAGGACAACCGGCGCAATCCTCGCAGAACCAAGGACGAGATCCAGGACGACAGCGACGCGCGCCGCCTTCCCACAGTGTACTTCCTACAGTATCCAACCACTGTACCCCGCGATTCAGGGGAAAACGACGACTTCTATGCCCCACTCATGTACCCCGCCCCTCCTTGTGACTATAAAAGGAGGGGGCGGGCTTCCTTTAGCCGGGGCTGGGACGGCTGGCTGGTTAGTCTCTCTCTGGCTTCTCTTTTCCAAGAGGACGTTCAGGGACTACTGAGCATTCATCTGAGCCGACTCCACTTCTAGCAGAGACTTGGAGGCTTCCCTCCATCTCTCACCTTGTTTGTATCCCCTGCTACAAGCACTCCGGGTGCAAGATAATACAGTGCCCTCGCACATCTCCTTTGCTGGACGTACGGCCCCGCGGCCGGAACCAGGATAAACCGCGCGTTACTGTGTTGCCTCTTGCATCATCATCTGGGACGAGGAAGCACGCCGCATTTACTAGTTGGGATCCGATCATCTGGGATGAGGAAGCACGCCGCATTTACTAGTTGGGATCCGGTCCCCCTGGGTCAATGTCTTGCTTCAAAAAGAGAAACAATAATATGAGGTCAATATATTGTATTCGTTGCTAGGACAGGACAGGACAGGACTAGTGCGTGCAAGCACAAGTGTTGTAGGCTAGTTAGCTACTAGCTGCTTGTTGGCGTCAGCTCGATGAACACAGTTGTCGTCGGAGATGAGATTCCGGCCTCCGTTGGATCCTAGGCCAACAATGCATGCTGCTGCCGTGTGCACGGACGACGATGGTGGTTGGTTCCTCGGCACATCTAATTTTAGGCAAGTTTGATAGAGTTAGTAGGTGTTTAGCTGGTAATCAAGCTTAGGCGAGATCTTTTGGGCTCCACCTATCATCACAGAAACTAAAAGTGTGGCATGCTTCCCCCTTAATAGAAAGAAGACAGATGGCCCAGAAATGGCGGTAACTAAACTATTTTCTTCATTTAAGAGAAGTAGTGTTCATTGAGAGCAATACACAAAATGGGTGGTGCAGGTTGCCGCTGCTTATTCATGCTATTTAGTTGCGGAACTAAATATTGATTCGTACTCGGAAACGTTTGCCAGCCCTGAAGCCATTCAGGTCCGGTACTGTCTGTTTAACTGCAAAAGATTGTATACGGAGTAGGTACTATCTGATTTCTGTAAAATGCAAACAACAGAGGACACAAGTATATGAATATGCGAAGGTGCTTGGTAATTATCCTGCTACCCTTTCAGCCATATATATAAGCTGATATATGCACACATGCTTGCGGAAGTGGCAACCCCGGATCCTTCCTGAACCCCGAAGCGGGTGAAAGAGAAAGAAGTTCCCTTATAATGCTGCTGATCGAGGGGACGCCGCAAGCGGAATGGACTTGTGCGAGGTTGCACTAGATCCTGGAGACCGCACTAAAGCTAAAGCACGGAGGCGCATCAGACCTGTACTACTAGAAATGCTGGGTTTTGAATATTTTGTAGCTATATGTGTTGGTTTATGTTTTAGAGAGTTGGGTGGCCCTTGTTTACATGTGAGAAGAGAAGCAGCATGCAGGTACACAGGTTCAAAAAAGATCAGGTGACTCACAGTTTTGGTCGGGCTTAATGAAGGTTAAAGACAAGTTTCTGAACTTAGGTAGTTTCCAACTAAACAACGGTGAGAACATCAGATTTTGGGAGGATAAATGGCTGGGCAATTTCACTCTTAGTCAACAGTATCCTTCTCTGTATAACATTGCAAGAAAGAAGTATATTTCCATTGCAATGGTTTTCAATTCCATTCCTTTAAATATCTCTTTCCGACGTGGTTTGGTAGGGAATAGTTTGGTATCATGGTATAACCTAGTTGCAAGGATAGCTCAAGTGAGATTGAATGACAGGGAAGATGTCTTTAAATGGGGTTTACACCAAAGTGGAATTTTCTCTGTCCATTCAATATATAGTGCTTTAATTTGCAATGACCGTGTAAGGCAAAATAGGACCTTGTGGAAGACAAGGATTCCCCTTAAGATTAAGATTTTCATGTGGTACTTGCATAGAGGTGTTGTGCTAACTAAAGACAATCTAGCTAAGCGTAATTGGCATGGTAGCAAAAAAATGTGTGTTTTGTTCATATGATGAAACTATCCAACACCTTTTCTTTGATTGTCATTTTACAAAATTCCTTTGGAGAGTGGTACAGTACACTTTTGCCTTGGTACCACCAACGAGTGTTGCTCAATTATATAATGATTGGCTATTTCACTTTGACTATAAATCTAAAACGCAATTATTATGTGGAGTTTCTACGCTTTGCTGGGCTCTATGGTTGAGCAGAAATGATATTGTTTTTGACAATTCTCCGATGAAAACTTATATGCAGGTATTGTTCAGGGCCACACATTAGCTTCGGACGTGGTCGCTGCTTCAAAAGTGTGATGATGACACCAACTTGTTGAAGGATGCATGCCGATCACTGGAGACAACGGCTATGCAAATTTTCGCCAACCATGGATGGAGATTTAGCGATAGGATTGCTGCTTAATAAATTCCCTTGAGAACTTTGTTGGTGTCTCCTATTTACTTTTGTAAACTTTATGAGTGTGTTTGCAGACAGTGGAGCTGCAGTTTGATGTAATAAGTGGGTTGTAGGCTGTAGCCTCTGTGAGGTCAAGGCCGGGACGTTTTTCCCATCATCTTAAAAAAGTACACTTTTGTACAGTGTTTTTAGGAGGTTTTGTACAAATGATCTGCCCCTACCGGCCGATTTATTGGACCGCAAGCAAATTCACATCCCACTCCATTTTTTTCTTCCGTTTTTGGAGAATCAATTGTTTCATGTTAAAACGATTGTGTACCTTCCTCGAGTGCTGGCTGATGTGATAAGCGGCAATTGTCCATCTGTGATGTCGACATGTCCCTAAGGTCAGACCTTTTGGATGTGCTGTGGCCGCATCTTTGAGCATCATCGACAAAGTCGATGATATTCTCATTCTCTGCTTTGAAAAGCGCAAGTTGCCGGATAGCTGCTGATCGGGGATGCATGCATGTTTGTTTGGCGTATTATTTATGTTTTGGAAGAGACAAGGGCAAGAGTCGAAAACAAAACCTAGTTTGTGATTTCAGTTGGATGAATGGAAGTTGGAAAGACGAGGGAAAGCTGGAAAAGAACAACAGGTGATCCAATGATACATGCTCTTTGTCGTTGTTGTTTTGTCCAGTCTAGATGTTGTTTCTTCTTTTTAATATAATCGGCAGCTCTTGTGTCTGATTCGTTTCAAAAAAAAAAAATGCATGCCCTACTCGTCCTTGATAATATATGAGCAAACAAACAAAGCTGTGAAAAACATCATCAGATTCAAAGAAAAACTGGTACGGTATGGATTCCCAAATAGTGTGGATCACTGTCATCTGTGGAAGGAAGGACCTTTTTTGAAATGAGTAATGGGGAAGGAAGGACTTGGGGTAGAGAGCGGATGCCAAGTCGTACTGGTGCTCCTCCCTTTCCTGGGAGTAGGGAGGGCAGAGGGGGTGGGCAAGCCCAAGTTGCCCATCCATCTGGCCGCCGCAAGCTCAAGGGCAAGGCCCACCCACCTCCCCCGACTCAACAATACAATAGAACCTGCTGACGTCACAACCCGCTGGCTCCTCCATTCACATCTCCCTCCCCCGTGAGGTCTCTCTCCCATCTCTTCCTCCGATCTCCCCCGCGGCCGCCGCCGCCGCATCCCGTCCGAACCCTAGACCCGTCTACGCGCCCATTGCCTCCGATCGCCATGTCCGCCGCTCAGCTGTTCCGTCACTCCCGCAAGGTGTGTGTCTCCTCCCTCTTTCTCTCTGCATCTCTCCGTCTCTGACCGCACGCCACGCGCTCCCCTGAATTTTGGGAATCCGTTCCTATTCGCCTCCCGATCTGTTCGATCCGCCCGCCTCCGTGGGTACTCATGCGCCGGCTCTTGTAATTGCTGGCGTTGGTGGATTGGGCAAGGGAGCAGGGAATGATCTGCGGGTTTTCTCCACCGATTATTATTACTTGTAAATAAGCCAGCCATGTAATCAGGTTGCTAATCTCTCGTCGATGTGGGAATGCATGCTGCAATATGCTACCAGTTCGGTGCGGCGTGTTTGTATAATTATTAACCCCATTCAGACGATCGAATTGGGTGGGTGGGTGGTCGAATAGTCCCTCTCAGGCTTTTCTGTGATAATTGGAGATTCCGTTTCTTATTTCCAGACGCAAATTCGGTTGGAGAATCAGTTTCGATTCTAGAAGTGGAGGTGTTGAGCTGTCATGACATTGACTGCACTTGCTACATTCCAAACGTATAGACTGTGAATGTGCCCTCGTATTGCTAACCTGTGAGCTGTAAAACTTTGTATTAGGACAGTACTTTTCAGACCCCAATGCTCTTGTTCTTTTTTTTTTTGCTACCGAGTTATGGTACTGCCTTTGCTCCAGCTGGGTTGTTTTAGATCTCGTTCATATTAACTACTCATTGAGTTATAATCCACTACTATACCTAACACTCCTGTACCTGATTGATTCTACAGCTGCGGAGCTTGCAAAATGCTGTAGATTGCGAGCGTTCTAGTCTTGTTCGGTATTTCTCTAGCAGTTCTGGTTCCTTTATCGTCAAGGAAAATGGTATGTGATATCGTTCTCTCTTTCCTTTGTTTTTCCCCTTTTTCAATTGCACATTTCTCAAGAGGTTCATAGCATCTTCCATGTATCCACCAAACTAGATATGAGAATGCAGATGATGCTCATTCAGGCTGCGCACTATCTGATAACTGTTTACTGCGCAATGTCCCATTGCTTTGTTTATCAGTACACCTATGCTTATTGAGTTTGATCCTTTAATTTCATGTCATGTCGATTTCTCATTCATCACCTGATTATTATGCTATTTTTGGATATAAACTATTTTAGGCACTAGTTGTTTTGAGTTTTTAGGGAATGTGTACTGTGAAAAGTTAGCCTTTCTTAGATGCCCTACATTGTTGCCATTCATTGTGTAATGCCTTTGATTTCATCAGGTGTTGGAAAGAGAACTGGAGGCACCAGATTATCTAAGCATAGCCAGCCTGCAAAAGAGCTTGAGACATTCTCAGTGGGAGTAAACAGAAGCTACACTTGGACAAGAGCATCCAACAGCCGTATCCCAAGTGCTGTTAGGGGTCTCAATGGTTCATTTTCATGGTATGTGTTTTTTATTCTATTATTACTGATCTGATCTAGGTGGCTCTGATAAACCCTAAAAATATCTTTAGATCTTTTGAAGTTCCACTATTCTATTCGTTATATTTCATCCCGATCCACAATTTAGAAAACACACAAATGGTAATCTGCTCTGCTTTGTAACTAAGGTACGAGTAGTTCAAGAAAAAGGATATTAATAAGGTATTAAATCTTATCTGATAAATGGGATTTCATGTTCACATTGCTTATTATTCAGAATAATTCCTTCCAGAAAAAGCCTTGACCTAATGTTTTTCTATAAGATCTTGGTAATACTGAAGCTGTTTTAACATTTATTTTTTTGGTTGTTTATTGGCAGTGGACAGGTGGCTTCAGCTCGACCATTCTCAAGTAGTGCAGGTATTGCCCGCTTGTTGTGCATTTTTATGCTTTTAATTTGGAGACCATACCATCAAGTGATGACATATTCCTAAGTAGATCAGAACCGTCTTTTAAAAATATTTATTAAAATTGAGAGTTCTTTGGAATTGCTTATGCAGAATAGCATCTTCTGGCAATCTGTTTTATTCTTTCATTACAAATTTGCTCCTCTATGTATCCTGTCTTCACATCTTTTTTTTTTCCATGCATGCACACGTGAAGCTGTATTCGTTACTACAATTACAATATGACTTGTAGTCAGATTTCCCGCCATGTTTTCTGTTTGAATCTTCTGGACAGCTTTCTGTCCTGTGAACACAGATTCTGGTTTGCTTGCTTTCTGTTCGCAAATTTTGGTATCTTCTGATACTGGGTTGGGCATTTCCACCATTTCTTTTAGTTTCCCTATCTTGAACATATAATTCCATTAGCAAAAACAAGGTCCTATATTAGACGTATTAACACATTCTGCTACTTCCAGACTTGCCACCACATCAAGAAATCGGGATGCCGTCACTTTCGCCCACAATGACTGAGGTACATCTGTTACCCAAAAATCATTACTATGAGCTGAATAATAGCTGAACTGAAATCAGGATTGCTGCTTGTTTTTATTCCCTAACTCATTGTAGGGAAACATTGCCAAGTGGCTTAAGAAGGAAGGAGACAAGGTCTCCCCTGGTGAGGTTCTCTGTGAGGTGGAAACTGTAAGTTTTCAATCTGTTAAAGTTATACAGCACATTTTGTTTAGTATTTTCTTTTACTTGAGATTAAGATGCAGTAGAACCAAATGACCTTTGAGTGGATTCCTGGTGACCAGGATAAAGCCACTGTGGAAATGGAGTGCATGGAAGAGGGCTATCTTGCTAAGATTATTCATGGAGATGGTGCTAAGGAGATTAAAGTTGGCGAGGTGCATATTTCTCGATTAAAGAATAAATATTTCTTTGACCCTTACCACTGCAGATATTTGTATTGCACGCATAATCATATATTTTTCTGACATAAAATGGGTTTAATAATTTGACCTGTAGATCATTGCTGTAACTGTGGAAGAAGAGGGTGACATTGAGAAGTTCAAAGATTATAAGCCGTCATCTTCTGCTGAACCTGTAGCTCCTACTGAATCAAAGGCTCAACCTGAACCTTCACCACCAAAGGTGGAGGAGAAAGAGGCTAGCAAGACTCCTGAGCCCAAGGCCCCAAAGACTGAAGAAGCTTCTCAATCTGGAGATCGCATATTTGCCAGCCCTCTTGCCCGGAAACTGGCTGAAGATAACAATGTATGCTCTTGTTACTTCCAACTTTATTGATAGTTCTGATGAGTCTAGGGGTTCGTGAAATCAAGATTATGTTCCCTGAAACAGGTCCAACTGTCAAGTGTGAAAGGTACTGGTCCTGATGGGCGTATTTTGAAGGCAGACATTGAAGATTACTTGGGTGAGTTATTAGTCTCCTGCAACCATTAGATCTTTTATAACCTTTGAAGTTCATACTGTCAAATTAAATTTGGATGTGTTTCCCATGCAAATACATGTTGCAACTGTTGTATAATGCTGTGTTTTAGTTGTCTAGGATTTTTCTAGAGGTCCCCAGGATGTATTTTCCTTGCCAGCTTTCCCTCATTGATCATTGTATAATGTCATGTCCTAATCAGCTCAGATTCTTTAGATTTATTCAAGAGCCTTTAAGGATTAATACTAGACAACTTCAGCTGCACAAGCCTAAGGCTCTGTATTGGCATTGTGGTAGCCTCACTTGCTGGAAACATTTAGTTTAGTTTTTGTTTAACTTATTTTTATACCATGTTGCAAATCAGGTAATTTTTGCTTTCCAATTAACTGAAATGTGATATAGTTATTAGAGGGAAAAAAAATTATGTGAGAACAAAAACAGAGGGGTTGACCATTGGATGACAGGTTTCACTAAGCTTTAATCTGATTTACCAAAAATAGTGCTATGCATTTCATGACTGTTTCCACAGAAGCCTGAAGAATAAACTCAAGACAACAACTGCCAATTGTGGCCCTAAGTGGTGCCATCACATGCTTTTGTTTCTCTGCAAGATTATGTTAGATCAGTGGGGGACAGTTCATTTCTCTCTGATGTTTCCCTGGGTTCTCGCTATACTTCTAGTTGCTGCATAATCATATGCACTTTAGGTTATATAATGGGCTTGCTACAACATGATTGGCACATCTTATTTCACTTTTGTTATAATAATTTGCATGATTTGCATTTTGGCCTCTTTAGCTGAACTAGACTGTAGTTTAACCTTCTGACTTCCCCGTCTTTGCATTAATGATGCTTCTGTAGCTAAGGGAGGACAGAGGGAGGCTTTTGCTGCTCCAGGGTTAGGTTATGTCGACATTCCAAATGCACAGATAAGAAAGGTAAATTTTGATAGCCCAGAATCTAGGCATGATTTTCATATGAGATGCTAGGAGCCTGAGAATGCGTTCTCTTATTTTTTTATTTTTTTGCAGGTTACCGCAAACCGCCTGCTAGCATCAAAACAGACCATTCCACACTACTACTTGACAGTTGATGCACGTGTTGACAAACTTGTCAAGTATGTTTCTAACCTAATTGTAACTTAATAAAGCACTATTTTTCATAGGTGGAACAGCACTAATGAGTTCTTTATTTCATTATAATCCAGATTGCGAGGTGAACTGAATCCTCTGCAGGATGCCTCTGGTGGAAAGAAAATATCTATCAATGATCTTGTAATCAAGGTAATTTCTAGGTTTGATTTGCTGTTGTCCACCTACGTTTTGTGAGGATTGGGTATGTGTACTGTTTTTTTGATGTAATTTATATCCTCTCTTCTGTGCAGTATTTAATCTGTCTTTATTTGATATGCAGGCTGCAGCTTTGGCTCTTCGAAAGGTCCCTCAGTGTAACAGCTCATGGATGAATGATTTTATTCGCCAGTAAGTTGTAATGGTTCATTGATACTGGGAAATTATTTGATTAGATCAAAGCCTAAAACAGTTAAAAATGACACTTATTTTTGATACAGATACCACAATGTGAACATCAATGTTGCCGTACAGACAGAGCATGGATTATTTGTTCCAGTAATTAGGGTAAGTTACTCTAAATTTGTCCAATTCGTGTTTTCTGTTACTTTTTCTAACATGTACTTCTTTTGGGAGAAAATTCTTACTTACAGTTGTACTTGTGCTGCAGGATGCCGACAAGAAGGGACTTGGTACAATTGCTGAGGAGGTGAAGCAGTTGGCTCAAAAGGCAAGGGATAACAGCTTAAAACCAGCAGATTACGAGGTATGGAGTACATAGTAGATGGTAAATTGCTATGTAGGAATGAAAACAAATTTATGTGACATTTGGTGCTTTATTTTCAGGGTGGCACCTTCACGGTATCAAACTTGGGAGGTCCCTTTGGAATTAAACAATTCTGTGCCATCATAAATCCTCCTCAGTCTGCAATTTTGGCCATCGGCTCTGGTAATTAGTTCTCGACTGCTTATATGTTGAGTCATGTGCACAAAATAACAGTACAGTATTATGCATCCCTAGCACTTTTATTTTCTGAAAAGTGAAAACTGTATTTTCTTCTTTGTGTGAATCTGATGAGTTTAACACTTGGGCTAATCAGCTCTGTAGACAGGATTTATATAGCATTTAAGTTAGGTGGCATGTGTTTTGTTTCAGCATTGAATCTGTAGCTTTGAATGATAGACAGCTTCACGTTCTGCTAGTAGTGCCTGATGTTCTTTCATTGACAATCCTCTTTTATTTTTTTGAGCAGCTGAGAAGAGGATGATACCTGGTTCCGCTGATGGTCAGTATGAGTTCGGTTCATTCATGTCAGCTACCCTGAGCTGTGACCACAGGGTTATTGATGGTAAGTTTTTGATGTGTCTGCGATGTATCCATGCACCGTGTCTGTGGTTGGGAAACTAACCTTTTGTCTTTGTTCATGGGAACTCTGTGCAGGTGCGATTGGTGCGGAATTTCTGAAAGCGTTCAAGGGCTACATCGAGAACCCAACCTCAATGCTGCTGTGAAGTTTAGGATGATGACCAACAAGACAATTCTTGTGAAGCTGTGGAATAACTCGGCCACCCGGAAAGTGGTGCCTCCATTTTGTATAATCTCGTGATGGTCTCAAGGAGGACCTGGAAACCAAGAGCACGCAACCAACACAGAATGACCTGATTTTTCCGTTTCCCCTTTTTGATGCTGCCGGTGCTAGGCTGGAAAAGTAGGATCAACTTACAAGGCCTCATTGAGCTCTTTTTTTTTTGTTGGGTTTACCCCTCCGGGCTGTTCTGGCATGAGAATGTCACTCCTCATTAAGTGTAGCTTTTTGCATTTTTCTATGCACAGGGAGAATTGGTCGGAATAATCGAAGTCGATAATCAGGGAATAAACTGTTTGGGTTGTCAGCGTTGCTACGCGAAATGGAACTAGACCGACCTGTCTTAAATTGGTGGCAAGCTAGTTAAAGTGTTGCTCGTTGGCAAGCTTGATGGATGTCCTCGACACGAGTAATGGTTGTACGGTCGGAAATTAAGATTTGGTGTGGGCCATGGGAAATAGTACTTCCAAGAGGGATTGTAGGTTTTTCTTTTTTGATTGAAAGAGGGATTGTAGGTTTTTGGCCTCCTCTCCAAGAAACAATCGATGACCATCAGGTCAGTCAGACGATGGGAATCCCAAGCGAAAAGGAAAGGGCGACGAAATCGGAAGAAAACCGGAGGCTGCTGTTTGATTTCCAGAAAGAGAGGGAGGAGGCACCCACCGACGACTGACTTGTTTGCATACACGAGCTTTCCACGGACGCTGGCAGTAGCATTCAAAGGCATCCAGATGGACAAGAAAAAAAAATCATTGATCGTATATTCCAAGTATCCATGATCAGTCGGCATAGCCAGGCTCCGTGGTTTTTGACCCATACTTCTGCTTCCAAATTAAAATCATCCCTTGGCTTCCAGATACGATCGAGACCTAAGACGCATGCATCCTGATCAAAATTTTCAACTAGTGTTTGTCATGGCTCGTGTAGAATTCCTTATTCAGACCAGTAGGAAGATTCGCCCAAGAAAAATCTGACGAGGGAACGGAATCCCTTTTTTTTTTTCTCTTTTTGAGATGAGATTACAGAGGGAATGGAATCCGATTCCATGGCCCAAACACACCTTTATTTGTGTTCCTCCTCCGAAACGGGTGCAGCATACTAGGATGCGCGTTCTTGTCTTGTGGCGGAACAACATTTTGCAGTCTACACTGATTTAGACCCTGCTTGGCTAGATATCAAAATATTGGTATACAAAAACAGGCATACCAAAAAAAATTTATTAAAATCTTGGTAAGTTTAGAATTACACTTGATTAGATGAGCTGCTTTTTTGACTAATGAGTGTCAAAATTTATAGCCTTGCTTATATTCTGGTATGCTATTATTGTAAAAGCGAACCTATCAAAGTATCAAACTCTTGCCCCCTGTAGCACTTTCACATTTTAGCCTAGGGCTAACAACCAGCCACAAGATGATAACAGATCTTAATAACTAGTGACGCAATATTAAAAAGAAAAGAAGTAACTAGTGCCGCCGCATGATGATACCATACGGCTTACAACAAAACCACCAGCGCCTTTGTTTCGGTGTGAGCTATTCATTTCTTTGTTATCTACAACTTGCACTGGATATCCGTGTCGAGTCAGGTCAAGCCAGCTTTAAGAGTTTTTTTTTATCTGCCCCAGTCTATTGCGTATAATTAACAAACAATTGACGCGAGCACCGAATGAGTGGTATGGTATCAACAACAACACGGTGAAGTGGTGGTATCCGGTAAGCGGTTTCAGTCATTTTTTCCCTTCCTTATAAGCAGCAGGAGCACGAGCTCCCAAGGAAAGGGAAAGCATTGCCTGCCTCAATCAGATCCCCCAACACCAAGCTAAAAGTAATAAACCCTCCGCTAATCCATCCGCAACGCGAAAGATGAAGAAGGCTTCGTCGCTCTCGGAGCTGGGCTTCGACGCCGGCGACGCGTCCTCGGGCTTCTTCCGCCCGGTGGCGGACGGCGGCGGCGCCACGCCCACGGCGCACCGCCGGAGGCTGACCAAGGTCTCCGTGATCGGCGCCGGCAACGTGGGCATGGCCATCGCGCAGACCATCCTGACGCGCGACCTCGCCGACGAGATCGCGCTGGTGGACGCGCTCCCGGACAAGCTCCGCGGCGAGATGCTGGACCTGCAGCACGCGGCGGCGTTCCTGCCGCGCACGCGCCTCGTCTCCGACACGGATCTGGCCGTGACCCGGGGCTCCGACCTGGCCATCGTCACGGCCGGCGCGCGGCAGATCCCCGGGGAGTCGCGGCTCAACCTGCTGCAGCGGAACGTGGCGCTCTTCAGGAAGATCGTGCCTGCGGTGGCGGAGCACTCGCCGGAGGCGCTGCTGCTCATCGTCGCCAACCCCGTGGACGTGCTCACCTACGTGGCGTGGAAGCTGTCGGGGTTCCCGGCCAGCCGCGTCATCGGCTCCGGCACCAACCTCGACTCGTCCAGGTTCAGGTTCCTCCTCGCCGAGCACCTCGACGTCAACGCGCAGGACGTGCAGGTGAGCAGCTGCCACTGCTTCTTCTCTTTGGCTGTCTTTATATCCGTAAAATGATGGTATAAAGTGTTACATCGAACACTGTAGCATTTTTTTATTTGTTCGTGGTGATTGTTGTCTTATTATAATTTAACTAGAATCAAAAAATTCGTCTCGTCGTGTACATTAAAATTATATAATTAATTTTTTTATTTATCTATATTTAATACTCCATGTATGAAATAAAAAATTTGATGTGATAGATAAATAGTGAAATTTGGAGAGAGAAATTTTAAAACTAAATACAGCCGATGCTATATCTTTCTTGGCGGAGTGACATGACACTTGGGACCCGATCCTTGCAGTGCCAGCATGTGCGTGACTGACCAATTCCTGCGAGCCTCCTGACACTCGATATAGCAATAGTTTTTTTAAAAAAAAGTATATATATATAGCACTAGTTTCATTTCGTTGGTGAGATGGGATCCATTTCAGATTTTGATTTTCATCCATCCATACTCTTTTTCAAAAGAACAAAGGAAATCATCCATAGGCTGATGCTAATGTAGTAGGAGTACCTTTGAACAAATACTTTTACAATAAAAACAACTACTAGATGATGCTACAGTAAGTGGTGGCTCGTTTGCCCGGCGCCGGTCACAAGGGCTGTGCTGCCACACATGCACTCTGTTCGCTGGGCTGGAGTTGAAGCTAGTGGTTGGAGTGGTGTGAAAGAAAAATACTATTGACTGGCCGGTGACTGTAAAATAATGCTGGAGCGATGTGAGAAAAAAATACTGTTGGATTAGAGGCTGCTGGAGCTGCCGAACAAAGCGATGGTTCCTCGTGCTGACTGCTGACCACTGGCATCGGTACGGATCATCCATGACCACACTAGGTGCTGACCACATGGTTCTTGTTTTTTGTTGTTGATAAACAAATTTTACTGTTTCTCAGAAGAAGAAAAAACAAATTTACGAGTGCTGCAATTCATCATGACGAGATCCCCAAATAATAATGTTGTGTGCTGAAATGCATGGAAACGAATTGACATGTCATGATTTGCAGGCGTACATGGTGGGCGAGCACGGCGACAGCTCGGTAGCGGTGTGGTCGAGCGTGAGCGTGGCCGGCATGCCGGTGCTCAAGTCGCTGCAGGCGAGCCACCGCAGCTTCGACGAGGCGGCGCTGGAGGGCATCCGGCGCTCCGTGGTGGACAGCGCCTACGAGGTGATCAGCCTCAAGGGCTACACGTCCTGGGCCATCGGCTACTCGGTGGCCAGCCTCGCCGCCTCGCTCCTCCGGGACCAGCGCCGCATCCACCCGGTGTCCGTCCTGGCGAGGGGGTTCCACGGCATTCCGGCGGAGAACGACGTGTTCCTCAGCCTGCCCGCCAGGCTCGGCCGCGCCGGCGTGCTCGGCGTCGCGGAGATGGAGCTCACCGAGGAGGAGGCCAGGAGGCTCCGCCGCTCCGCCAAGACGCTCTGGGAGAACTGCCAGCAGCTCGGCCTATAAATTCATTCATCAATTCGTTCCCTAGTACCATCTTCAGCCATCAACTCAACTGCTCCTTGTGCAGTTGTGCTCTGCTCTGGATCGTCAATCTTTGTGTTACCGCACCGCACGTTGATTACGCTAATGTTGGTTTTCTCAATAATATCTTATCATTGTTAGATCGAGCTTCTTGCTAGCTCTTGGATCGAATGAATTATACACCTGAAACCATCCATGTGTCATTTTTCCTCTCACTCAGGCTTATCCTTGCTTATTGTTTAACACACACAGTATCATCTTTGTTCCCCACCTTGCTAAAATTAGGTGCTTTGCAAACTTTTTTTGTTGTTGAAATTGAGCTTTTATTTCAAGACCAGTACATTTGAACCCCGGCCCCCGCAGGGAGGCGTCCAAGTCCAGGAGGAGGCGTTATGGCTCGCGGTACTTGGCAGCTGCTGCTTGGATGGCTTCAAGGCTTCTTAATTACTCCCTCCTTCCCCGTTTATAAGGCATGGTGGAACATGACACGGTCTTCTAAACAACACTTTGACCATTTATTTATCATATATTATATCACTTTTGATTATAAATTTATAATCATTGTAAACTATGTTTGATTATGAATCCAATCATATGAAATTTGTATTATAAAAATAAAAATTTAATAGTCAAATTATTGGTCAAAGATGAGAATGTTTGAATCTTGATATACGTGTATGCCTTATAAATGGGGAAGGAGGGAGTATTCGATTCGATGGCACGCCCGCTGCTCTAGAGTATGGTAGGTCGAGCAGGACGCTGGCGGGCGCATGGCTAATAAGCCTAAGCGAGCGGCCCATACAGAAATGCGTTTTTTTTTATTTTTGTATTTTTTTAAAAAAAAAATTACAGAAATATATTTTTGGTTTCAAGTTTTACAGTTCTATACCCCTACTGCCCGGCAGGGGGGCGGCAGGGGGCCTACCGCCCGGCAGAGAGGCGGTAGGGAGGGGCGGCAGGGGGCCTGCCGCCCGGCAGGGGGCGGCAGGCTCCCTCCTCAAATATAAAACTCCGCCCCTTCTCTCTGCGCCCTCATTTTCTGCCCACGAGATCCAGAGAGGGGAGAGGGAGACAGGAGGGCGAGGGAGGTAAAAAAATCAGCGAAGCCCTGCAGGATTTTGGATCCGAACCGCAGTTAACCAATATTTCTCAACTATTATAGACTTGTTTCTAAAATAATTATGAATTAGAATAGATTTAGTTTTTGGATAGTGAAATATAGAATAGTAAACTTAGAATGACAGTACCTTATTATTATTGCAGCATAAGGCAATGACTGCCTCCAATTCTGTTGGATTTTCATGGACCGAAGAAAAATCTAGTATATTTCTTGACATTATGACACATCTTGTAATCAGTAAGAAGTTGGATCCATTAGCGGATGGTATGATAGAGATGGTGTTGTCCAAATTAGTTGAGTTTAAAGATTTAACATTGTTTCGAGGTATTACAATGCAAGATTTAAAGGAACACCTGTTAGAACGTTGGAAGATATACATGAGGGTATGTGAACTAGCGAATCATCCTTATGTTATTGGATTCTTACAAACTAATTGTAAGATATGGATGCGGCCAGAAGTGTATGAGATGCACATTAAGGTAACTCTTATTTAGTTCTAATCACGTCCGTATTTGTAATCCATATCTACGAAATAGTAAAATTATTGTGTAATTATATGCTAGGATTACCCCGAGGACACGGAGTTGATTAACAAATCGATACCAAATTTCCGTAAATTGGTATGTATCTTTGGTGGTGGATTTATGCCGCAAACTAGACGAAGGAGGTGAATAAGATCTTCGGGTGATAGTACTTGGCCTGCGCAAGAACAGATGCCCGGAGGTTCGTCGAGTCATGATGCAGCACCTCAACCACCAACTTGTGTTAACTGGGATGACGACATGGATGACTTCATGCCCCCGAAACCATGGCCTCCAACACATGATGTTCCTCCCCCTTTACATGAATCTAGAATCAGAAAAGAGACAAAGGGAAAGACAAGAGGTTCATCAAGTCATGTTGCACCACCTGCAGCACAAACTTGTGTTAACTGGGATGACGACATGGATGACTTCATGCCCCCCAAACCATGGCCTTCAACACATGATGTTCGTCCCCCTGTACATGAACGTAAATCCAGAAAAGAGAGAAAGGGAAAGGCAAGAGGTTCGTCGAGCCATACTACACCACCTGCAGCACCACCATCTGTCAACTGGGATGACGACCTAGATGATTTCATGTCATGATCTATAATATATGATGTTCATCGGTTTAAGATGTATTCGCATTTAGTATTGTTAATGTTGTATTATACTTGTATGTATGTCTCGTACCTAACTTTGCATTCACTGGACATGCACATAATGTCGAGTTTGAATCGTACTTAGTCGTAATGGAGCATCGAAGTATAAACATACCATCTATTATATGTAATGGAAAATACGAGAGTGATAAGAGGCGAACGTTGAAGTGTATAAATAAGCGGTCCACAGCTATCTCCTTACAAATAAACATCAGAGATACAAATATCAGATACAAACATCATAATACAACGATAATGAAACACACATCACACATGCAGTGGCATGGCAGAATCCGTTGCAAACTACGGTAAACAGATTCCGGACTAACCTAACATGCCTTAGGTAATTTTAAAAAAAAAAACAGAACAAACACAACGATGCAGCATGTCACTAGCACTAGGGTAGTCCTAGTAGCCGTACCCCCACGTAGCAAACTGTGTTGAGCTTTCTCCGCAGTATGCACCCATTGCAGGTGGTGCAGGCGGTGGTGCCGGAGGCGCAGGGCTCTTCTTCTTGTGACAAGGGCAGTTGCAGTAAGGAATAGTGCATGGTTCCTCCTGTGAGCCGGCAGTATTGCTGGTATCATCAACTTCGTCGTCTTTGTTACCCTCGCTCACTTCCTCATAATGGTTCACCTTGCATTCCAGATCAAAGATCTTTATCTGGAGGTACTCGATGAACTCCTGAACAGAATCAATTGGTGCAGGATCGACCCACCTAGTAAAACCACAGTTTTCTGGAGCATCGGAAGACTGCAAAATAAATTTCATGTAAGGTGTCTCATTGAAGAAAAAGAAATGAAACAACCGAGTATTACCCATGCGTGTGGACATTTAAAGAAACGCCGACCGCCATCCATCCCGTCGGTGCACATCTGCACTAAGCAGTCCTCATCATGTCTGCATTTTGGCCACGGTTCTCTACGGTTATCGTATTGTCGAAGAGGAGTTTCATTGGTAAATTCACTCTTTTGCTGTGGCGGAAACTCAAACACTGGTTCCGGAAAGGAATCAGGTCCAAGAGGCTTCTCCCATATTATGGGGTCTCCCTTTCTTCCCCCTTTTCCTTTCCCAAAACCGTAGTAATTCTTTTATCACGTATGTTTGGGCAAAGAATGCGACATTTGGGAAACCCGTGATCGCCGTGTTGAGCAGTGGCAACCTGTGATCTCGTACTCGCAGCTAGATACACTATGGTTTCTATTTTGAGCTATTCGAGCGTGTAGTCATCATCATCGTCGGCAGGATCTCGGTCGCTAACTCCTACCGCACCTAACTTGTCCTTCATTAAACCACATAACATATTACATTGAAGGTTTCATTCGTTACAACCAAATTCGAGACAAATACATAATATACTTAGTTTCGTACACACAAATACATTGCAAGCTGTTACGTGCACAACCAGATGCGGCGAATTCTTGTAGGTGGAGCCGATCCATCCATCGGATTCCCGAAAGGTCCAGCCTCGGCAGCAGCAGTGGGTACTGAAAGCTGTGGGCACTTCTTGTAAGTGTGATCGTCCGCTCCACACAAGTTGCAATGTTTTTTCTTCTTTCCAGCCTCGGACTCGTCCATTCCGTTCCGGATCCGACGTGTCTGCCGTCGGCCTATGCCCAGCTTCGTAGCTGCATCAGGAATGAGCATTGGATGGGGATTTTTTTGAGTGAATGGGCCTAGAATACCGATGCCGTATATCTCATGACACCAAGTCTGTGCTGCGGCTTCTTTTGTGAAATATTGAGAAACATAGGACGCAACATCTAACCCAGATACAGAACAAGCCGTGATGACATGGGAGCATGGTAAGTGATGCACCTTTGGCTTCTGACATCGGCAGAATACCCTCCCGTCAATGGTTATCAAAACTTCTTGAATTACCCTTTGTCTGCGGACTGCGGTAGACCTGGGCAAACGTCGGGTCGGGTCGGGTTCGGGTCGGGTCAAGGTCGGGTCACGGGTCGCATAGGACGGCCCGCGCCCGACCCGTACCTATCACCGGGTCGGGTCGGGTTGGCCCGTGCACCCTGCGCGGGCGTGTCGGGTCGGGTTTTTTGGCCTTTGGGTCGGGTTTTTCGGGTTGGGTCGGGTTTTGGGTCAAAAATCACGGCCCGTGCCCGGCCCGTTGATTGTTGCGGGTCAAAAAAATACGGCCTGCGCCCACCCGCCACGTAGCTCGGGTCGGGTCGGGTCGGGTTTTTTTCGGGCGGGTTGGGTCGGGTTGTTCGGGTCGGGTGACCCATGCCCAGGTCTAGTCTGCGGACACCTGTCCGGTCCTGTCCCTGCATGATACCTCAAATCTTTGCTCCTTTGTGCCCATCGATATGACTGAGTGAAATCGAGCCTTTTCAATTTTTTTCTCCATGTACTCATTGACCCTTCTGCAAAAATGCACTCCTGGATCATTAAGTAAGGGAGCGGCTGATGCGTATCGCTCCCGAAAATACCTTATACATCCATACATGATGAACTCAACAATGCCAACAAGAGGAAATCCACGAACACGACGCATTACCATATTGTAACATTCAGCATGGTTGGTCGTCTCGATCCCATAACGTCTCCCATCTGTGTCATACAGAAGTGAGCACTTCTCTTTAGGCGCACCATCAATCCACTGTGAAAATGGCTTAGCATGTCCAACTAATGAATCTGTAGAACGTCTCCTGCTGGATGATGAGGCCTGGCTCTTAAGCAATTCAGCGCTCATGTCATCAATTATACACCACAAAGCATCAAACTTCCTCTGCTGATTCTGAGTGCACAATCGCTTGAACAAATTCATCAGATCCTTATTCTTGAACCGCTCATAAAAGTTAGCAGCCATATGCCTCACACACCACCTATTGACAACATTTGGCCATATAGGAGGTGAAGATTGACTACCTTCTTGGAGCTGTCTTATAGCTGCAAGTAGACCTGCATGTCTATCACTGATAAGGCAAACATTAGGCCTTCCAGCAACAACGTGAATCTTCAGACGTTCAAGAAACCAGTACCAGCTTTCTGTGTTCTCATTCTCAACAAAGGCAAAGGCGATGAGAACTATCTGCTTGTTGCAATCAATTCCGATTGCCGTCAATATTGTTCCCTTATATTTCCCTGTCAGGAAAGTGCCGTCAATACACAGAACAGGAAGACAGTAAATGAATGCCCTCACACATGCTCCAATGAAGAAGAATGCTTGTAGCAGAATGCTTGGCCCCCCTGACAAGCTCGGTACACTGTATGTATCAAAAGCACTTCCAGGATTTCTGTGCACAATAGCTTCAAGCATACGAGGTAGGTTGTCATATGATGCTTCATAAGTGCCAAACCTCATCTCAAATACTTTTTGTTTAGTCCGCCAAGCCTTTGCATAGCTGATCACATACTGGAAATTCTATTCAATGTCCCTAATTATCAATGCAGACTCATAATTCATTTTGTCAAGAATCACCCCATACATCTTCTTAGCCACGAAAGTTGATGTGATATTACGATGATGTCCCACAACACCTGTCAATCTACAAGTATGTGGTGTAACAATTGAATATTTCCAGTGTATCTTGAACTTTCCCTTGTATGCATGCACTCGCCATGTACAGTCTCTATCTGCACACCTCACCTCGTATTCTTTGCTGCTAGACTTCAGTACTCTGAATTCCTTCCTCAGAGATACAGCCCAGAGTTTCACAGCATCCTTCACATCCTCAATGGTACGATACTTTGCCCCTTGTATGACCTCATTCACTCTGTATTCAAACTCCGGACATCTAATATCTTGTACCACTGGATTACCAAAACCCTCTTTACGCCATTCACCTAACACTGGGAAGCGCTCATCGTCCTCATCGTCCTCATCATCCGATGAGTCCCCACATTGCTCTATTATTTGTGCATCCTGGTCTTCTTTCTCCATGTCCTCCACAATTCCAGGTAACCGCTCGCCTTCATCTGCTAAATCTTGTGGTTCTGGTTCTGGTTCTGGAGCTTGCATGTTCTCTTGTTCTTTATCCTCTTCCATCTCTTCATTGCAGTCAGATGTTGTGTGTGTTGACCCTTCACCTAAATCAGTGGTCTTCTGGTGAATCTGAATTACCATTGCGAGAGGCCACCCACTTTCAAGAGCTGCGTGCATGTAATGTTGCCATTCTTCCGTACTACTTATATGAGTCAACTCCCAGAAATCCTCATTAGCTTCCTAGGAAGTCAAGGTATGAACCGTAAGAAAATGGGTCTTTGGATTCACATTGAACATCTTGTGAAGACATTTCCGTATGGACTCAAAACTCCTCTCTAGGGGTTTATCTAGACTGCACTGTCTTCTTTCCAATGCTGATAGATTTACTCCATAGGAATCATGAGTAATTCTATAGAAGTCACCGTAATGAACTTGAAATGCCACTTTGCTCGACATATCTGGCCATGCAAAGACTTCATTTTAATTAATCTAATATCTACAAATATACTATGCCTTCAATTATAACCACTAATCCGAACCCTAAGTGCTTACAATAATAAAAAATACTAATCATAAAATTAAACATACAAAAGAATCTGGAATGACAAAGTTGAGAAATATTGGTTACCTGCGGTTCGGATCCAAAATCCTGCAGGGCTTCGCCGATTTTTTTACCTCCCTCACCCCTCCTCTCTCCCTCTCCCCTCTCTAGATCTCGTGGGCAGAAAATGAGGGCGCAGAGGGAAGGGGCGGAGTTTTATATTTGAGGAGGGAGCCTGCCGCCCCCCTGCCGGGCGGCAGGCCCCCTGTCGCTAACTGGTGGGGCGGCAGGATCCCTCCAAGGACCTCTGCGCAAAATAAATTTATTTTTATTTATATATAGGTCCCTACCGCCTCCCTGCCGGGCGGTAGGCCCCCTGCCGCCCCCTACTGGGCGGTAGGGGTATAAAACTGTAAAACCTGAAACCAAAAATATATTTCTGTAAAAAAAATTTTTAAAAAAAATACAAAAATAAAAAAAATGCTACAGAAATACTGTGCCCTGCCTGCGTGGGCTGGGCCTGTTGTTTGCCGCGTCGCATCGCATCGCATCATACGGGATGGGTCAGGATCCTGAATGCAGGGGCGTAGCCACGGGAAGGCAGGGGTGGTAAAGACTGATTTTGAGCTACAAAATCTAAGAACCGATCTCTAAAAAGGTTAAGTTCTAATCTTATATAATTTTGAGCTAAATAATTTAAGATTCTGTTGGGCTGTGAAAAGGCCACTAGGGGACCTCTATAATTCAAAATTTTACACTAAATTTTTTGAATTCGATGAAATTATCAAATAAATTAGCACTATTGCCCCTAACAATGAAAAAAATGAATTTGTGGCTACGCCCCTGCCTGAATGCCTTCGTTTGCCTTTTGTTCGCACAGTGAAGTAGTTATTGCACAAGTCTCGAGGATCCATCTTCCTTGACTCCGGCAGTTCCTGAAGATCCGCACCGCCGACCGCCGACCGCCGCTACGCTTGCTTCCTATTGGCCGCATGTGCCGCGCTGCTAGCTACTCCTGCCGCAGCCGCATTAATGCTCGCAGGCTGGCCATCCTTTCCACCCGCTTGCTGGCGATGTTATAAAACTTGCTCTAATCGGCCACCACCCTCGGGCTTCCTGCTGCCCCGCTCTCCGACCAGACAACTCCCGCTCTCCGAAATTGGCCGGCGTCGTGAGGAGGAAGATGAACAAGTAAGTGCTGGGATCCACTCGCAGCAACAGCAACAACAGGGCTTGTGCGACGGAACAGACGATCGCACTAACATTAGCGCTCGTTTGTGTGCCCCACCAAAACTTGTTAAATATCGTAGCGAGGTGCTACTTGCTGCTTGTCGTTTTTAATTTCACCCATTCTGCAATATCTTTGCGTGATTGCGTTCATTCGATTTCCGCTAATATCCTATCTTCTTTTTTTCTCATGTTGTTTTCACAGCTACGTAATAAGCATTTGGAAGCACGCAGTACATAAGGTGTTACAGAGCAAATTTAACTTTCATGGTACAACAAGTTGGGAGCAAATATTTAATTTGACACGTTTGTGTGTGTGTGTGAGAGAGAGAGGGATGGATACATATATATGTGCGTGTACGTATGGTCCAGCTATGTGCCAGCATCTAGGTGTGTCGCTAGGTAAGCAGGATGCATGCATGCACGGAACGTCACGTTCAACTTGTACAGTACTTATCATGAAATCTGACCGACAGATGGAATAAGACAATAATATATAGGACGTACGTACCGATGGTCTCTTTATTTCCGGTCGATCTCTCTCTCTATCGATCGATCCGGTCAAAACTGGCCGGCGGGCCTAAAATGGGTGGGGGGGGGGGGGGGGGGGGGGGGGAAGAAGAGCAGCAGCAGCAGCTTCTTGCAAAGGAAGTAGGGAGATTGAATAGAAAGAAAGAAAGAAAGAAAACCAGCAGCATGCAGCTCCATCCGGCGGGCTGCCTCCAGGATTGCATGCCGTTTCAACGCCGCCCTTTCCAAGCAACTTCCAAATTAAAGTGGCCCACTACTAACTACTACTTCATTTGAAAAGTGGTCTCACATTTCATTTAACTAGCTAGCTGTCCAAATATGGAGCGCGCGCGTGCTGGCCAAGGTGGAAGGACAAGGCCGCCGGTCGTGCATTCGTGCCTACCAAGCTAGACCCAATGCAACTTGAGATTCTATTCATTCCCAAGTCCGGAGATAAATTAAATGATGCATTCACATTCAGGCCCTACTAATACGTACATATATATAATATAGCGCATGCATGATGACTTATTAGTGAGTGCTTGCTCTTTTTTCTTTAGAGAAAAATAGTAAAGGTCGTGAGTGCTTGCTTGTTAGATGAACCACAAACTGACTATATATACTCACTCACAGTAGTAAGTAAAACCAGCGGCTCCGTCTCTGGATTTGGCATTGCATTGCTATTGCTTCCACCGGCGGGGAGGTTGCAATGCAATTTCAATTCTATCAGATGCACTACCAGCCTAGCATTCCATCGATCCATCAGATATGCGGTAATCCTGCCTGCGCGCTGCCCCCTGATTTGCATACAGCAGCGGCGCCCTATATATCGATCCATCTGTGATCAACCGCCGCTAGCTACTTTTTTTTGTTCGGTGATTTTGACGCCCGGCCTATACAAATACAAATGGATACATTCTCCCGGCCCCCATATCTGATCTGATTAACCTAATACTCCACCTACCTTAAATCTCACTTAATTATTTATTTGCAAGACAGATCTACGGTAAGATCGATGAAATAATAGAGTGCGTCAATTAAGTTTGTTTTTCGGTGACGAAATGGTCGTCACATAACTGATTTTTTATGGTGAAAAAACTTTCGTCATGGAATTATTTTTTGTTCTGTGACACGTGGCAAAACATCACTGCACATTCGGATCCATGAAATATCTCACTTTTATTTATTTGCAAGACAGATCTACGGTACGATCGATGAAATAATAGAGTGCGTCAATTAAGTTTGTTTTTTCGTGACGAAATGGTCACAAACGTCACAAAACTGATTTTTTTATATAGCAAAAAAACTTTCATCATGGAATTATTTTTTATTCTGTGACGCGTCGCAAAACATCACTGCACATTCGGATCCACATCCACGCTGGCACCAGGTGACGTGCTGTTGCTACTACATACTATGCATGTACGGCTGACGGCTTCATACTAGCTAGTAGCTAGCTACGTGGGGAACAGGCAATCAAGCCCATTGTTTCGCTAATACTGCTAGCTACATCTTCTTGACCTTTCATTTTCTTCTCCTCTTTCTTTCTTTCTTTGTTTCTAGAGTCAGACAGAGTCATATATTTTCTTTCAACACGGCGCGTCCTGTTTTTCATACTGCTCTACCTACAAATAAAGGAAAAGGGCACCACCGACCGATAAGTAAAACGTGGTGCGTGCCCGGCGATCGCTTTGATTTCATCCATCCTTTCTCGATCAGAGGGGCTTGGCTTATAAATACTAGAATAGAAGCAGCCCTTATCATCTCTCTCATCAGCTCCCAAGCTATAGCAGCAGCCAAGTAGTAAGCAACACACAAGCACTTCCCCCCGTTGCGATCCATCGAGCTCCAAAATCCCCCGCCAACAAGCTCGATCGATCGGCCACCAACAGCGCTAATCTAGCACGCACCAAATAACAAGCAAGAAGCTAAGAGATGAAGAAGGCTTCGTCGCTCTCGGAGCTGGGCTTCGACGCCAACGGCGCGGCATCGGGCTTCTTCCGCCCGGTGGCGGACGACGCCGGCGCCACGCCGACGTCGCACCGCCGGAGGCTAACCAAGGTCTCCGTCATCGGCGCCGGCAACGTGGGCATGGCCATCGCGCAGACCATCCTGACGCGCGACCTCGCCGACGAGATCGCGCTGGTGGACGCGCTCCCGGACAAGCTCCGCGGCGAGATGCTGGACCTGCAGCACGCGGCGGCGTTCCTGCCGCGCACGCGCCTCGTCTCCGACACGGACATCGCCGTCACCCGGGGCTCCGACCTCGCCATCGTCACCGCCGGCGCGCGCCAGATCCCCGGGGAGACGAGGCTCAACCTGCTGCAGCGGAACGTGGCGCTCTTCCGGAAGATCGTGCCGGCGCTGGCGCAGCACTCACCGGACGCCATCCTGCTCATCGTCTCCAACCCCGTCGACATCCTCACCTACGTGGCGTGGAAGCTGTCGGGGTTCCCGGTCAACCGCGTCATCGGATCCGGCACCAACCTTGACTCGTCCAGGTTCAGGTTCCTCCTGGCAGAGCACCTCGACGTCAACGCCCAGGACGTACAGGTCAGCTGACCGGCCGGCCGTGGCATCACTTTTAATTATATAATATACATATATATTCATGAATGAATTAACACGAGTAGGTACATGTGTTAATTTGAGCGCAGGCTTACATGGTGGGCGAGCACGGCGACAGCTCGGTGGCCATCTGGTCGACGGTGAGCGTGGCGGGGATGCCGGTGCTCAAGTCGCTGCAGGAGAGCCACAGCAGCTTCGACGAGGAGGCTCTGGAGGGCATCCGGCGCGCCGTGGTGAACAGCGCCTACGAGGTGATCAGCCTCAAGGGCTACACGTCCTGGGCCATCGGCTACTCGGTGGCCAACCTCGTGGCCTCCATCCTCCGCGACCAGCGCCGCATCCACCCGGTCTCCGTCCTCGCCACCGGCTTCCACGGCATCGCGGACGACCACGAGGTGTTCCTGAGCCTCCCCGCCAGGCTCGGCCGCGGCGGCGTGCTCGGCGTCGCCGACATGGAGCTCACCGAGGAGGAGGCCAGGAGGCTCCGGCGCTCCGCCAAGACGCTCTGGGAGAACACCCAGCTCCTGGGGCTCTAATACTTCATTATTCTAGGTGATGTGATGATGAGTCGTCGTGTGATTCGCGAGCTCGCTCATGACAGTCTTCTTCTACGGTTAATAATCCAGTACTTGTTAATATATGTTGGTAAATAAATTTTTGTAAACACTTGCTTGCATTGGTTGATGTAACCATGCATGCATAATTTGCTCTCACTCAGTCTGTAACACCGTTGAGTTTTCTATTTGTATGCTTAGCTTGTTGTAAACTCAAGTTGATATATATTTTGCACTTAGCCCCCATGTCAAAGATGTAGTCATTGCTGCTATCTGATCTTTTTCCAACATTTATTTTGGAACTGAGGAAAAATCTGACCTCCCTCTTTATTTTTCAAGGGTGAGTTTTCTGCATTTATACTCAATTTGGCTATTATTTAGGTCCACCCTTGAGCTGGCCATTCTCTTCTCTCTCCAGTGTTGCCAAGAATCTGTATCTCTATCTTCTTGCGGAATGGCATGACAGTGAAATCCAATATATATGTCTAATGAGGTGATTGGTGCCTTTTCTAGGTTGAGATGACAGATGTAGCTTACAGTATTTGCATATCGCCTTCTCTCTACCATCGACTACTTTTGAATCAATAAATTTCCAGACTCGAGCCCTTCTCTTGGAAGATCGACTTGACTGGTCTGCTACTAAACTACTATCACGACTGTCCACCACAATTTCTGGAACTGAATCCATATCACCTAGATGACACAAATGTAATTTCAGTTAAGCCTACAGATGCAAATGATGAAAAAAAATCAACAAAAACACAGAATATTATCATGAATGCATTTGGTCATATTGTAGTCTCTGTAAATAAATAATTTAACTTTTTTTTAGATCACACAGTACAACTCCAACACTCACAATGCACGCACACTCACGCCCCTATGAACATACGTACGAAAACCCTACCTCTATGAGCATCTTCAAATACTGAGCCGGCAAATCCTCGAGACTGACGAAGTCACCATAGACGCCTCACTGTTGACGGGAACGTCGCTTACCACTGAATGCACAACACCGTTAAATTCCAAAATATTCGCTTTCATGGGGAGTCGAACCCAGGACCTCAGGTGCTACTGAGGCTCTTGTAACCACTAGGCTACAACCCTTTCCGAATAAATAATTTAACTGGGGGAACCCTTTCTTTCTTGGGCCACATCTAGAATCCAATCCATAATAGCCCTTTAGAGATAGAGCCCATAAATAACAGCCCATGAGGTTGGGAGTCGGATTTTTTTTTTGAAAGGGAAACAACAAACTTTCATTAGACAACTAGACCAGCACAGTCGCTGGTTACAATGTCCGAAACAAGCCCTGGGAAGTCATCAAGCCAAACACAAACATTATCGGATGACTCCAGAGAAGCACCCAACTGGGCTAGTTGATGCGCTAAATGGTTACAACCCCTTGGACAATACATTATACATCAAAGTTCAGAAAAAGTAACATTCTTGCTTCCCTAACTACAACTGCATTGATGCCATTATCCATCTCTTCTTCTAACAAGGAAGTCTTCATATTTTGACAATCTGTCTCTAGGATAATTCTGCCCATGCCAAGATCTGTAGCAATCTTCAAGGCATTAGTGACAGCCATTAACTCTACCTGAACAGGATCTTGGAGGTTCTGCAATTTACCGACTGCCATCATTCTTGGTCTCCCTTCACAATCTCTAGCAACAGCTCCCCAACCACCACTTCCAGTCTTTTCACAGAAGGAACCATCCACATTTATCTTCAAGAAATCCCCTTCAGGTGGTCTCCACAAAGAGAGAGTGGGGCTCTGATCGTGTTTATTTCCCTTATTCATACAATCCTTAAAGTCTCTGAGATGATTTCTATAGAAGAAGATCACATCATCCAAAATAAAGGAGCATTCTCCTTGAGATACTTTGTTACGAGTGGACCACCACACCCACAGCAATGTCAGTATTTCAATTTGTTGCTCATCATCTAATTTCCATATCTCCTCCGAAAGATGTTTTGCTGACGTGCAGTTAACAAGAAGAAGTCGAGCTCTTCGAGATCTAGAGCACGCCATAATTGACGCACACATTTGCACTTAAGAAAAAGATGCCCTCCATCTTCATCTAATCGGTGGCACATTGGGCAAATAGTGTCCAGCTTCACCCCTCTTCTCTTTATATTTTGTCTTAGTGGTAAACTATTATGGGCCAATCTCCAAATGAAATGTTTCATTTTATTTGGGACTTGGTATTTCCATATTCGTTTCCAATTAAAACATGTGATGTCCCCACTTGATTGACCTTGCATTCCTTCTTCCTGTTCCACTTCATAGATATATAAATTATAAGCTGATTTAACTGAGAATCAACCTTTTTTATCAGGGTGCCAAGCAATAAAATCCTCCTCATCCTCCCGAAGTGGAATTTTCAGAATTACATTTGCATCTTCTTTGTATCAGACTTGCATCCCATCGATTGGTAATTGGGTCAATCAATTCACAAACTTTTCGGATGAGAATTGGACCACGTCTTGATTTAATGAACCTGTTTGATTTCCTCAGCAGCCCAGGATCGTCCCACACATCGATTTGTTCTCCATCTCCGACCCTCCATATAATTCCTTTCTTCAAGAGTTCGATCCCCTTAAGAATACTTCTCCAGGAATATGGCATTCCACTTCTTGAGTGAGCACAAAGAACATTCGAATCAGGATAATACCTTGCCTTTAAAATCTGAGCACACAAAGACCTAGGGTGCTGAATAAGCCTCCATCCTTGTCTAGCTAACATAGCTATGTTAAAAGCATGAAGGTCACGAAAGCCCAAACCACCTTTGCTCTTTGGCTTCATTATTTTTTTCTTTTCCCAACCAATGGATTTTCCTATCCTTCTCTTGTTGCGCCCACCAATAGTGCAAAACCATTGTTGTTGATTCATCACATACTGATTTAGTGAGGTAAAAGCATGACATCGCATAAACTGGAATGGCTTGAGCAATAGCCTTGATCAGAATTTCCTTTCCTGCCTTTGAGAGCAACTTTTCTTTCCATCCTTGAATATGACTCCAAATCTTCTGCTTCAAAAATGCAAAAGCTTTAGCTTTGGATTTACCAATAAACACTGGGAGACCAAAGTATTTTTCATTATAAACTTCACTTGTAATTCCAATGTGGTGCAAAAAGCTCCCTTTTACATCATTTGTTACATTAGCACTGAATAAGATTACAAATTTATCCTTATTTATGGTTTGCCCTGAACATTTTTCATAGTTAGATAAGATATTCCGTACATCAATAGCTTCATCCTTTCTCACACTTAGTAGCAGTAATGAATCATCTGCAAAGAACAAGTGTGTTAAGCTTGGAGCTTGTTTACAAATCTTAACTCCCATAATTCTTCTTGCTGCTTCAGCTGCATGCAACGCCATGGAGAGACTTCAGCACAGATAACAAATAAATATGGTGATAACGGGTCACCTTGCCGAAGTCCTCTACCTAGAGAAATTGTTTTGGTGTACTCATTGTTCACTCTAATTTTATACGAAACTGTTGAGACACATTTCATAATGAGTCTGTTCCACTTGTCATGAAAGCCCAATTTCCGCATCATTGCCTGCAAAAAAGGCCACTCCACTCTATCATAAGCCTAGACATATCCAGTTTTACAGCTGCATAACCAGTTTTCCCTTTCTTTTTATTACACAAGAATTGAGTTACCTCATAAGCAACCAATATATTATCTGTTATGAGCCTCCCTGGAACAAAGGCACTCAGTGCTGGAGATAACATCTGGAAGAATCTTCTTCAAACGATTTGCCAATACCTTTGAGACAATTTTATAGATCACATTACACAAACTAATAGGGCGAAAATCTTTCAGCTCAGTAGGATTCTTTACCTTGGGTATAAGGATAATGTTTGTGTCGTTCCATCCAGCTGGCATTTCCCCACCATTTAAAACCTGAAGAACTTCCTTAATTACTCCCTCACCCACAATATGCCAACACTTCTTATAAAAAATAGCTGGCATGCCATCCGGCCTAGGAGCTTTTAGGTCCCCCATTTGGTCCAAAGCTCTCTTGATTTATGCACTTGCGAAATCAGCCAACAACATTTCATTCATTTGCTGAGTTACCCTTGGTTGTATTTGATTTAGGAATGAGCTCACCAAAGAACCACCCTGCGAGGTAAAGAGGGCTGAATAGTATTTAAACACTAGATGCTTCAATTGTTCTTCACCCTCCACCCAATTTCCATGTTCATTTCTCAACTTTTTAAGCCAATTAATTCTTCTTCGCTCCGAGGCAAAAGCATAAAAATATCTTGTATTTCTATCTCCATGTTTTAACCAATTACAATGACTCCTTTGTTTCCAGAAGAACTCCTTTTGATTCTCAAGCTTTTCTAATTTATATCGGAGAAGTTGCTCCTGGTCAACTTTATGATGTGAAATTGGTTTTCTATGCCAATACTCGAACTCATTCTTTACTTTTTTTGATCTGGTATTCCAAGTCTCTCAGCACATTTTTATTCCAATCCATAAGCTCACAAGCCGTTCTCTGTAAAGCTTCATGCACAGTCATAGACTGCTTCAAGAAAGCTGATGTCCAAGTATTTTGTATTACTTCAGCACAGTCCTCCTCAAGCAGCCAACTCGCCTCAAAACGAAAATGATTGCCTCGGTGGGTCCTCCCCATTCTAATGCTCTGATGATCACAGCAGACCACAATAGGTCTATGGTTAGAATGCCTATGATCTGCATGTACAACTTGCACTTCAGGAAAACGCAGACACCAATGTTGGGTAGCAAGGGCTCTGTCTAATCTTGGGAGTCGGATTTTCGGGAGGTGGGTTATGTTGGGGCTGTTGGGAGTCGGATTTAGCCGGCCCAAATAGGAGCCAATCCCCAACCAAACCCTCCTTATCTGGTTTTTCCAACACTTAATTTGGAACTGAGGAAAATTTCACCTCCCTCTTTATTTTTTCAAGGTTGGTTTTTCTGCATTTATACTCAATTTGGCTAACCCATTATTTCGGTGACCCTTCAACTGGCCATTCTCCTCTCTCTGTTTTTTTCCCCTACTAGTATGTGAAAGCACATCGCCGAGCATGACGGTTGTTGTATGGTGCCAATGTCGGCGATCTGTAAGCTCCTAACAGTACTGTTCCCTAGCTAACGCCCTTGGGTATCTAAATTGTGTGGTGTAATAACCTGGAGCATTTTGGTCACCTCTTCGGATGAGAATGCTCAAATTATGAGATGGGCCTGTCGAGGAGGCAGCAGGTGGAAGAGGAGTATGCATGGCATGATGGGCCGGGCAGAACTGAAAACCCTGACGAGAACCAGGCCCAACTGGTCCCCATGCTCTCTATTTTGTCACCACAAGTTGAGTGGCCCAGCGTAGAGCAGCAGCAAGCAAAGGCACATTGGTTCTGTTCTGTATGGGTTGATGACCATGGCGGATTGGCGAGCGAGCTCCGTGACTCACTCCTCTCAGCCTCTCGGCTCCGTCTTCCCGTTTTGCCCCTCCCAACACGCGCCAAACCTACGAACCGGGCGGGGGTAGAGCGGTCACTTCCTGTCCGCCGCTCCTTGCCTTCCCCCCTGCCTGTCGCCGTCATCACACTGCTCAAGTCCCAATCCACCACCATCTCGCTCGCGTCGCCGCGGTTTCGCTCCCCATTCCCGCAACGGCCACCATGAGCAGCGATCACTTCCTCCGCCTTCTCGACCTCCACGCCGACGACGACCCCTTCTTCCCCTTCCCCACCTCCTCCTGCCCATTCTCCTCCTCGGCCGCCCACCACCGCTTCCTCCTCGACGACTACACCTCCTGCCCCCTCGGCTTCACCTCCCCGTCCCCGATCGACACCTTCCACCTCGACCTCGACCTCCTCCTCCCTCCCTACGCCGCCGCAGCGCCCCCGTGCCCCGCCTTCGACCCCTTCCTCCTCGACGCGCTCGGCCACCGCGTCTCCGCGCTCGAGCGCGCGCTCGCCCCGCCGCCGCAGCCCCGCCGCAAGTGCACCTACGCCGCCGAGGCCGGCGGCAGGAAGCTCAAGTGGGTCGCAGAGGACAAGCCCGCCGGCGGGAGGACCTACAAGTGGGAAGCCGAGCTCAAGACCCCCAACGACGACGGCTTCGACCGCAAGTGGAAGTGGGAGTCCAAGGCATCCGCCGCCGGCACCACCAAGGTCAAGTGGGCCAAGGAGATCAAGGGCAAGGGCTGGCTCGAGCCGTGGTCCAACTCCTACTCCGTCGAGGAGACCTACGGCGACGACGAGCACGACGACCAAGACAGGGACAAGAAGGCCGCACCCAAAGTCAAGGAGGAGAGGAAGGACAAGGATAAGAAGCAGAAGAAGGGCACCGTCGAGATCGAGGACAACACCGCGGGATGCGTCGCCATCAGGAAGGTGAGTGAGATCTTTGCCTTGTACTTACACTGCTGCCTGTGCCGCTGTGCGTGGTAGGTCAATTCAGAATGGGGGCTAGATTTGGTCAAACGAACAGCAGGTAAGCTTGGATTTGTTTTTTAGGTGAGTTCCTGCTGCGGGCTCTGCGAGATCTGTGGGAAATCTGATCTTTTCCTTAGGATTTACCATGATTTCAGATTGGATTTGGTGCTAGCTAACTGTTGATAGAGAGAGACAAAAAAAAAGGATTTGGGGCTCGGAAGTTACTGAATACGTAGTTGAGGGTTTCCCTTAATTCAGCCTTGCACTGCATTCTTATTATAGCTGGATAGAGAACTCAATTTGTTGGCCATTTGCTCCTGCACTCACATCACCATGCTCCTTTCCCAAGGCTTTCGAAAGGAGCCACGCCAAGGGAAAGAAGAAGGAATTATCCCCACAAGATGCTGCATTGCTCATACAGATGAGCTACAGGGCCCACCTGGCCCATCGCTCCCAGGTGCTCCGATGCCTTCGCGACCTTGCTGTGGCCAAAGCCAAGCTCAAGGAGATCAGGTCCTTCTTCTACAACATCACATACCGCCGCCACATCGCACATGACTCTCAAGAACGCCAGAGGTTCGCTGATAAAATCATTGTGCTGCTATTGACCGTTGACGCCCTTGAGGTAAATTCTTCACCCATTATATGCTACTTCAGGAATAAATTTGTTAATACGTATTAAACTTGCATTCTGTGTATATTCAGCATGCCCAGTTGTCGATTTCTTATTATTTCAGTGATGACAACTGTTCTACTGTTTATTATAGTTTACCCAAGAATCTGACAGAACTATGCAATGTTGTTTAGAGTGCTGTAAATTACCTTTTAGTACTATTAATGTCATCCCTGACACTAGATGAAAGAGATGCTAACATGCTCTGCTGCAGTGTCCCTATGATGGTCTCTTTCATGGAATGTGTGCCTTAACTTCAAAACATATGAAACATGTCCTAGAGTTGACTTCTTGTTGGCGCAGTTGATTTTTTTAATGTGAATATGATTATTGATGTAGGAGTATATATAGAATATGCCATGACGGACACATGACTTTCCTCAGGCATCAACAATTAGTGCGATTAGATTTGCTCTTCGTAGTATCCCATGGTGATTTGTTCAGGTTTATTAGTAAGGGTGCTAGCCTTTGTGGATTTTAATTTAAATTTTGTCAGTATATTTCTCACACTATCAGTTATTTGTACCGTTAAATGTTTGCTGCTGTAGTTTAAGATCGTAATCTAAGGACGCAGCTACACAGAATTCCAAATTTTATGACCTGCAAAAGGGAAAAGAGTCCTATTTGTGTTTACAGTTTGGGGTCTTATTTCCTAATCAGTTATTTCCTGTTACTGTCTTGCTATCATTGATCTGGAAGAAAAGCTAGAAGAAACAATTTAAATGATAATCCCACTACGTTCATGTGTCATGTGTCAATGCATTACTTTGTGCCTTTCCAGGGACCGGACTTCATGGTCCGCAACGCCAAGAGATCCATGCTTGAGGAACTTGAGGGGATGCTGGAGATCGTGGACCCTCAGCCACCAGGGAAGCCAAGGACACTTAGCCGCAGGAAGTTTGATCTCCCAGAGGGTGGAGTCATCCCTAAGGAGATGAGGGATGGTGTCAAAAATGTTGTCAGAATTGTCGAGCATTTTTTAGCACACCCCTGATCAGATGTTTGCTAGAACCTTGTGTTGTATTTACTGCTAGAATGCTGTTTCTTGTAATGCTGTGGTAGCAGTCTGATCCATGTTATGTTTGGACCTGTTCCTAGGTATTTCCTTATTCCCAGATGTCGGAGATGTGTGTAAACTAATTCACCATCCATCATGGGGTGGTGAAACTCTAATAAATTGGCGTCAATTCATCACCGTGGTGTGTTGCCTTTCATCAGCTGGCGGCCAGTGGTGTGATATCATTTGGGCGTTGTATATTTCGGTTAGGGTACTATGTTTGTTGTCCCATCGTTTTGCTTTTCTTTTTTTGCGAAGATTTTGTCATCCTTGAAAACATGTATTGCGTGAAGCCGCAGTGAAGTATCTGCTGTATTGTATAAACAAAACGGATGTAGGCATGTGGCGGCTGAAAAAGGAAATTGTAATCGGTTTGGGCCCTGTTTCTGTATGGCATCAACGATTCAGCATCCATCCGGGAGCAGAGGTGACTATTGCTGATCGAATAGCGGACAGGCCCAACGTCCTGGCCCAGTGATATTTTAAGAAGCATCTGCTCCCAGCAAGGCCTCCATTATCAATTCGTCTCGAGCAATCCAAGTTCATGCTCTTTCTTTTTTTATTTACAATACCATCTAGTCTCTCCTAGGTTGATGTTGATCAAGATCAAGTATTTCTTCTTTCAATGGCTAGTATAAGTGTGTGAACCACCAATAGCTGATTTGAGCTGTGTGGCGGCCATTGGCCTTCTTTCCACTTGCTACTTTGATTTACAAAATACGGTAGTTAGTTGATAAATAAAAAGGAAAAAGAACATATATTAATTATGGCGGGTGGTTTGCTCCTTGCGGCTTTGGGGGAGAAGAATTATAAAGCCAACCTAAATCCAAACATAGCGTTGTGTCTGGTGACTTTCCCTAGCTCCGATCCGGAATGGTTTGCAGAAAGCAGGTGGGTTGAACGTGTGGGCAGAAGAGAGACATTGTTTTTTGAGATTAACAGAAGAGACATTGTTGAGATCTAGCACTTGTCCACAAGTGGTGTCACAGACTAATTAACAGACAGGCTCCTTACTTACACCTGGCCGCCAGCTAGTATTTAGCTTGCAGTTTCGTTGCTTGTGTTCCTGTATGTGCTTTTCTTTCTTTCTTTGTCATGCGTTAGTCTAGAAGTCTCTCTAGATGGGATGCTGCTGCTCGTGGTGGTGGTGGTGCTCCCTTTTCTTGTCTTGTGCAATGATTGTCTCAATATTATAGTATAATTTTGGCTGCTTTGCACTCAAGACCCGGCGCCCAGATCCTTAAACAAGTGAATTATTGGGGGATGGATGGATCAGTTATATTTGAGCGAGCGACCGAGAATATAATCTGCATAATAAACAAGTGTAATTATTGGAGATTATACTGCAGACATAACATATTAACATACATGACCTGACCTCTCATCTGAGCTGAGGATGCCAAATGACTTTGAGCTCCTGTATGTAGGACAGTAGGAGGAGTAGCATCTGAATTTGGTCAGAGAAGGTCGCATTATGTTTGAGCAGGCAGATCATGTGGCTGCCGCCAATCAAAGCATGCCAAGCTGCTGCTGCGGTCTGCATAATAGAGGAGGGATTGGGTTGGATTCTGCTGCATCTTCCCATCGATCAACTGGATGGAATTATTGGAGGGGCCTGCACTGTCGCTTTGCCATTGCTGACATGGCAGCAATAATGTGTCATGTGCTCCAAGCTGAGATCTACAGCTGGCCTCAAGCGAACATGAGGTCAGGATTCAATATGCAAGCATTGCATATTGTGTGGTCTATGAATGAGTTGTGGTTACAGTTACTGTCGTCATAAGTCTACCATTATTTTTATTATATTTGGTCAAAATTAAGATAGATTGACTGCTAATACTCCATGTAACTATTAAGAGCACTATTGTTGCAACTCCATATAACAACTATGGAGCAGTATGTAGGAACCCTTTGCTTCAAGATTAGCGCCACCTGTCGCGTCAGTGCCTTGTCAGCATCATATATATATCGTCAACATCAACATCAACAAAGCCTTTTAATCTCAAACAAGTTGGAGTAGGCTAGAGTTGAAACCCAACAAAAACTATTATTCATGGTTCTGGCACGTGAATCGCAGCTTTCCAAGCACTCCTATCCAAGGAAAAATCTCTAGGTATACTCCAGTTTTTCAAGTCTCTTCTAATTGTTTCTTCTCATGTCAACTTCGGCCGGCCCCTGCCTCTCCTCATATTAGCGTCGTGCTTTAGGATACCACTATGCACTGGTGCCTCTAGCGGTCTTCATTGGACATGCCCAAACCATCTTAGCCGGTCTCCGTTCGAACTTGATTCATCCTTGTATGCCCACAAATCCAACGCAACATGCGCATTTCTGCAACACTTAATTGTTGGACGTGCCGTCTTTTTAGGCCAACATTCCGCACCATACAACATTGCCGGTCTAATCGTCGTTCTATAAAACTTGTCTTTTAACTTCTGAGGTACCTTCTTGTCACAAAGGACGCCAGATGCTTGGCGCCACTTCATCCATCCCGCTTTGATTCTATGACTAACATCCTCATCAATATCTCCATCTCTTTGTAGCATCGATCCCAAATATCAAAAGGTATCCCTCTTGGGCACTACTTGGCCTTCCAAACTAACATCTCCCTCCTCATGAGTGGCGCCGAAGTCACACCTCATATACTCAGTTTTAGTTCTGCTAAGTCTAAAATCTTTGGACTCTAGCGTTTGCCGCCACAACTCCAGCTTCCTATTCACTCCCGCACGGCTTTCATCAACTAACACGACATCATCAGCGAAAAGCATGCACCAAGGAATATCACCTTGTATGTCTCTTGTGACCTCATCCATCACTAGGGCAAAAAGATACGGGCTCAAAGCTGATCCTTGATGTAGTCCTATCTTAATCGGAAAGTCATCTGTCACCATCACTTGTTCGGACCCTAGTCATTACATTATTGTACATGTCCTTAATGAGGACCACATACTTTGTTGGGACTTTATGCCTATCCAAAACCCACAACATCATATTCCGTGGTATCTTGTCATAAGCCTTCTCCAAGTCAATGAAAACCATGTGTAGGTCCTTCTTCTGCTCTCTATACCGCTCCATGACATGTCTTATTAGGAAAATTGCTTCTATGGTTGACCTTCCAGGCATGAAACCAAACTGGTTCATAGTGACCCGCGTCATCCCTCTCAAATGATGCTCAATAACTCTCTCCCATAGCTTCATAGTATGGCTCATCAACTTAATTTCTCGGTAGTTGGTGCAGCTTTGAATATCCCCTTTGTTCTTGTAGATCGGCACCAATATACTCCTTCTCCACTCTTCAGGCATCTTGTTCGACCGAAAAATACGATTGAAAAGTTTTGTTAGCCAAACTATAGCTATATCACCTAGGCACCTCCACACCTCGACTGGAATACCATCAGGGCCTGTCGCCTTACCTCCTTTCATCCTTTTCAACGCCTCTTTGACCTCAGATTTTTTAATCCTCCTCACAAAGCATCTGTTGGTGTCATCAAAAGAGTCGTCCAGCTGAAAAGTTGTATTCTCATTATCTCCGTTATACAATCTGTCAAAATACTCTTGCCATCTAAATCTGATTTCATCCTTCTTCACCAAGAGCTGATCCATATCGTCTTTAATGCACTTAATCTGGCTGAAGTCCCTCGTCTTTCTCTCACGCACCCTCGCCATCCTATAGATGTCCTTCTCTCCTTCCTTTGTATTCAGTCGTTGGTACATATCCTCATAAGCCCGATCCTTCGCCTCACTCATAACTCGCTTTGCGATCTTCTTTGTCACCTTGTACTTCTCTATATTATCTGCACTCCTATCAAGAAACAAACGCTTATAACACTCTTTCTTCTCATTAATAGACCTCTAGACGTCCTCGTTCCACCACCACGTGTCTTTAGTTTTGCACCCACCCTCTCTGGTAATCCCAAAAATTTCCGAAGCTACCTTCTGAATGCAAGTCGCCATCTTCTCCCACATGTAGTTTACGTCGCCCTCTTCATTCCAAGAGCCCTCCACAATAACTCTTCCCTTGAATACCTCGGCCATCTCCCCTTTTAGCTTCCACCACTTCGTTCTTGCGATCTTGGCTTGTTTAGACCTACGGGCACGCATCTGAAAATGAAAGTCGGCCACCAGCAGCTTATGTTGGGAAACTACACACTCTCTGGGTATCACCTTACAATCGAAGCATGCTCGTTTATCCTCTCTTCTTGTGAGGATAAAGTCGATCTGACTAGTGTGTTGGCCACTACTGAAGGTCACTAAGTGGGACTCTCTCTTTTGAAAGAAAGTGTTGGCTAGCATTAGGTCAAAAGCTGCAGCAAAGTCTAAGACTTCCTCCCCTTTCGGATTTCTGCTACCAAAACCAAAACCCCCATGTGCCGTCTCGAACCCTGTGTTTGTGGTTCCTACATGACCATTAATATCTCCTCCTATAAAAAGCTTCTCCCTAATAGGTACAGCTCTAACCATGTCATCTAAGTCATCCCAGAACTGTCTCTTAGCACTCTCATCGTGTCCTACTTGGGGGGCATAAGCACTAATAACGTTCAGGACTAAGTCACCAACAACGAGCTTGACTAAGATGATCCTATCTCCTCACCTTCTGACATCCACCACATCATCCTTGAGGCTCTTATCAATCAAAACTCCCACTCCATTCCTATTTGCAGTCGTTCCTGTGTACCAAAGCTTGAAGCCAGTATCCTCTACCTCCTTCGCCTTCTGGCCCTTCCATTTAGTCTCCTGAACGCATATAATATTTACACGCCTCCTAATCGCTGAATCAACTAACTCTCTTAACCTACCCATAAGGGACCCTACGTTCCAACTACCTAGACGAATCCTAGTTGGCTCGACTAGCTTTCTTGCCCTTCGCACCCACCGAGTCAGATGCGAAGGCCCTTGCTCACTTTTCACTACACCTGGGCGCCGATGTAGCGCGCCACTGAGGAAGCGACGACCTGATCCTTGCTCACTTGACACCGTATCCAGATCAAGACACGGCGCGCCATGAGGGTGACGACTCGGCCCTTGCTCACTTAACACCATATCCGGGTTCCGATATGGCGCGTCGCTAAGAGGGTTACGCCCCAATGGTTTTCTCTTGGGTTTCATCTCCATAAGAGTGGCAAGGTTTTTACGTTGGCTCGCCAAGCCTTAACACAACCCTCCTCCTTTACCCGGGCTTGGGATCAACCATGCCAATGCAATTAATAAAATCAGAGGCAGTGCAAAATTGACGAATCTGTGGCGGAGTAGTCCAACACTTGCTCCTGACGTGGCACCCTAGCTCCTCCAGAGTGAGGACACTTGGAAAGAGGCGCAGCCACCAGTTGTCCATGGTTCTGGTGCCCACTCACAGCCACAGCCTGCCTAGTCAGTGTTAAGTGTCGGAGCAGGACGAGAGCTTAGCTTAGCAGTTAGTTGCTCGTCATGTCTTGGAAAGATACGAGTAGAAGAAGAAAGGATGATGGGTCGTCGTCGCTTCCCCTGCATTATTGTCCGGCCTGGTGGCTTGGAGGACAACACTGCCCCATGCATACATGCTGACTCGGCAACAAGCATGCATCCATCTCTTGCTCGCCTTGCCTTGCCTTTATATATATATATATATATATATATATATATATATATATATATATATATATATATATATATGTGTGTGTGTGTGTGTGTGTGTGTGTGTGTGTGTGTGTGTGTGTGTGTGTGTGTGTGTGTGTGTGTGTAGCTCTGTGCATTATTCTACAGCGATTTTGTGATTGTTGCTAGCGTCGCCTTTGTACTACGTGCGTGTTATATATTAAATAAGACACAAAAGTTTAACCTACCAAATTAAGGGTCCATTTGGTAAGGCTTTAATTTTACTATAGCTTCGACGACTTCACCTGTTTTTCGCAAATTAAGGTAAAGTAATGTATCAAGTCATTCTGTAAGCCGATCGAGCCGAGGTAAAAATGAGCCACTTTTTAAAGCTTTTTGGAAAAGAAGGCTTCCCAAACGATCCTTAAACGACTACCGGTACATTATTTGCATGACCCCTTGTACCTGGAGTTGTGTGCTGCTTGGCATGCCACGTACGTACGTAATTGAAGCGAAGATTGCAGGGGGGGCAGCGAGGTGTCATCGATCGGTGCTGTGGTGGGATCTCACACTCCACCGTGTCCACACGAGATCGATCCACATGCATGTGGCGTTCGGTGATGCCATCGGATCAATCATTCACGCATGCTTGTATGCTCTTCTCTGCTCGCCAAATTCCGCCACTTGGCATGCATGACGAGTTGACGACCCTGCAAGCAACTCCATTTGTTGCGTCGGATTTTATTTATCTAGCTACAGTAGTAGGGGGAAATTTTAGTCCATGTCAATACAATATGTGTGTGAGACAATGCAAGGAGAAAAAAGAAGCCGATGAACAAATAGTAGACCGCCGTAAATAAAAGCAAATAAAAATATATAGAGGAGGATTTGAACTGTTCACATATAGTAGAGCAACTCGAACAGACCCTCTAAACAACCCATTACCTCAAATTTCAAGGGTTTTAAATAGAAAAGATAGATGCAGTCCAACAGACTTTCTACCAGGCCCTCTTTTCAGGAGGCCTTCAAATTCTTTCCTCCACCCTCCACTCCTTCCTAGGTGATCTATAGGAGCCCTCTGTTATAACTTGTAAAACTTGAGGGTTATTGCTCGAGTTAGAATAAATTTGAAAACTTGTAAAAGTAGAGACATCAGCCATTTAACAGTTAGAGTGTTTGATTGAGGAGTTTTGGTGGAGTTGGTCTCATGAAAACTAAATTCGCACCAGCTACAGCTATAGCTAGGTTCAATGGCTTGGAGTCTAGGTGCTGCTCAAGTTTTGGCGGAAATTGAGCGAGAATAAAGGAAATAAATGAGGTCCTCTAGTTTCGGGGAAGGAAACGGAAGGCATGTGGGTCAGATCGATGATGAGGTCCCCGTGGCGGTGGCGCTGACGAGGCTGATGGATCGATGTGGTGTTGTTCGTTCCTTCTACTGCTGACGACGAGTGAGGTAATTATATTTTATTTAGGGCATAAATAAACGAAACCATCGGCGTCGACTCGCTCCATTATTTGTGGGCCCCAGCCCATGGAATCTAGAATCTCCCTCTGATTGATTACTACTACTTGTAGTATATTGGTCCATGTAAGCAGACCTGCTGCGCTGCATAGGAGTACTCCACTCCAGTATACAAATAATTTACTCGTAGTTCAGTGAACCAGCAGAATGAAGAATATTCAGAGTTTTTTTTGGAGGCAGGCATGCACGACGCAAATGGCAGATACAGACGACAGGGGTGTGCAGTGGCCGACCGATGCACATGGCCGCAGCCAGCCAGGGGTTCCTTGCATCTGTTGTTAACCTGTACTGTATGCAGCAGGCGATTATTGTTGATCTGACATCCATATCCCAAGCAAGGAGCTGCATCATCAGTAATTCTTGGTTCCCTGGTCTGGATCGGAATCAGACGGATGGATCCATCTATCGGCCTAATTCATTCACCGCCGGATCGACAGCAGCTGCAATAATACTAGCTAGTAATGCAACGCCAACGGAGATAGATCCATCACTTCACTTGGCCGCCGAGCCTGCATCGCATTATTAGAATTCGGATTGATTTGTTCAGGTTCCGTGTAGAATTCCGATTTGCTTTAAAAATAAGTAGCATGTACAACTACTAGTAGTACCGGCCCGGCCTGCTATATATCTAGCTGGTAGTTGTGGATCGGACGGACTATATATATATCCAGCTTGCTAGAACATGCCGTCATGTTAACCTATTACTAGCTATTCTTCTTCGTGTAATAAATAATTCATGGATGCATGTGAACAAGGAGTAGTAGACTAGAAGTATGCGTGTACGAGTATAGCCTGCAGGGCGGGGCCCAGGGGACAGGACAGAAAAAAGGGAGCCCAATGGGGCCATCCAAGTGGTTGCCAGCCCAAGGGTCCCGCCCCGCCCCGGCTCGCCGGTGGGCCCGCCCGCCATTACAGGGGGAGCGACGAGAGAGATCGGCCATCGATCCCCCCCTCCCCGCCCACCTATAAATACCATCCAAACTCGCCGAGCCCTCCACCACACGCCGAGACTTGCTCTTCTTCTTCTTGTTGTTGAGGAATAGATAGATAGAATTCTGGGGCAGCCGGGGCCCGAGATCGGCGAGGAGCCGTCCGGCCGGCCGTGCTTGCTTGCGCCATTGATACATCCTTCCATCTCATCTACTAGAGAGGGAGTTGTAGCAGCAGATCCACCCAACACAATGGAGACCTGGGACAGCGTTCCCTCCACCACGCCGCTCCCCTACGCCTACTCGCCGCTCCCGGCCGCCGACGCCGCCTCCGCCGAGGTCTCCGGCGCCGGCCGAGCCAACGGCCGCCGCAGGCCGCTCTGCGCCGCCGCGCTCGTGCTGTCCGCCGCGCTGCTCCTGGCCGTCGCGGCGCTGGCCGGCGTCCGCGTCGCGCCCTCGCGCCCCATCACGGTGGGAGTGGGAGAGACGACGACTGCGGCGAGGAGCAGGGGCCCCGCGGCCGGCGTGTCGGAGAAGACGTCCGGCGCGCAGGGGATGCTGCGCGGCGGCAACGCCTTCCCCTGGAGCAACGCGATGCTGCAATGGCAGCGCACGGGATTCCACTTCCAGCCGCAGAAGAACTGGATGAACGATCCCAACGGTAAGCAAGCCGATATTCATGGTTGATTGATTCTGTTTTTTTGTTTGATTCCTTCCTTCCTTGTTGGATTAATGATGAGAAATTGATCCATGCATGTACTGCATTGCTGCCATTGCATTTGCATGCGTCGATCTGCATGCACTTGGATCTCCAAACCAATTCAATTCATGAGTTCAATAGCAGGCCAGATAGATAAGATAATCTGATTCTCTCCGACGCGCTTCCTCCGCTCCGATCCCCCATGCTAGGATGCAGGGCCCACCTGCATATGCATGCTGGGCTGGGGTGGGGTGGGCCCACCTTGTGTTGGTTGTGGCTTTTACAAATTCTGGTGGCTCCAATGGGCCCACTCACCCCTCGGGAATTGGGGATTCCAACCACCTACCGGCCGGTTCTCACGTACGCCCACGTGGCCACGTGTTGTTGTAATCATGCATCATCACTGCCACTGCAAATTCATATTTCTTTTGAAAAATGCGGGTGTATATATGCAAATTCATAGTATTATTATGTACTAGATAGTTAGTTGTTGAAAAACGCAATGAAATTTTGAAATGAAATCCAATTTGAAAATGCATGCAACTGCTTTTGCAGGCCCTGTGTACTACAAGGGGTGGTACCACCTCTTCTACCAGTACAACCCCGACGGCGCCATCTGGGGCAACAAGATCGCGTGGGGCCACGCCGTGTCCCGCGACCTCGTCCACTGGCGCCACCTCCCGCTCGCCATGGTGCCCGACCAGTGGTACGACATCAACGGCGTCTGGACGGGCTCCGCCACCACCCTCCCCGACGGCCGCCTCGCCATGCTCTACACCGGCTCCACCAACGAGTCGGTGCAGGTGCAGTGCCTCGCCGTCCCCGCCGACCCCGCCGACCCGCTCCTCACCAACTGGACCAAGTACGACGGCAACCCCGTGCTGCTCCCGCCGCCGGCCATCGGCCCCAAGGACTTCCGCGACCCCACCACCGCCTGGTTCGACCCCTCCGACCGCGCATGGCGCGTCGTCATCGGCTCCAAGGACCCGCACCACGCCGGCATCGCCGTCACCTACCGGACCAAGGACTTGGTCCACTTCGACCTCCTCCCGGGGCTCCTCCACCGCGTCGAGGGCACCGGCATGTGGGAGTGCATCGACTTCTACCCCGTCGGCACCAAGCCCTCCAACCAGCACAACGGCATCGACATGTCCGACGCCATCTCCGAGAACGGCGTCGCCGGCGACGTCGTGCACGTCATGAAGGCCAGCATGGACGACGACCGCCACGACTACTACGCGCTGGGGCGCTACGACGCCGCCGCCAACGCCTGGACGCCGCTCGACCCGGCGAGCGACGTCGGCATCGGCCTCCGCTACGACTGGGGCAAGTTCTACGCCTCCAAGACCTTCTACGACCCGGCCAAGCGCCGCCGCGTGCTCTGGGGCTGGGTCGGCGAGACCGACTCGGAGCGCGCCGACGTCGCCAAGGGCTGGGCGTCGCTGCAGTCGCTCCCCCGCACCGTGCTGCTCGACACCAAGACCGGCGCCAACCTCCTGCAGTGGCCCGTCGAGGAGGTGGACGCGCTCCGCACCAACTCCACCGACCTCAGCGGCATCACCGTCGACCACGGCTCCGTCTTCCCGCTCAGCCTCCGCCGCGCCACCCAGCTCGACATCGTCGCCGAGTTCGAGCTCGACCGCCGCGCCGTCATGGCGCTCAACGAGGCCGACGTCGGCTACAACTGCAGCACCAGCGGCGGCGCCGCCAGCAGGGGCGCGCTCGGCCCCTTCGGCCTGCTCGTCCTCGCCGACAAGCACCTCCACGAGCAGACGGCCGTCTACTTCTACGTGGCCAAGGGGCTCGACGGCGCCCTCACCACGCACTTCTGCCAGGACGAGTCGCGCTCCTCCTCCGCCAACGACATCGTCAAGCGCGTCGTCGGTAGCGCCGTCCCGGTGCTCGACGGCGAGGACACGCTCTCGCTCCGGGTGCTCGTGGACCACTCCATCGTCGAGAGCTTCGCGCAGGGCGGCAGGTCCACCGCCACCTCGCGCGTCTACCCGACCGAGGCCATCTACGCCAACGCCGGCGTCTACCTCTTCAACAACGCCACCGCCGCGCGCGTCACCGCAAAGAAGCTCGTCGTGCACGAGATGGACTCGTCATACAACCACGACTACCTTTAATTTCTTCATCAGATCATCGTCTCCATTATATTTTTGAGCCATCCACGGCTTGTACTTATTGTTAATTCCGATCCAAGCATGCCTCTCGATTTTTGTTTATCTTTCTTTTCTTCTTTTTAATCTCCTCCTCTCCTAAGCAGGCTATATAATTTTTGTTTCTGGTTCCATTACCTTACTGTTATTATTATCATCAAGCTAGCGCTCGAGGCCTTGTTCCAATTGTACTATGTACATAGTGGTGTATCACCATGAGCAGGCTATCAATGCCCCCACACATATATAGCAGAGTTTAATTATTCTCCCTCTATATTTCTTTGAGTACTAAATAAAAACAAATATCAACATTATGCTTCAGATAATTAACATACTCCCAGATACAATGCCTTCATAATAAATAGGCCGGCTTTTTGCCCCTCTCTCAATCTATCAACAAACCAATCTTAAGCTAACCCAAGTCCTCCACATCTATAACAAACTGAATATCTAAACCAATTATGACTAATAATTTATCAGTGTAACTGGCCTTCTTCTTGCCCCGGGAATACTTGCGGCTGCACATGACACCATGTGGATTACAGGATTAAGATGCAACTGGCAAACCATGCAATTTATCAGTGCGAATAGCTCATTTGAGAAGAGCCGCCCAACAGTGGAATAAAAGACCATCCACCCATTTACTAATCAAAAGAAAAAAGACAAATGTAATGTGTCGTCAGGCTCACCAACCTACATTTTTCAAATCAATTGCACAAGCCTTGTGTTACCTGTAGCATGATGTAATCAGTCGGGATGTTCTGGATCCTAGAATTGTTTTGCTGATTCAGCTCGATATCCTTTCTGCACCTGGACAAGGAAAGAAACCAAGGCCATGTGTTTCCTAAACTGTCACAAAGCTAGATCAGTCATGGACGATTGCTGTTGATCCCCAAGATTCAGAGTAATTGGTGCATGCATTTACCAGCCTGCACACATCTCTGAAGCCCACCACAGTTATGGCCTCTGTTCTTTGGCGGATCAGCTAGATATACTCTTAGCCATATCAGAGATGGCATTCTATTCAGGAACTTGTGCTTGTGCCGTTCTTCCTGAGAATCAGCTTTCGTGCATACCATCAATTCATCAAACAAATCCCACAAAGTCAACTGACGTATTTTTCCGAAAGAGCATAACGCCAGCTGGTAGCCACCACAGTATGCAATCTATGTTTGGCTTCAGGCTTCACTCAGCTATTTGTTTTCCTTTTGCTCATCGATGATTCCCGGTCAAACTTCACACTTGGATGAATGGTCAGAACCAGAAAGACTGCTATCACCGGAAATCTCCACAAGAGCATAGGCCATTGCTGAACTTGTGGAATCTGACAGCATCCCTCACAAGAATATCACGGCCAGTTATCTTAGACATGAACTTGGTAGCATTGTGACAATCTACACAAACCCGTAGATTCTTGACGATACGAATTGGCATTTCCTGCGGAACAAACATTGATCCAAAGGCAATTGCAAGCTTCTCGCTGTGATGGCTGAGCATGTGAACCTTGTCAGCATCTGCCACATCATGCAGCACTGAACTGACATCAGGTTTGTATCCTTCTTCAACCATCTTGGAGTTGAGCCACGCAAGCTTTTCATAAATCCCCTTGGAGAAGGGATGAGACTGGTCATCAGCTGAAAAGATGTGAACTTTATTCTTATACTTGATCCAGCTGCAGCCTGGCTCCTTCTTCACTTGCCTGTCCCTCATCCCACGCCTTAGCTGGGCAACCTCATTCCACTGGCCTTTAGCAGCTAGCATGCATGCTGCCTACATGTACAGCAATACGTAGCTAGCGGGGTTCTGGGGATCGATCTCTCAGCAGCCCATTTGCCGATTTCCATGTCACCACGCAACCTGCAAGCGCTGAGCAATGTGCCCCCATCCAATTGCATCAGGGCGCATCGGCATTTGCCTCAGCTTCTTTTAACCTCCCTGATCTGCGCTATACAAGTCGATCATACAGGTGTAGTGATCATCTATGGGCAGAATATATACCATGGTCCTTGTGCATGGAATAAAAGTAGCTGCGGCCTTTCTCTACAAATCCAGCACGGCTACAGGCAGAAAGGACACCAATAAATTGAGCATACCCAGAGACAAGGGCGGTTCAAACAATCTCCTCGATGCTGCCGCACTTGCCAAGAGCTAGGCAGTGGAACTGAGCACGTTCCTCCAGGCTTTGCATCTCCGAGAAGGCCTTCACAGCCTCCTCGCTGCATCCATTCTGTCCGTATCCAACAATCATCACAGTCCCTGAGATGATGTCATCCTCCTGAACACAGTTTCTGCCAGTCTGATGCTCCTGCATTTTGAGTACATTATCATCGTAGCTTGGGCCCAATTTGGGATTCGTATCGGCCCACACACAAATTGCATAGCATAATGGGCCTTCCTGCAATTGTTGGCCCGGCCCATAAGTGGCTGTGGTCTTGAGATTGAGTCATAGTCGGATTCGGGGAGGGAGGTCGAAACCGACGCCGGCACGGGAAGGATCGGAACAAGGAACTCATCATCATAAATAAATAAATAAGCATAGAGGATCGGAGGGTCCGTTCCAGATCGAGAGACGAGGTAGTAGCCTAGCAGGCATTGGCGATCGCGATGGAGGCGGCGGCGGCGGATGGGACCAAGAGCAAGAGCAGCAAGGCTGCTGCGGCGACATCTGCGGCGGCGGGGCTAGGGAAGAGGAGGACGAAGAAGCTTGAGAAGGTGGAGCAGCGGTACATCGACACACTGCTGGTGCGCCCCCAAGATGGACGTCGACGAGTTTGCAAGGTGTAACCTCTTCGTTGCCTTTCGCGAGATGATGGACGACGCCGAGTTGGAGGAGATGCGAGCCAAGGCTGCTGCTACTGTGGCCTTCTTCAACAAGTTGAATCAAGAGAACGAGGACATCCTAGCGCAGTATAAGGAGAAGGGCTACGCCATGGTGGAGGTCGAGCTCATGGACGATGCCAGCGAGTAGCTTCTATGCATGCACTAGTCGCTCAAGCTTGGGGATCGTCAACACAAACGCTCCGACCCCTGTTGCAACTACAATGTTGCAATTATTTTTTTATATTACATAATATATGTTGCATGAAATATGATGTTAATATTGCTGTGAGAATTTTCCATGAAAAAAATATTCAATCAACATCAACATCAACAAAGCCTTTTAATCCCAAGCAAGTTGGGGTAGGCTAGAGTTGAAACCCAATAAAGACCATTATTCATGGTTCTGACACGTGAATCGCGGCTTTCGAAGCACTCCTATCGAAAAAAATATTCAATATTCCAGATATTACCAGCTGTTATTTATTAATATTGCGATGAACCATCCTATCTTACTATTACTAATTGGAGGCTCCTTTTGAAACCTCCAGGTGAAGCCACCTAGGATCCTAGGTGTACAGTCTAAAAAAATAGAGAAATCCTACAAATTCTCACAAAAAATCAGAAACATCCGGCCATTAATTCGGCAACTCTAATTATAATAGCCATCGGATCTGTTATCTTTTTTAATAAATTACCCACCTTTGTCATTATGAAAATAGACTAAAGTAACCCTCTAAACATGTATCTAAATTACCTACCTCTGCCATTATAAAAAATAATCTAAAGTAACCCCCTAATCTTCATGTAAATTACTCACGTATGTCATTATAAGATAATATCAAATAATCTCTAATTTTTTCATATATATATTATCTAATGATAAGATAATAAAAGTTAAAATCAACCCCAAATCTGAAACAAAATTATATTATTATAATAAAATCTTAAAGCACATCAATATAAAATTCTAAATTAATATTCCTATCATTATTAATACATTATTTATATAAACATATATGCTAACCACAAGATGTTTGTCACCATATATCATGTACAAGAGAATAGATAAGAATACCAATTTTTATGTTGTTCACATAGCTCAAACAAAATGCTCAATTAAACTCATATCAAATATATATGGAAGTGCGATGCAAAGTGAGAAAGTTGTTAGTAACTAAATCTATCACATTTATTACAATTATATAATGATAAATATATATCTTTGCAGTACTGGATTAGAATATCTAATTGGTTAAAGAGAGCGTGAACTAGTTCGTGCGGGAGCACGGGTTGATAGACTAATGAAAAAAAATTATAATCCGATATTCGGAGGCTAGCAGTGCCGTTAAAGAATTGGATTTGTACTGTCATCCAAAAAGCCTACTATGTGGTTTCTAAAACCAACCACATCTTATTGGATATGCATATGATGGGCCCGTTCCGGCATGTCATCCTTATCATGGCTGTGTTTAGATCCGTAAAATAGTGGTAAAAACGGCCGCATCGAATATTGTAGCATATTGTAGCACTTTTCGTTTGTTTGTGGTAATTGTTGCCCTACCATGACCTAACTAGGCTCAAAAGATTCGTCTCGTCGTGTACATCAAAACTATGCAATTAATTTTTTATTTACCTATATTTAATGCTTCATGTACGAGGTAACAAATTTAATATAATAGGTGAATAGTGAAGTTTGGATTGAGAAATTTTGAAACTAAACACACACAGCACATAGAGAAAATGAAAAAAGGGAATTATTGGTTTGCAGGGCAGGTACACATTAATTACGAGGGGCCGGGCCGCGTGGGCCATGCACGGGCCGGGGGACCGAAAATGACCGCCCCTCGATTGTTCTTGCACCATCAGATCTACGTTCTGTACACTGCCTGTGCTATCAGCAGCAGCAAATTTGTGATCTTGTGTGCTATTCATTCAAGTGGCGTCGTGGCGTGAACAACCGGACCACGCCGCCACTGTTTCTCATCGATCCATCCTTTGAAGCAATCCGCCGTGGATCGAAGCAGCAGCAGCTGCTGTTCTAGTACCTACTACTACCAAACAAAGCTAAGCGACGATAGAGATGATGAGGAGTGTAGGTGCGGGGCAGTACCGCAAGGAAAAGGGCGGCGGCCCATAGCATCGCATCCATTCTACTACAGTAGTAATCTTCATCCAGATGCAATGCATGCCATGGTCACGGACACACACACACACACACGGAACAGACGACGCCTCACCTTTTGACCCTGCGGGCAACTCAACTCACTCGTTTGCGATTTACTACCAGCATTCAGGTTTTTTTCCCCTCCCTTTGCAGCAGGCTTGGCTTCAGGACCTCTCCCTGCTGCAAGCAAAGAATGTTTTTCTGTTCATAAATAAATCTTGTCTTTTTCAGACACGATTCCGAAAGCAAGCAGCAAGCCACAACTTGTATTGTAGTATTGTACTATCTCTGCCGCGCTAACTTGAAACTTCAGGGCATCTCACCGTGTGCCGCTGCCTGCCAGCTGCTACGATGATGAATGAGAGAGGCTACCTGCAGACAGACAAATCGAGATCATGACCTACGCTCACAGCCGTACGGCACCAGAAAGAGACCCATGCTGCTTGCTTGCTGCTCAATGCTCATCACCATATTTATCGGGGCGGCATGGAACACCTCACCCGACTCCGTCCTCAGTAGCATTGCATCGCATCGCTTCGCTGTCAATTCCGAGCCTCCTATTTTCACTCCACCGCGTGATGCACGCGCGCTCATTTCCAAGTTGTTCAGGGAGTTAAGTTATACATCATACATGCATGGATGTGTACGGCGGCTTCAGAATCATAACTGCTGAATGATTTCAGACAAGGGCATTCCTTCCCATTCTCTGCAGCAGACGAACAAGCTCTGCCTGCCTGCTCTAATCAAACCAAGTACTCCCAGTAAGAGATGGTAACAGAACAGAGGAACAAGAGAAGAAACTGCTAGCTAGATTGACTAATTGAAAAAAAAAAACACCAAGCATTCACAAGGCATCAAACGAAATCATCATGCCTCCACTTCATGAATTCCCTGTCTCTGCTCTACTCTCCTCTGATCTACTGGGATAAATATTTACATATACTCTTACATATATTACAGTAGCAAAAGGAAGGAAAAAGGAAAGAAAGAAGAAGCAACGCCTGCCAAGAACATTAGATCAAACAGGATCAGGGTCGCCAAGCTGCTACGAAAGTACTTATATTCAGGCAAGCCATGGGACTGGGAGCATCAAGATGATGGCGATGCGACAGCTGCGGCGGCCTCGGCCTGGGCCCTGGCTCCAGTCTCGGCTGCGGCGGCGGCCAGCGGCGCCCGGCACGTGGGACAGGACGAGCGGCGTCCCAACGCGAGCCAGCGCTCGATGCAGCGCGCGTGGAAGCCGTGGCCGCACGCCGGCATCACGCGCACGGCGTCCCCGTCCACGAACTCCGCCAGGCAGATGGCGCACTCCGCCGCCGCGCCCGCTAGCTTCGTCCCGGCCGCCGAGTACACCAGGGCCGGGGGCAGCGGCGGGGGCGGGGGCGCCTCCACGGCCGCCTTCTCCGGGTCCGCCACCGTCGCGCCGCCGGCCGCGCGACGGGCTCGGCGGCTGCGCCGGAGCACGTAGCGCACGGCGGCGTTGAGCGCGAGGGCGAGCGCCAGCGCGGCGAGCAGGGCGGCGAGGATGACGGCCATGTTGCTGGCGAAGTCGCCGGCGCCCGAGTAGGGGCCCCAGCGGTTGGTGGCGATGGTGCTGCCCGGCGCGGCGGGGTGGTTCAGGTTGGTGGGCGCCGGGCGCTGGCCATGCGGCTGCTCGTGGTCGTGCTCCTGACCCTGCGGCGCCATGGCCATGGCCTGCGTGTGCTGTGAATCCGATCGGTCGGTCCCTAGTGTGAGTGATGGATGGTGGTGCAGTGCTGTGCTGCTAGTGATACCAGCAGACCTTTATATGGATGACCATGGCTTCTTGCTTCTTGCTTCTTGCTTCTTGCTTCCTTTCCTCCCCATGCCCACGGTGACTGCCTAACTGGTGTATGTAGTGGTGCAGGTGAAAGTAGCAAGGGAGTGGTGATTTGGACGGCGCAGGGAGGGAGGTGACGAGCTGCTAGGGTGATGTGGCGCGCAGCCTTTTACATGTGGGCTGTTGCAACTTTTCCTAACCGCTTGCCTCTAGCTTCACACATGACACATCACGGCACCAGGAGAGGAGGCGGCCTCGCTGCCCTGAACTGGATCTGCTTAACTGATATTCCTCGACTGGCTGACTAATGGATACATGTGCAGTATTTGTATTTGGAACCTTTGTATTTCACATTGACCATGCATGCAACTGCATCTGTAACTATCCTGAATGAAAGCTAGTCGGATGCAAAATGACTGAAGAACGACTGAAGGAATCTGCAACAGGGAGGAAGAATGGGCCGGGTAGCTAGAGGCCAACTGAAAAGGGCGAATAGAATCAGAGGGGGCCGCAACGCAATGAAAAGATGGCTGCTGCATCCCATCTCTAAACTCATCCAGAGGCCAACCCAACCCATTCCATTCATTCTTATCATCTCATCCCCCACCTAAGCTGCTTTAGTAGCCAGCTAGCTACCACCTTTTGTCGATCGGCCGCTGCATCAGAAAATGAGATGACCTTCTCTCTCTAGTCACTGCTACATGTATCTGTATGTTTTGCTTTTTTTTGCGGAAACATGAATCTTGTGTAGCCTTGGACATTTAGGAAGTGAGATTTTTTTTTTTTTGTAGGGAGGGACCGACTACAGTGTTTCGTTCAGGGCTAGGGAAACTACGTCACGTTTCTCCACGGCTTGATGGTTAACATTCAAAAATAAATATTTATATTGGTTCGGACGATCGCCCTACGTCCATTGTAGATGATGGTCTTCTTATTCCTTGCGTTGGAGTGCTAGATGCTTATAATGGAAACTCTATGTAACTTATCTGCCACGATTACCTAGCTCTCAACCCCACAAAAACTGATCTTAGCAGTCAGTCCAGTGGGCGATAATATGCTACAGTCGCCCAGCTAGTTGCTTCTCTTTTTTTTTCCACCTCAAGACTTGAACGGCGCCATCGTCCGTTCACCTCCTACCTCCATGACCTCCGATTCGTTGTCCTGTCCTTGTCAACGCTCACAAATCACTGGCTCCATTGTTTCATGATATGCATTTTTATTATTTACATATACAATTAAATATTCGCGATGTTTAATATTTTGTTTGTAGTACATTATTATTTTTTCGTCATGTTTATTTTTTATTCGTTGAAACTAATCATTTGTTCTTGTTGTTAAAAATATTTGTTCACGGTAGCCGAAATTAATCATGTAGTATTAAAAAATTATTTTAAAAAATTTACGATTATAGCAAGGGACATTTATAATCTGGTGGGCGGCTTCATTAAAAGTCGGATCCAGTGGGCGAGTCGTTTTCATTTCTGATCGATATATACGGTCCCTGGTTCGATGGATTTTGTTTTTGGCAAGCTAGTCGTAGCAGCTTTTTATGCTGATGATCCAGTCCCTTGATGGCTTTTGCACGCAAACACACAGGAATGCATCCAGGCGAGAGGAGCTCTCAAGAGAGACGACGGCGCTTCTTAAGCAAATTGCTGGCAATTCATCTATATAAACAAATAACCATCGTGAACAAATATATATATATAGCAGTATGTATAATTAATTAGCTAGATTTGGTTGATCAATTTCCACATGCCTCCCTCCATGATGAGCAAAATATTTTTGGAAAGCTCATGATGAACAAATAACCACCAATCAATTACGCATTGAGGTCTCCAAATTAAACACTTCACGAGAGATCGAGCAAGTTAATGTAAGCCCAACAAGTTAATGTAACACCAATCAATGAAATTAAACACTTCATTGGTGTGGTACGGTGCAGACGTGCAGTGGGGCCAAACACTCGACCACGTAGCTGCTGCAGGCAGGCAGGTTGATGAGTGATGAGAGTCCGAATTGCTGCTGGCGCCGTATGCATCAGGTAATGTAAGCCCAACACCCATCGAATGTTTGGACATCAGAATCAACAACAAAAGCCTTTTAATTCCAAGCAAGTTAGGGTAGAATAGAATTGAAACCCAACAAAGACCATTATTCATGGTTCTGGCACGTGAATCGCGGCTTTCCAAACACTCCTATCCAAGGACAAATCTCTAGATATACTCCAGTCTTTCAAGTCTCTTCTAATTATTTCTTTCCATGTCAACTTCGGCCGGCCCCTGCCTCTCCTCATATTACCATCGAATGTTTGGACACATGCATAAAATATTATAAAATCTATTTACAAAATCTTTTACACGGATGAGTTATAAATCGCGAGACGAATCAAATGAGCCTACTTAATCCATAATTTGCAACAGTGATGCTACAGTAAACATCCGCTGATTATGAATTAATTATACTCATTAGATTCATCTCGCGATTTACAATCTATCCGTGCAAAAAGTTTTGCAAATAGATTTTATTTAGTACTTCAAAATAGCAAGATTCTGTTTCAAAATTTTTACTCTTAGAGATCTAAACACGGCCCAAATCTGGGGCCAACATCTCTCATTCATCTCGATGATGATAGATAGTGACACCACGGCACGATGTGAACGGAATGAATGACGCAGCAGCGCCGCCAATTAATCGCTCCTAGCTTCCACGTCGTCCATCTCTAGCTAGCTCTTCTTAACAACCCAGAGGTTGAGGCCTTGAGGGCCTTGTGAACTCCACCCGGCTAACATGTCAGTGCTACTGTCCTTAGTCATTTCTCACGAGACAATCCTCATAACACAGAAACGTTTGGCCATTACTCTAATGACTATTATGAACAATATTAGCCGATTAAAAACTCCCAAAGTAATGTCCATACCCCTAAACAAATGTCCATGATGCAGCCAATACAAAATTACCAATGCCAATACAGATGAAGCTACTCGATTTCAGAAACTCAACTGGGCCCACACTTCGTCCCCAAATACTACTACATACAGTACTATGGATAATTTATTTATTTCCTTATTACAAGTAAATGGCAGATATCTGGGAGACAGCTAACAGTAAAGTACATACTAATCTCGTTCAGGACTTGCATGATATGATTTCCCAGTTAGGTTGCATGCACATCCTTCCTCTTTCAAAAAAAAAAAACCTTGCATATCCTCGTTGAACTGCGTGCACCGAGAGCATCATCCATACTATTGCTGGTAGTTTAACTGAATTGACCACAACCTCCTCCTCCTAATCGGAGACAACAAAAAAAACCATCACGTTTTCCCGGGTGTGCCTCGCTACAAAATCTTGGTGAGATGATGAGCATTCGCACTTACACACACACATTATGCACGTGAGTGGGCAAATGAGATACAAACTGCACCACTGTCCATCTTTCACAAGTGTTAGTAAGTTTTTCACCTGAATAATAGGAAGAAATGTATTACTTTTGTGACTAACAAGTTGTCACATTGAGAAGGTAACCAATTTTTTCTAGCAATCTAGGCTTTGAACACAAAATATTTAATGTAATTTCCAAAAATACCCTTTAGGCACAATTGCGTTTATAAACATACGGTACAACATGGCCCCTGGATTGGCCCAGTTGAGCCAGTCATGACAATTGTTTCCATTGGACCTCTGGACCAGGCTCGGTCTAATAACTAAAATTGCACTGCGTATAGCATTCTGATCCTCAACAGTTAGCTGGTTTGGTGGCCGCAGGGACAGCATACCAAGTGCAAAGGTTAATTCCAGAAATTTGCCAGGTTGTTTTTGCTAATGCCAGAGATTTGGGTAGTATTTAGTCCAAAGTTGTATTTTTGCAATTATATAGTCATACATAAGCATACAAGAAGCTATAACATGTGGCTCACCTATTCAGCACATGCTTCCTTTGCAAGGGAGCGAAGGAACCTCAAAAGCAGTTCCTTTGCTCTGGAAAGCTTCCCGCTAGATCCTTCCTCGCCATCTTTACTTGTGCTTTCTTCAATCATCTGGACTCTCCTCACGAGCTTCCGCAGTTCCTGTTGACGAAATGTTAGAGCAACATAGGAGCACCAAATATTAAGCCGTAATAATGCAGTTCACTTAGTTGAGTTAATTAGGAGGTTTAGGTCGTGCAGGAGCATCCCAGATGCTCAACTGGTATTCATGTAAAAGTTGGGTGCATTGGGCTTCAGCATTGGAAGTGTTCACCTTTTACATACTGAAGGCTCCAGTAAGAAGGACCAAGAAGGCTAGCGTATCTGTGTATGGTCTCACTTACCATAGCACAAAGTATGTTGCAAAACAAACTCTACTATTACTGCATCCACACATAATGATGGTATTAGATTGCTATGCTATTAACCATGTTTCACATGTGTGAGCACTGCAATCATGTAGCATAATCTGGACTGTATCAGTAAAAATCTATTCGCTGTTTCACAATGCATAAATGAACACCCTAGTCACATTGTAGGATGAAATATTAAATGTAAGCACAGAGAATACCTGACGATCAAACTCAACATTATGGACAGCATAAACTTCATTAGTAATTGAGATGTCTTTGCAAAGGAGACCAGCACACCATCTATCTGCAATTTTCATATACTCTCCATCGTCCTGTTCAAATGCTAAATAGTTAGTTCACGTTTTCTGGATTAAAAATCTTGTTATGTTGACCAAATAAGCTACCTCTTCTTCATCAGGTAGTTCCTCCTCTTCCACCAACAATTTCTCTTCACTCAGCAAGGCATGTAACTTGCTATCATCTCCATCCTTGGAAGCCTGTATTAGAGTATCCATCAATTCTGGTTGTGCATTGCGTAGAAGTCTACCTGTTCGAAATTGATCACATATACTAACATTAAATGGGTAGGTAATATCTGGCAAAACATAACCTTAACAATTATGTTCTGGTTCTCTTTCTAAAAAGGCTTACTTATTATTACCTATAGTGTCTAATGATTGACACATATTAGGTAAATTTTACATAACAAGTCTAGATTATGAGGAGGTTCCATAATTATCAGCAAAAAAGACTGACATTTTTTTTGAAAGGGGCGAGGACATGTTATACATCCATGTAAAGTTTCAAGATCAAACTCAATTACATTTGCAATACATACACAATGGAAAGTACTAGTGATGAATACAAAATCAAGTACTCACGAAGCATTTGAAATTTTCATATCTTTGAATGAAAACTGAGTTCTTGAAGCTTTGAATAGGTTATGTTAGTTCATTGAGAACTTCTGAAAACATCCACACCTAACAGGCATTTCAAAAAAAATCATCATATACTTATACTTAGCATGTTCATTTAGCATCCCTGATAGGCTATGCACACAAAGTGGTGCATGAGGTAGCAAACATCAAGCTAAAGAAAGAGACGTCAGAGTCAGCTACTTTTAGTCAAGATAGTGAACAAATTGGCTCATTTACTAAAAAGAATATAATAATGGGTTCAAAGTGGGTGAGAAATAATTGTTTGATTCTGGTTTCAGCATCGGCTTACAAACTGAACCTGTGGGAAGTAAGGCCATAAGCCTATCAGGGATTATATTTATCTAAAACTGTATTTGCAGTGACATTCCCAATTCATACACCAGGAGTCGGACAGTCAGCAATACCTACCGGATGCTAGTGAACTGAATGTTCAGAAGTGGTGAGCTACATCCATATCTCCAAGAAACAAACTGAAAACATCCTTATAAAGTTGGCCTGCTCCCATTCACAAGTTCCAAATTTGACACAATTTAATAAATGAACAGAAACAACTATCATATCACAAATTACAAAATCCTAAGCTAACAGAATCCCTCAAATCAGTAGTCATACATGTGACTGAATAACACAACAATGCGGCCACACGGAAATGGATGGTTGTAAAGTTAGGAGCATAGAAAGGGGACAGACCGATGTAATTGAACTGCCTCCTCTTTCCTTCCCGCACATCCGGCCCCAATCTCTGGAAACCAAGAATGGATTACAGCACACGAATGTCTCAATCCCGTGATCCAACACAACATCATCATCATCATCATCGCCTGAACTAAACGAAACGAGCGGATGTGCTGTAGGTACCTTGACGAGCATGAGAGCGTCGAAGACCTCGGTCTCCAGTGAGGCGGCCCTCAGGATGCGCTTGATCTGCGGAGGCGGGAACTTGGCGAGGTCCATGCCCCACTGAACGGAGCGGCGGGCCACCCGCTTGAGTGCGTTGCGGCTCTTCTTGAAGGGCGCGCCGTCCCCGGCGTCCGGATCGTCGGTGTCCTCGGCCGGCAGAGGGCCTGTGGGGCGGAGGGCGCGCGGGTGGCGGAGGCTGGGCGAGGGGACCGCGAGGAAGGACAGGAGGCGAGCCGGCTTGAGGGAAAGGAGGAGCGGGCGGCGCAGCGGCATGGCGGCGGGGTGCGCCATGGCGACGCGACGGTTACAGGATTGAGTTACGGGTGCCGGCGTTGTGGTGCTGCATCCAACGTATGTGGAGGCGCTGCTGGTTGGACTTGCACAGCTCCTCGCCGTCGCAGCTCCGGCGGGTTTGGAGGGCGGGCGGCGCCGATGGCCGGGGAAGCAGCAGCCACGGGGGATAACGCAGCAGGATCGGACGGTCGGGATTGTGAGCTAGCTGGAGGATCCAAGGGCTCGCAAGGATTCAGAAAATTCAGAAACTGGAGGACCCAGAGAGAGTTACATGGGCCGCGTTGGGTTACATTTTGTTGAAGCCCATGGAACCAACAAGGCCCAATCTGTTCGTCCCTCCTTCCCTTGCTCGTGACGAGGACCAGCAAGCGGCTTGTCCCCCCCCCCCCCCACCCCCCAAAAAAAAATCCATCCAATCGCTCGACCTCGACGAGCCGCCGCCGCCCGCCGCCCCCTCGGGCGGAGTTTCTACCCGCCCGGGCATGCGTCGCTGTCGCTGTCTTCCTCGGCTTCCTAACTTCGCCGGCGTTGGAGAAGCTATCCGCCCCCGCTAGCCAGCCCCCTCACCAGTTGCTATTGACCAGTATTGGTATACGCTTCTCTCTTTATCTCTCTTCCACAATAACGTCAATCAAATCCTATCCTGCCGCATGATAATTTTTTTAGAGTTCAAGCGACCTGCCGCATTTTCCTTTCCGACCAAACATGCAGCTGTCTGTCGGTACCATATAGCAGGGATACTCACTCTTACTGCAGCAAGACGGGACCCGCATAGTTATCCGTAACTGCGCGGGAAGGACGGAGTAGCCAGGCCCCACGGATCAGGTTCTTCCCTCGCCAGGCCAACGGCCCTGGACCCGTTCCCAGCCTGGGGATGGGTCCGGAGACGTCACGTGTCTCTAAGGAAGGGAAGCTCCGAGCTGACGACCGAGGCCTCGGACCCCCCCTAGGCGTCCGGGACCTCCTTTGTCCATCCGGACTTCCCATACTGCGTGGGGATCCGGAGCCGCCACGTGTCCCGGAGGCACGGGTTCGAGCGCGAGCCTTCCACTAGAAGGCTCGCCCACCCACTGCATTTAATGCTGGTGGGTGAGGCGTGCTCTGCCACCGCAGCACGCGGGGCAGGCTTTGTCAGGCCCCGCTGTGCATCGCGTGTTACCAAGGTACACAGTGCAGCCGTGCCCGCGCAGAGTCGTCCTCAGCATTAAATGGATACGACGGCTCGGCGCTTTTCCATCATGCCACCTACGCCGCAACCTACACGACCCGTTTAGCTACGTGGCAGGCGACGCCGCTGGCTACGGCTGGCGCCGTTCCGACAAGACAGCGCCTGGACGTGCTGAACGGAGGACTCCAAGAGCAGGCAAAGATATCCAGAGAAAGATCTCCTTTGCCTGCAACGCCATAATGTATGAACAGTACGTTATTTTATACTATATCGCTGGGCCCACTTGTCGGGGTCCCAGCAGCCATGTACGCGCCTCCCTTGAGATATAAAAGGGAGGCGCTCGCTGGGCACGGCCATACTCAGACAGGCTCTCGCGAACTCTCTCTCTCGAGGGAAGGCAATACAACACACAGTGGACGTAGGGTATTACGCTCCGGCGGCCCGAACCACTCTAATCCCGCTGTGTTCATCGTGTTCTTGAGTGAGATCGAACTAAGACTAGCTAACCCCCGAGTTCACATCCTCTGGGCTAGGGCGGGTGCCTTCCGCCACCCGGCTGTGGTTTGCAGCACCACGACATTTGGCGCGCCAGGTAGGGGCCATTTAGCTGGTCGCAGTTCATCTCTTCTTCGTCCCCATAGTTCGTGTGGACGACGTAGAGATGACGGAGGGTGTGGCGTCCTCCACGCCACACACCCCTCGTGTTCCTGCTCCAGGGGCAACTGTGCCTGCGGAGCAGCCACCGTCGGCGGCGGCGCGCGCTGCTCGCCGGCAAGAGTCAGGGCGCCCATCAAGGGCCCCCTCACAAGCTGCGAGCGGCGGAGCGCTGGCAGCGGCTAGAGAGTTGCTTCGCAACCCCCCGGCTGAAGCAGCCTCGCCAGACGCCCTGAGGTAATGGCGGGACGACGTTGACCGTCTCCTCCACTTGGCTCAGGCCTCCCCTAGTTCTGCAAGGACTGGGCAACGACCTCCGCTCGGCAACGCGGTGGTACCCTACCGCCAGCGTCAGGGCGGTGCGTCGGCGTCCGTGCGCTCCCCTACCGTGAGGGGTGCACGAACAGAAGACCTGCGGGCGGAGCTCAACCGCCGGCGCGCGGGAGAGGATGCCCGCATCTCCGTTGAGAGGGCGCGAGAGCGCCGTCTTAACATTGAGGGCCGCAACCTCAACGCCGAGTTGGACGTGGTGGCACCCAAGCCCCCGGTGAACGCCCGGATACAGCCAGGCGCACCAGTTACTGGGGTGGGCTGCGCAGCGCTGGCGGACCACCTCCGCGCCGTGGCATGGCCATCCAAGTTCCGCCCCACCTGCCGGAAAAGTACGACGGTACCACTAACCCGTCGGAGTTCCTGCAGGTGTACGTTACCGCCATCACAGCGGCTGGTGGTAACGGCGCCGTCATGGCAAGCTACTTTCATGTAGCCTTGTCTGGGCCAGCCCGGACCTGGCTCATGAACCTCACACCTGGGACGATCTAGTCCTGGGAAGAGCTCTGTGCGAGGTTCACAGCGAACTTCGCCAGTGCATACCAGCAGCATGGTGTGGAGGCACACACCTTCACGCCGTGAGGCAAAAACCTGGAGAAACGCTCCGGGCCTTCATCTCGCGCTTCACCAAGGTACGGGGTACCATTCCTCGTATCTCAGATGCATCTATTATCACTGCTTTCCGCCAGGGGGTACGTGATGAGAAGATGCTCGAGAAGCTGGCGACGCACGAGGTGGAAAGCGTCACTACGCTTTTCTCCCTGGCAGACAAGTGTGCCATGGCCGCTGAGGGCCGTGCATGGCACTCAGCCCCCCAAGACGGAGACGCCAAGGCTGGCGGCTCCGGTGCTACCGCTCAGGGCGGTGGCAAGAAGAAGAAGAACAAGAACCGGAGTCGCGGGGAACCGCATTCTGGCGGACCAATCGTTGCAGCAGCACCAGCGGCGGCGCCGGCTGTGGCAGCAGCGGCTGGGGGCCAGAATGCACATGGCAAACGCCCTCGCCCGCAAGGTGGGAGCAGAGGTTCATGCCCAGTGCATCCCACCGCTCGCCACAGCGCCGCTGACTGCCGCGAGATCCAGAAGCTCGTGAAGTGGGTCAGTGGGCGGCGTGAGCAGTCCTCCAAAGACTGTTCACCCCCTCCTCGCCAGCGGGCCGGCAAGGAGAAGGCCTCCGACAGCGGGGCCGCGGCCGGGGAGAAGGAGCTGGGGTACCAATCCCCCGCTCGAGAGCTGAAGGGCGTCTACCACGATGACTCCGACTCCGACAACGGCGACCGCCGCAAGAAGCTGTACGTAATGTACAGCGGAAGCTGGGAGCTTGTCTCCCGGCGGGACGTAAAGACCCTTCGCCGGGAGGTCCTTTCCGTGAAGCCGGGGGTCCCGAAGGCGGCGCCGCACCAGAGGTGGATGAACACCACCATCTCTTTCGGGCCATCTGACTGCCCGGAGAATATGGCCGGAGCTGGTGTACCTCTAGTCACCGCTCCTGTCATATCCAACGTAAGGCTCTATCATGTGCTGATTGACGGTGGGGCTGGCCTCAACGTCATCAGCTATGCAGCGTTCAAGCAGCTGCAGATCCCGGAGTCCAAGCTGATTCCCTCTCGCCCATTCTCCGGAGTGGGCCCGCACCCGGTGTTCCCTCTGGGGAGCATCACATTGCCGGTCACGTTCGGGACCGAGGAGAACTTCCGCACAGAGAGCGTTCTGTTCGATATTGCGGAGGTGAACCTCCCGTTCAACGCCATCATTGGCCGACCGGCACTCTACCGCTTCATGGCCATTGCTCATTACGGGTATTTGGTCCTAAAGATGCCTTCCCCTGCCGGAGTCCTCACCGTGCAGGGCGACCGCACCGCTGCCGTCGCTGCAGTTGAAAGACTGCATGCTCTGGCGGTAGAGGCTGCACGTTCCGAGGAGGATCCATCCACCTCGCAACCCAAGGCGACTGCAAAGGCTCCCAAGGTCCAACCGTCCGATCCGGCCCATGTTCCCGTGAAGACGGTGCAGATTGGAGCGGACTCCACCAGGACCACCCGCATCGCGGGGAACCTGGAGGAGAAATAGGAAGACGCGCTCATCGCTTTCCTCCGGGCAAATGTCGACGTGTTCGCCTGGGAACCGTCGCAGATGCCCGGGATCCCCAGGGAAGTGATCGAGCACAATCTGAGGATCTACCCCGACGCCACGCCGGTGCGCCAAAAGCCTCGGAAGCAGTCCGTGGAGCGGCAGAACTTCATCCGCGAAGGAGTCCACAAGCTCCTACACGCCGGCTTCATCGAGGAAGTCCACCACCCCGAGTGGTTGGCCAATCCGGTCATCATCCCAAAGGCCAACGGGAAGTTTCGGATGTGCATCGACTACACCAGCCTCAACAAGGCATGTCCTAGAGACCCCTATCCTCTTCCGCGTATCGATCAGATCGTGGACTCCACCTCCGGGTGTGACCTTTTGTCTTTCCTAGATGCATACTCTGGTTTCCACCAGATTCAGATGTCTAGAGAGGATAGGAAGCATACTGCCTTTGTAACAGTAGATGGGCTTTATTGCTACATTGTCATGCCATATGGTCTAAGGAATGTCTTACCCACGTTTGTACGAGTTATGAACAAAACCTTTTGTAATCTAATTAGAGATATTGTTGAGGTTTATGTCGATGACATTGTGGTCAAGACTAAGGTAGGGTCAACACTAGTGGAGGACCTGTCCCTCGTCTTCGACCGGCTCCGCGCCACGCGCACGAAGCTGAACCCCGAGAAGTGCATCTTCGGCGTCTCAGCAGGGAAGCTGCTGGGTTTCCTGGTCTCACATCGAGGAATCGAGGCAAACCCAGCCAAGATCAAGGCGATCGAAGCGATGAGGCCTCCTGGCCGCATCAAGGACGTCCAGAAGCTTACTGGATCTCTCGCTGCTCTTAGCCGCTTCATATCGAGGCTGGCTGAGAGGGCCCTTCCCTTCTTCAAGCTATTGAGGAGGTCCGGTCCATTTTCTTGGACCGAAGAGGCTGAACAGGCCTTCCAGGAGCTGAAGCAGCACCTCACCTCGCTGCCAGTATTGGTGGCTCCAGAGCCCGGTGAGCCGTTGTTTCTATATCTTGCTGCGTCTGCGGAGGCAGTCAGCATGGTGCTGGTCGCCGAAAGGATGGAGCAAGCCCGCCAGGGAAACACCAGGGTCTCCCCGGCCAAGGATGGTGAGCCGGACCCCGGACACGGGGGCCCGTCAGCCTCACCCCAGCTTGAAGGTCCAGATCCCGCACAAGCGGGTCCGGAGGAGCCTCAACCCAGTGGGAACCCGGAACCGCTGGGGGCCCAAGGACCTGATGTGGTGGATAAGGGCGAGCCGGACCCGGTAACTAGGGTTCGGACCGTCCAAAAGCCAGTTTACTACGTCAACGAAGTCCTCCACGAGGCGAAGGCCAGGTATCTTTAGACGCATAAGCTTATCTATGCAATACTTATTGCGTTCAGGAAACTGTGCCACTACTTTCAGGCACACCGAGTTGTCGTAGTGACCTCTTACCCGTTAAGAACGATCCTGCACAACTCCAACGCCACAGGCAATATTGCCAAGTGGGCGGCAGAGCTGGCTGAGTTCCAACTGGACTTCCAGCCACGCCATGCAGTCAAGAGCCAGATCCTTGCTGATTTCATAGCGGAGTGGACTCCTTCCCCAAGCAATTCTGGAGATCCGGACGTCAACACCGGGCCCCCGGAGCCGGAAATCAGGACACCGGTCTTCACCGAGCCCCACTGGACACTCTTCTTCGACGGGTCCGCCCGCGAGAAGTGGGCCGGAGCTGGTGTGGTCCTCACCGACCCAAACGGAGATCAGCTGAAGTACATGGTGCACCTTGAGTTCAAGGCCACCAACAACATGGCGAAGTACGAAGCTCTGATCTTTGGCCTGACGCAAGCCCTCTCATTGGGGGTCCGGCAGCTTCTGGTGAAAGGGGACTCCCAGCTAATCATCAAGCAGGTCTGAGGGGATTGCAACTGCAACAATCCCCAGCTCGCGGCATACCTCATACACGTGAGGAAGCTCGAGAAGGACTTCGACGCCTTGGAACTGCAACATGTTCCCCGCGAGCACAACTCAGCAGTAGATGATCTCTCTGCGAGAGCATCTACCTGGGCATCCGTGCCCGAGGGTGTCTTCGAAAGATGGCTGCTGAGACCTACCGCCCAGCCTACCAAACTGGGTGAAGGGGATCAAGCTAGCACCTCGAAGCCAGCGGTCCCGGCAGCATTCCACCTATGGTGCCCGACCTGGGCTGTGTGCTCCGTTGAGGATCCTAGTGACCTCATAGAGCCACCCCGACCTACTCAGGGAGCTCCCGATGCATGGATCTCCAAGATCCGGGGCTACCTCAAAGATATCATCCTCCCTGATGACGATGTGTCCGCTGAGCGCATAGTCCGATTGGCTAAACGCTACGCGGTGGTAGAAGGGGATCTCTACCGCCATGGCGCCAACGGAGTCCTCATGCAGTGCATTTCCCAGGGAGAGGGCCGCGAGTTGCTCGCGGAGATCCATAGACGCGAGTGCGGAAATCATTCCTCCTCTCGCACGCTTGTTGGCAAGGCCTTTCGGCATGGCTTCTACTGGCCAACAGCACTCCAGGATGCGGCTGAGCTGGTAAGGTCCTGCAAAGCATGCCAATTCCATGCAAAGCAAATACACACCCCGGCTCAAGCTCTGCAGATGATTCCGCCCTCATGGCCATTCGCTGTGTGGGGTGTGGATATCATGGGGCCATTCCCCCGGGCTGTCGGCGGGTACCGGTTCCTCTATGTCGTCATCGACAAGTTCACCAAGTGGCCGAAGGTTACCCTTGTGGTGAATATCACTAAGAAATCAGCAGTCGCATTCCTCAGGTCCATTGTGTGCAGATTTGGCGTCCCAAACCGCATCATCGCGGACAACGGGACCCAATTCAAAAGCAGACTCTTCCAAGAGTACTGTGAGGACATCGGCATCCAGCTATGCTTTGCGTCCGTGGCACATCCCCGCAGCAATGGGCAGGTTGAGAGAGCGAATGCAGAAATCCTCAGGGGACTCAAGACCCGCACTTACAACTGCTTGAAGAAGCATGGTGCCAAATGGGTTGACGAGCTTCCGTGCGTACTATGGGGCAACCGGACGACGCCCAACCGGGCCACCGGGGAGACTCCATTCTTCCTGGTCTACGGGGCTGAAGCATGCCTTCCCCCAGAAATTTACCTGGACTCACCACGGGTCCAGGCTTTTGATGAATCCATGCAGGAGCAGCTGCGGCGAGATGACGTGGACTTCATTGACGAACGAAGATGGCGAGCAGCAATCCGAAACGCACGCTACAACCAGGCGCTCCGGCGCTATCACCAACGGTTCGTGCACAGCAGGGAGCTCCGGGCTGGCGACCTCGTCCTCAGACGGATCCTGAACCGAGCAGGGCTCCACAAACTTTCCCCCAGCTGGGAGGGCCCTTCAAGGTCACAGAGGTATGCCGGCCCGGATGCGTTCGCCTCGCCACAGAAGATGGAATGCCGCTGCCCAACCCATGGAACATAGAGCATCTGCATAAGTTTTACACCTAGGCAGAGCAGGGAAATAAACTTTTCCTTTGTAATAAGATAGAGTTAGCGTGCGGCCCAGAGCGGTTGGGGGCCACCCTCGTAAACCCGACCTCTGGCATCCATCGCACCGCCGGCTAACGCGCGGCTCAGAGCGGTGGAGGTCCGACCTCGTAAACCCTGCCTCTGGCATTCATCGCGCAAGCCATGTACATCAAGATTGCAAAGGAAATAATTTCTCCCAGTTCTATCTTTGTGTCAAAATTTAAATTCGCATTCCGATTCTCAAGTTTTTACCTTTCTAACCCCCGCGGGGACCTCTACTCTTGTTGCTACAACTAAGATCTGCATTGAGCTGCTGGTCTGCCGTACAGATCCGGACCCTCTTGCTGCTCGAGAGGGGTCTGGACCCCTAGGGACCTACTCTGGAGAGCGGGTGCTTGTTTCCTGGGGTGGTCCGGAGCCCTGTGTAGCCGCTTAGCTGGTTCCGAACCCAAAGCCTACACACTCCACCACCCTATAACGAGTGCTCTAGTACCTGGAGTTGGGTAATTAGGGGCCCGGACCTCGTTCCAGCTCAAGAGTTGGCTTCCTAAGTCCTACACGGCATGTCCAGCCCTATATCTCAAAGGATCGAGTACAACAAGGCGACCTCACCCACTGCTGCGAAGGGTCCGGGACGGTGAAGCCAGGTCCGGAAAGATTGTGCTTGTTTCCTGCAGTGGTCCGGAGCCCTGTGTAGCACCTTAGCCTGGTTCCATACCCTAAGCCTACGCACTCCACCACTCGGTAACAAGCACTGAGCTACCTGGACCTGTGCATCTAGAGCCCCGGACCTGGTACCAGCCTGGGACCGGTCCAGGATGACTCCCGCGGGCCTGCTACTAAGCTGTAACTTTGAAGTGGTACACAGGCCAAACCTTGAATGGTGGTAACCAGTCTCAACCATTGGGCCTACCTACCAGGGGGTCCCGGCATCCGCTTTAAAATTTCATGCAGATCAAGATCCAGTCTCGGTGGTAGACAGACTCAAAAACAACTGAGACTATCTCCCAGGGGGCCGGGGCATTCGCTTTATGCCACGACATCTGCATGTGACAAACAGCTAAGTTGCAGTATCATTACTATCGTATAAGCGAATTCGATCTTCCTCTCTGTAGTTCTGTATGCTACACAGGGAACAAGACGCTTGCTCGCCTTACAAACTATGCGGCACCTATGCCCAAGGAGGTCTAGAGTATCTTCTACGGCTCACGTGGCAGACAGGTCCAAACAGCTGCGAATCAGCAACTAACAAACAGCTAAGTTGAAGTTTCTTCTATTTCAAAGAAAAAAAAAATTCAGCTAGTACAACGTTTGTTACATAATGCAAAAGGAAAAAGATACAATGCCCAGCTTAATGGTCTGCAGGCTCCCGCTTGAAGTAGGCGGCAACGAAGTCGACGACCTCCTTCACGCTATCCCGAGCGGCGGCCTCCGTCTCCGCTACAGGGCCATCGACCACGGGCGCCAGCGAGATGGCCGGGTCGTGGCTCCGGAGGCAGGTCAGGATGTGCTCCGCCACCATCCGGATCAGCTCGCGACCCTCGGCTTCGAGCTGGCCAGCAAGGACCGGCCCCAGACGCTGGAGCCTATCCGAAGCAGAATTCAGCACTGGGAGGGCGTCAGCTATCGAAGCTGGCGGCTCCACCACCTGGATTGGGCTCAGTCCAAGTGGCACCAGTGCCAGGCTCGCTTCGGTCGCCCAGTCAGTGATCCGCTGGGCCTCCACGCGCTGGTCCTCCTGGTGCTTCCGGACCGCCTCCTGGACCGCCTCTCGCACCCGGGTGTCCAGAGCCACCTTAGCCACCTCCACCTCGCGGGACCTCTCCTCGAGCTTGGCCTCCCTCTCCTCCGCCCGCTCCTTCAACTTCTTGAGCGAGTCTCGCTGGCGCCCAAGTTCCTTCTCTATGCCGGTGGCGTGGGCCTCCCGCTTGGCGAGGGATTTCCGGCCCTCCTCCAAATCCGCCTCGTCGGCAGTCAGCTGGCTGGCTCTCTCCTGCAGTTGCTCGCGCCATCCCTGCAGAGTCGCAGAGAAGACATCGAGCTCTTGCCTCCGGACCTCGAGGTCCTGGCTGCGAGTCTCCAGCTCGGACTGCTGAGCCGCGAGGCGAGTCTCGAGGTCGGACCGCTGAGCCGCGAAGCCAACAACCTCCAGGGCGAAATCCTTCTCCTGCTGAGCCAAGTTTTTCTCTCGGTTCGACACTGCGAACTCCCGGTCAAACACCTTCTTAAGGTTGGCTCGGTAGGCCTCTTGGTCCGCCTTGAGCTTCGACCGAGCTTCCGCAGCACGGGAGGCTTCAGCCTTCGTGTGCGCTTCCAGGCGGGTGTGCGAGTCAGAGAGGCGCTGGCGCTCGCTCTCCAGAGCAGACCACTCCCGTCGGAAGGCGGCCTCGGCGGAGGAGGTTGCCTCCTCGATCGACCGCCGGACCTGAAACAGCACCTGGGGGAGGGGAGTCACATCCTCCTCCGGGAGTTGGAGCTGCAGGAGCCGCCTGCCAAAGACCACCTCCAACTCCTCCTCTGCAACAGGATCAGAGCTGGAGGTGGGGGCTTCTGCTGCAGCACTTGTCTCCACCGCCTCCGCTGCCGCCGCGTCGGGTGCGACTGTGCCCAGCACCGGCGCATCCGCCGCCGATGCGTCGGGAGCGGCTGCGCCCAGCATCGGCGCCGCCTCCGCCGCCGCGTCAGGTGCGGCTGCGCCCAGCACCGGCGCCTCCACTGCCGCCGCGTCGGGTGCGGCTGCGCCCAGCACCGGCGCCTCCGCCGCCGCCGCGTCAGGGGCAGCAGCGCCCAGAGCCGGCATCTCAGCCGCCACAGCGCCGGGCGCGGATGCCCCCAGCGCCTGCGCCTCTGCCATCGCTGCGTCGGGTGCGGCAACACCCAGCACTGGCGTTTCCGCCGCCGCCACGTCGGGTGTGGCTGCGTTCAGTGTCGGCGCCTCTGCCATCGCTGTGTCGGGCGCGGCTCCACCCAGCACCGGCGCCCCCGCCGCCGCTGCGTCTGCTGCTTCCGCCACAGGTGCCCCCGCTGCCGCAGCATTGTGTGCTGCTGAGTCTGGAAATGACGCGCCTGTCAGCATCACGTCGCGCACCACCGGGCTGGCATAGGTCACTGTACCTGAGGGTCCCGCACCCGCCGTCGCCGTTGCTGTTGACGCCGAGGCCGCGGACGCCTGGGTGCCAGCCGACGAGCCGGCGATGGTGGAAGAACTGCTGGGGCGGCGACCCCTGGCAACAAGGTGGAGAAGCCTTCAGCAAAAAGCGGGACACCTGGCACAAGAGAAGAGAGCAGGATAACACTAACCCAGAAGTGCCGGGTACCCAGCGTCCTCGGAGGCCCGGCCTCTTCTCCTGCAGCTGCTGCTGTTGCTGTTGCTGTCCCCGTGGCTGCGGCATAGGCGCAACCTGGGCTTGCTCTTGATGCTGCTGCTGTCCCCGAGGCTGCGTCATGGGCGCGACCCGGGGTTGCACCTGTTGCTGCTGTTGCCACTCTCGCGCCCGCTGCAGCTGCTCCTGCGGCTGCTGCTGCTGCTGTTGCTGCCGGCAGGAGGAATTCCTCGGCGGCGATGGTGGTGGTGCAGTCCCCCCAAAGGACCCGCGAGGGCCGGCAGCCCGGGAGCTACCCTGGCCCGCGCCCTCAGAGGTCCTCTAGCGCTTCGCGGCGGACTCCGAGACCAGGGTCCCGTCGCCCCTGAGTAGCCTGCGCCGACCTGCATCTCCCGACGATGCACCGGAGCTGCTCTGTACCTGGCTGGAACCAGCCGTGGCGGCGCTGCTGGCCGCGGCCTTCTTCCCCTTCGTGGTGGCGCCGGACCCCGCGGTGCTCAGTATAGCTTGATCCCCTGACGCGCCAGGGATCCGGAGCCCACGGTTCGGATCGCCCCCGGTCTGGCATGGGGCCAGCCCCCCGTCATCAAGAGTTGGCAGGGTAGCCAGCACCGCCACCCTCGCGGAGTCCTCGCAGAGGGGAACGATTCCCTAGGGGAGGATCAGGTTCTCTGGGATGAAGGCGTCTCCCGTCACGTTCCGCACCAGGACCTCCAGGGCTTCCTGGGTCAGGTCGCTCCCCTCCCCGCGGTGGGTCCTGCTACAGTCGTTGAGGCCGGTGAAGTTCCACGCAGGACGCAGCCGCTGCTTCAGGGGTGCGATCCGGCGCTTCAGGAAATCTCCAAGCACGTGCCACGAGGTGAGACCGCTCTCCGCCAGCGACCTGATCTTGCCCAGCACAGAGTCGAATTCCGGCTGCAGGGACGGCTTGGCCCTCCAGGTTGCGTGGTCGGAGGCGGGCCCCTCGGTCGGCAGGGTGAGGCGCTCGTTGGCTTCGGTGGTGGCGATCACCCAATCCCTGCGCCACTCCTCCCACTTCCCGCCAGTGAGGCCGGGAATGTAAGGAGTCGGCAGGTCACTCCTTATCTGGAAATAGTACCCCCCCACTTCGTCCTTGCTCCTTCCGGACCTCACCAGAATGAAGAAGTGGCGGAAGAGGATGACGCAGGGCCGCACTCCCACGAACATCTCGCACAAGTGCACGAAGATGGACGTCAGGAGGAGGGAGTGGGGCGTCAGGTGCTGAAGTTGGAGGCCGAAGTCTTCCACCAGCAGCAGCAGGAACGAAGAAATCGGCAGTCCCACGCCGGTGGAGATGTGCGAGATGAATAGCACAAACTCCCCAGCGCGGAGGTTGCCAAGGGGAACCGAGCCTGCTCGGACCCCCCAGCCGGTCTCCTGAGCACTCCACCCAAGCAGGCGGCGCACTGTGTTCAACTCTCCCTCGGTCTGGAAGCGGCGGGGATGAACAAGGGATGCCATCCCTCGGAGGAGTGAGGAGCAGCCTGCGTAGGGGAGAAAGGGGCAAGGAAAGCTCGAAGGCAAAGGGGCACAAAGGTTGGAAGGAAGAAGGCGAATGCGGGAAAGTAACCGCGGAAGGCGGTTCGCCCCATTATAAAGTCTGACTCAACCGGCGCACCCCGGAACCGTCGCCGGAACCCAAGCGACGCCCGCGCCTGGTGTTAACCGCCCAGTCCATGACATGGGGGCCAGGCCCACCTGTCGGGGTGAACGGGTAACCAACAAGGGTGCAAAAAGACGAGATCTGAACCGTCGCCCACGCGCGCGGAGCGAGGCGGAAGCTGAGCTGACGTGCGCGTATTAAGCGCTGGCGTGGCCAAGCTTTCCGGGAACTGCGCCGGTGGTAAATGATCCATTTACTCCGGCCGCAACAATGTCGAGCGCCGCGCGCGTGACTAGGTGAACCACTGTGCGTGGGGCCCATAGTCAGTAAGCCGTTGCGATGTGATGAGGCAGCAAACAACTCGATAGGTGGTCAAAGCCGGTCAAGTCCCCTGCAAAAGGAAGCTTCAAGCTATGTAGAGCCAAGTCGCAGTAGTGGTCCCACCTGCGGGTTCGTACCTCCCCCGAGGTGGGCCCGGGGGCCACTGTCGGTACCCTGTAGCAGGAATACCCACTCTTACTGCAGCAAGGCAGGACCCGCATAGTTATCCGTAACTGCGCGGGAAGGACGGAGTAGCCAGGCCCCACGGGTCAGGCTCTTCCCTCGCCAGGCCAACGGCCCCGGACCCGTTCCCCGCCTGGGGATGGGTCGGGAGACGCTACGTGTCTCTAAGGAAGGGAAGCTCCGAGCTGACGACCGAGGCCTCGGACCCCCCTAGGGGTCCGGGACCTCCTGCGTCCATCCGGACTTCCCATACCGCGTGGGGATCCGGAGCCGCCACGTGTCCCGGAGGCACGGGTTCGAGCGCGAGCCTTCCACTGGAAGACTCGCCCACCCACTGCATTTAATGCTGGTGGGTGAGGCGTGCTCTGCCACTGCAGCACGCGGGGCAGGCTTTGTCAGGCCCCGCTGTGCATCGCGTGTTACCAAGGTACACAGTGCAGCCGCGCCCGCGCAGAGCCGTCCTCAGCATTAAATGGATACGACGGCTCGGCGCTTTTCCATCATGCCACCTACGCCGCAAGCTACACGACCCGTTTAGCTACGTGGCAGGCGACGCCGCTGGCTACGGCTGGCGCCGTTCCGACAAGACAGCGCCTGGACGTGCTGAACGGAGGACTCCAAGAGCAGGCAAAGATATCCAGAGAAAGATCTCCTTTGCCTGCAACGCCATAATGTATGAACAGTATGTTATTTTATACTACATCGCTGGGCCCACTTGTCGGGTCCCAGCAGCCATGTACGCGCCTCCCTTGAGATATAAAAGGGAGGCGCTCGCTGGGCACGGCCATACTCAGACAGGCTCTCGCGAACTCTCTCTCTCGAGGGAAGGCAATACAACACACAGTGGACGTAGGGTATTACGCTCCGGCGGCCCGAACCACTCTAATTCCGCTGTGTTCATCGTGTTCTTGAGTGAGATCGAACTAAGACTAGCTAACCCCCGAGTTCACACCCTCTGGGCTAGGGCGGGTGCCTTCCGCCACCCGGCTGTGGTTTGCAGCACCACGACACTGTCCAAAGTTAGCTAGGTCGATTGGTAGTTAATAGGATTGCTCGGGCACTTGGATCAGTGCTACTACCTGTCTAGATGCTGATCATCCCACGAGTCACTGCATTCCTGTTGGTGAAACGGATAGTTTGCGTGTTTCACCTCATTCGCTGCACTTAATCCATGCGCACTAGAAGATTTCAACTCTTCGTGACAATTATGCCTACTCTTGAACAGCTATGATATGATATCTGGGCCTCACATAATTTCCAACTGATGGCTCGCATAATTTCTTGTTATTTATTCTACTCCTCAAACACTCAGTTATTTACCGCCTTTATTTATTTCCTACTGTAGGAGTATTCCTGTGAAGATGATCTCATCCTGTCCCATCTGTAATATACAAGTTCTTACAGTTGAGCTGGAACAGTAATAGCCGATGCTTCTTTGTGCTTCTACAATTGGACCGCTCCTCATCTTTCTCTCTGCGGTATGGTTTTATACACTACCTATCAGTATCTTATGCAAAGTTTTCCCTGATCATTTGTAGGCATGCCAATAGCCACTTTGAGGATGATGATCAACTTCAAAGGGACATGGAATTGGCACATCAGATGGCACTTGCTGAATCAAATACAGATATCATGGTACTAAGATCGCTTTGTTATCTACTTTAATATTAAAATGATAGCATCTTGAAGGACCAAATAGGCGACCAGAGGGGGGTGAATGGGAGCCTCAAATTCGATTTGAAAAACCGAAGAGAAAAGTCCCGATTACACCCAACGCACCTCGGACGAAGAGTATCAGTACCGCATAGCTCAGAACGACTATCGGCACTAGTAATACTCTTGACACACAATCGGAGGCTCGATCGAGAAAAGTTCAAACAAAATCTCACAAGTTCAATCACGCAAACGAAGATCAGAGCAAAGCGTTCGAAAAGCCAAAATATCTCAAAAACTCGAACAAAGGGGTTAGAGCATAGATAAAACAAAAACTAGAAATACTAGAAAGAAATCTAGCTAACATAAGAACAACTAAACTAATTTTTGTTTTGCTTTTTCAGGTTTTAATTAAGCAGAAAATTAATTAAACCTAGAGCAGGAAAATAAATCTAGAGAAGGAGCTAAGCGACTAATACTAGAAGGCAGCCCTAAAACATGATTTGCTACTCAAAAGGGACCTAAGAAAAATCTAGCAAAAACAACAGAAAAAGAAAAGACTGGTGAAGCAATTCATCGAACACCTTACGGGCAGAGTTGTGCTGATGAAGAACGAACACGATCAGAACCGGGATTTTCCACACACGCACTCGATTCGTTTCCCTGCACAATAATCACACAAACAAGGAAACCAAATTTTTGTTGTGACTCAAAGAAAAGAGTTAGCTTGCAATTGCTCCACCAGAACCGTGCCCTGCTGCTGCGCAAGATGGCTGCCGCTCCCAGCTGCGCACAGCTGACCGAACCTGAGCTCTTCGCGTAGTCCAAGGTCAGCACCTCCACCTACAGCAGGTGGTGCTGCCGGCCATGCAGATCAGCAGCACCTCAGCCGCCCTGGGATCCGCGCCCCCATCACTTGTCCTGCTGCTCAAGCTAGAACCAGATGCCTCCCTGCGCCAAGAATCAAGAGCCAAACAAAACCAGCGCCCTACTGCTTGCGTGCTGCCCAACGCCTAGCACACCTCAGACCTGCGCCAAACAAATAGGAAGGGGAAACGAACACCAGCACAAAAAGAAAAAAACTAGATGCACACAAGTTTAGATTGGATCAAAATCCCGGAGGACAAAAGGAAGAGAGGGCTTCCTTTCCCATGAATTCGTGGATCAGAGTCTCAATCCTCCATCTCAAATTCTAACCCTAGAAGAAAGAAGGAAGAAAACAAAACAAGAACACCCAGGAGAACAGAAGGGGCGACGGGAACTGATGAGTCTGGGAAAGAGAGAGAGAGAGAGTGGGGAGGGAGAGAGATATTTATCCCCCACTAACTCTAGACTAAAAGACTAAACTACCCCTATACTCTATTAGACACTAGAAAGCCCGTAGGGGCAAAACCGGAAAAAGATACAAGGACTCATCCGACGGTCGAGGTTCTTTCTTCGAGTCGAAGTCTTCTCCGCGATGCCGCCGTGTGGATGAAGATCCGGTTCGCGGTTTTGGGGAGTCCGCGAAACCCGGGTAGGTGGCCGGTTTTGAGAAAACCGTCAAAACTCCACGCGCGGGAAGATTCCCGCCTCCACGCCGTGGCCCTAGACGCCGTTCCCGCCTCGGCCTTCTGACGGCCCTAGACGCCTCCCGACGCCCGTCACCTCCTCGCCCGCAGCGAGGCCCTAGACGCCGTCGACGCCCGTCGCCTCCGTCAGTCCCGAAACCGACGCCCGTGCCTCCACGACTTGGCGTCTTCAACCGCCGTCCGCCTCCTTGGTTTTGTGGCGCAAACCAAGAAACCCGCCTTCCGTCGCCGCTTGCGCCCTCGATCCAGGAGTGGACGCCACAGCTGCCGCCCGGTCCGAGCTCCGGTCCCGGCTGCCCTTCACCGCCGTCCACCGCACGGTCCATCGGCCACAGCACCTCCACGGCAGCTCCCCGTCGACACTCGACGCCCGTGTACCTGCAATCCAAAGACCAAGCGCACGATCACACCGCACGGTTGACAATTCACTCATCACAAGCAGGATAGAGTACTCTCATTCCTCAATCTCCCCCTTGATGAGTGCATTGTCAACACACCACAAACGAACCAAGAGAAGTGAAAAGAAGAGAAACAAGAAGGCGAAGAACTCAAGCAAGTGACACAAAACTCAGAAAAGCAGAAACAGTCACTTACTCAAGCAGAGATCGATTCCCTATGACAAGGGCAACGGCTCGACGCAATCGATCAAAAGCCAAAACATGACTCCTCAAAGACAGAGGTAACGCTCGACGCAGTCATGCAAGAAGCAGAGGGAAAACGAGAAAACCAGGAGCCAAAACCAAAGCAGAAACTCCCCAAGAAAAGTTTTTCCCTCTCACAAGTGCAACTCTTCCAAAATGATGCACTCACAAAGCCCTGTGCTCAACAAGTTTTTCAAAAATCAAACAAATCTCCCCCTTGTTCGATCACTTTTCCCAAAATTCTCCCCCTTGTTGGCACATGCACACATCAAGGCTACAAAGACCTAGAGCTCCCCCTGAAGCTGAGACTCCCCCTAAACAGATGCTATGCAATGAATGCAATGCAGGAGGTGTAAGTGAAAGCATTCAGGGATACAAAGATATGAGCAACATCTAGTCTCAAGCACGTGTGCATCCATAAACTAGACCTGCATCTAGCTCAACAGGGTATATCAAATCAATCTAGAGCTAGGCAAGTTCAGTTTAGGAGAAATAAAAGCATCACTCATGATCTAGCACTAACAAGTAGGGAATGTAAAGCAGTGCTACTCAAACTCATACAGGTGAGCCAAAACAGCCAAAACAAGTTGCCAAACCTCATTTTTCAAGCAAATTTATAGCAATCAATTCTTAATGCCAGGGGTTGAAAGCTTGTCATGCTTTACTTAGCAACGAGGCCAAGCCTATGCCAAAAGACAATCAGAAGCTTAAAGCACTCGTTTCAGTCATGCACAGTCTTACCCGGGTTCTCACAAGTGCAAAGTGAGCCGTCCCGAAAGCTCGATCAGTGCGACAAGCAATCCCACCTGGATCTTTTCAATCCATTTCGAGAGTAGTTTTAACAATTTTATCAGATTTAGATCATTTCAAATATGAATTGCTGAACAAAAGGCCACACTAGCATGAATAAGATAGCAAAGCATATCAACATGCCCTAACATGCTAGTAGTCAAGACAGGGTGATCATGTTTTCAGATTTTCAAATCAAAATAGCCTAACTCAGATGATGTCATATACACAGTGGAGCAAGCTATACACGATCAAGTTTATCAACTCACACTAGCAGGCACTAGAAGATCATAGCAATGTATACAAGAATGCTAGTGCAAGTGAGACAATGCAAAATGCAAATATGTACAATGTATATGCACAATGCAACTACCAAACCTAGAAAATAAAGAGAAGCAAATAAAATCTACAAAGCTAACCAAAGAAAAGTCAGCAATCAAAAGGGGTAACAAACCCCAAGCTCCCCTCGCAAGCGAGCAAAGGTTTCCTGCTCTAGCGGTTTGGTGAGGATATCTGCGGTTTGCCTCTCTGAAGGGACATGGATCAGGTCTATGTGTCCTCTCTCATGGTTGTCTCGCAGAAAATGGAATCGGATGTCTATGTGCTTGGTTCTGGAGTGTAGGACAGGGTTCTTTGCAATGCTAATGGCTGACATATTGTCTACAAAGATGGGAACCCTACCGAAACTCAAGCCATAATCCTGCAAGGTTTGTTTCATCCAAAGTATCTGGGAGCAGCAGCTAGCAGCGGCAACATACTCAGCTTCTGTGGAAGAAAGCGCTACGCTAGCCTGCTTGCGAGAGGACCAAGACACTAAAGATGTACCGAGAAATTGACAAGTGCCGGATGTCGACTTGCGATCCAACCGACACCCACCGAAATCGGCATCAGAAAAGCCCACCAAAACCAAAGAAGAATCCGCAGAATACCAGAGACCAAATTCAGGGGTGAATTTCAGATACCTGAAGATTCGTTTCACCACCTGCCTGTGGGAGGTGCGCGGCGAAGCCTGATACCGCGCGCAGAGGCAGACGCCGAACTGGATGTCCGGTCGCGTCGCTGTCAGGTACAGGAGAGAGCCGATCATGCTCCTGTACTCCTTCTGGTCCACTGCCTCGCCGTCCAAGTCCTCATCAAGCGCCGTAGATGTGCTGATCGGAGTCGGCTGAGGAGACAAGTCACTCATGTCGAACTTCCGCAGCAAGTCTCTAGTGTACTTGGCTTGATGGACAAAAGTGCCCTGAGGAGTTTGCTTGATCTGCAGCCCGAGGAAGAACTGCAGCTCACCCATCATACTCATCTCGAACTCCCTGGACATTTGCTCAGAAAACTTGGAGACAAGAGCGTGAGAAGAGCCACCAAAGATAATATCATCCACGTATATCTGAACCAAAAGGAAATCAGTGCCAGATCGCATGAGGAACAAAGTTTTATCAACACATCCCATTTTATAGCCATGAGCCAACAAAAAGGTTTTCAATCTATCATACCAAGCTCTAGGTGCCTGTTTCAAACCGTAAAGAGCTTTCTGGAGTTTATAAACACGGTTTGGAAACTTGGGATTTTCGAAACCAGGGGGTTGCTTCACATAAACCTCTTCCTCGATAAAACCATTCAAGAAGGCAGATTTAACGTCCATTTGGAAAACTTTAAAACCCTTGGAAGCAGCAAATGCAAGAAAGATTCGAATAGCTTCCAAACGAGCAACAGGGGCAAAAGTCTCCTCAAAATCAATACCCTCTTTTTGGCAAAACCCCTGGGCAACAAGACGAGCCTTGTTTCGAACAACCAAACCATCCTCACCCTGCTTGTTTTTGAAAACCCACTTCGTTCCGATGGGATTACAAGCAGGTGGAGGCTCGACTAAAACCCAAACTTGGTTTCTTTCAAAATTTTCAAGTTCCTCATGCATGGCATTGACCCAATTAGAATCAGAAAGAGCGTGTCCAATATCTTTGGGCTCAAAAGAGGCAACAAACGCTGAATGAGCAAAGCCAGCGATACTTGTTACCTTGGACCTGGTGACTCGCTCGTTGAGATCACCTAGCATCTGTTGAGGTGGATGGCGGCGCTGAATGTGTCGCGGTGCTTCCCGTGTCGAAGTCGTCTCCTCCTCAACCAAAGCTGGTGCCTCCTCAGGTATAGCTGGTGAAGCCTGAGTCACCTCCTCGAACAGCCCCCGTGAAGTAGACGTAGTCGGATCGGGGCCGTCGTCATCGTCCGAGCTCGTAGCAGAGATAGCCGGGTCCACAGCACGCGTGGTAGCCTCAGCCTCGCCATCTGCAGCTTCTTCCTCCTCATCTTCAAAGATGGAGGTGCCGAGCTCATCATCTCCTGCAACTTCAAAGACAGAAGAATTGCATGGTGCAGTCTCGTCGAAAGTGACTTCACAAGTCTCTCTGACGATATTAGTATCAATAATCAGCACACGGTACGCTCTAGAGTGAGAAGCATAACCGAGAAAGACACCGTCAGAAGAGCGAGACTCAAACTTATCAAGATTTCCATCTTTCAGCACAAAGCACCGGCAACCGAAAACTCTGAGATGGTCAACACGGGGCTGGCGTCCAAACCGCAACTCATAAGAAGTCCTGTGCATAAAAGCACGCAAGAAAATGCGGTTGGACACGTAACAAGCGGTGTTAACCGCCTCAGCCCAGTATTTGCGAGGAGTCCTATGCTCATCGAGCATCGTCCTCGCCATCTCAACCAGCGTCCGATTCTTCCGCTCTACAACTCCATTCTGCTGTGGAGTGTAGGGAGAAGAATACTGGTGTTCAAGCCCTTGATCACTGCAAAAGACATCAAAACGAGCGTTTTTGAATTCTGTGCCATTGTCAGAGCGGATCGCTCGCATGGCCTGGGGTAGCTCGTTTTTCAATCTCAAGATCAAGTCTCGAACAAACTCGAAAGCCTCATCCTTGGTTCTCATGAAAAAGACCCAAGAATAGCGAGAAAAGTCGTCCACAATCACAAGCACGTACCACTTCCCACCAACAGACATCACTCTGGAAGGACCAACAGTGTCCATGTGTAGCAACTCTCCAGGGTGAGAAGTCATCACCTGATTAACAGGCGGATGAGAAGCAGCAATCATTTTCCCGTGGCGACACGGATGGCAAACAAGGTTCTTCTCAAACTTCAATTTGGGCAATCCTCGGATCAGGCCAAGTGAGCTCAGTCTCGACAACAAGTCAAAGCTCAAATGTCCAAGTCTCCTATGCCACTTCCACAGATCAGAAGAAGGACTAGCCAACAAGCAACGAGAAGGGCCAAGAGGAGTTCCAGAAAAGTCAACCAAGAAAACCCGATCGCGAGGTGTAATCCAACAAACCAAATCTCCTCTGGAATCAAGAACACGCGAACAACCCTCCTTGAAGCGAACCTCAAACCCCTCATCAAGAAGTTGCGAAACAGAAAGCAAATTGAACCCAAGGTTCGAAACCAAAGCAACCTCTCTCAGGGTAAAGCGATCAGAAACTCGAACAGCGCCAAGTCCACGTACCTTTCCTCTTCCATTATCCCCGAACACAATATACTCCTTTGAGCGCATCGGGGTGAGGCTGGAGAACCATTTGTCATTTCCGGTCATGTGGCGCGAACAACCGGAGTCCATGATCCACCTGTTCTCCAAGCCTCCAACCTGCACATCAGTAGTGAGACAAAGGGTGAGCAAATGTCTCAACACTGGGGTTAGCAAAGTGAGAAGCAAACCAGTGTCGAGCCATTTGCTCTACAGAAGGGTTAGCAAAACTAGGCAAAGCGTGTCCCTCGTCCCGTCTACCGCGTGACTGACGAACACCACCGCGAGGAAAGCGTGGAGCATCGAAACCTCCTCCAAAGCCTCGGTCCCGTGGTCCATAGCCGTACTGAAAACGACCAGGAGCACGACCGGCAAAGCGACCACCCGCTGGAGCACGGTAACCACCACCGTCTCCCTGACCTCCACCTACACGGCGCGCCCTAGCATCTTGCCTACCACCACGCCAAGGAGGACCATGCACCCGAGCAGAGTACATGTCCGCGTTCCGTCTCTCCTGCTCTCGCCTCACAGCCCGCTTCCTCCTGAAGCAAAACTCCTCCAGGTGACCTTCCCTGTCACAGAACTCGCAGTGGTACCTCACCTCACGCTTGGGAGGTGGAGGCCTAGCCTGCGGACGGGGAGGAGCAGCCCTCTTCTTCTGGGCAACCTGGGCTGTGGCAGCCGGGAGCGTGTCGAGGGGATTCCTCAGCTCATTGGGCTTTGGAACCCAAACCTGCTTCTGCGGAGGTGCTTTCGGTGGTTCTTTAAGCACACCATCCGCGGGGTCAACAAGCGAAGGCTGCGTGCTCGAGCTAGCAGTGTTTCCAGCAGCCTTGCCAATCTTACCATACAACCTGTCAAAGTCTGACTTTGTGTATGTGTAACCAACCCCAAATCTATCACCACGCTTAAACTGCTTGATCATCATGCCCAACTGCGGCTCACTGCTAGAAACCCAACTCAGAATTGCCCTAAGATAGGTATTCTCATTCTCTAAGTTGGCTTTCTCTACCGCAAGACTATCCAGATCAGCAATCAAACCAGAGCAAACAGAGCAGTCAATAGATGGGCTAGACTCCACGACCTTAGTCTTCCCCAAAGACTTAATCAAGGCGTTCTTCTCATCTAGCTCCGACCTAAGCGTGGGACAAACCTTGCAAGCACCAAGCAGAACTGGCCTAGACTTCATCTCCTCTAGCTCGCACACAACAGTAGCAAACTTGGACTGCAACGAAGCTAGATCGGATTTAAATATAGGACACTTGTCACATTCAAGCACATCGCTAACAATAGGAGCGTCCTTAACCAGTTCTAGTTCATGCTTGGCCTTAGCGAGCTCATGAGACACGTCAGCAAGCGAAGTCTTAGCAACATCTAAGTTCACGACGTTCTCATCATGCTTGGCACGGAGAGCAACAAGATCGTTCATGTGAGATATGCAGCCAGCGCACTCATCCTCACTAGATTTCTCCCTAGCACAAGCCAGCTCAGCCCTAAGCTTTCTACGCTCTCTAGCTGCTTCCTTAAGCAGCCTCTTCTGGTTGTCGAGAGCGGCGTACAACTCCCTAACCTCTGTATCAAGCAGGTCAATCGTGGAGTTTACCTCTGAATCGCTCTCGGATCCAGGAGAAGAGCCGGAGTGCGTCGGTGTAGCATGTCCACCCGAAGACGCACGAGCACCATCGGCTTCGCCCGCCATGGTGCAGAAGCTCTTGCGTCGACCGGCCGCCAAGCAAAGGCCGATGAAGCCGGTGGCTTCCTTGTCCCGCTTCTTCTTCTTCTTGTCGTCGTCGTCGGAGGTCGGTGAAGAAGAGCGGTCGGTGTCGGAGCTCTTGTCGAGGTCGCTGAGCTGCGCCAGGAAGGCCTTCTCCCGCTTCTTGGCCTTGTACTGGAAGCGCTTCTTGAGCGACTCCTTGTCGAAGCGTCCTCCCCGGTCACGACTGCGGTGCATGTGGCGCCGACGCTCCTTGTTGGAGCCTCCCTCGTCGCGGTCGCGGTGGCGGTAGTAGTCGAAGGAGTTGTTCTGGCCACCGCCGGACTTCTTGGGGCAATCGGCGATGAAGTGGTTCAGGTCGCCGCAGTTGTAGCACCCGGGGTTCTTCTTCCTCTGCCTGTTGTGGTAGACGCGCTGGAACTTGCTGATGAGGAGGCACAAGTCGTCGTCGCCCAGCGTCTCCAGCTGCTCATCTGAAATAGAAGGCAAAGAGGCAAGAGAAAAGCCAAGAGCAGGGTTAGCGTTAGAGCTCGATCCACCTGGGCCAGTCACAAGAGCGACGCTCTTGGAAGGAGGGGCACCATTGAGCTTGGCTCGTGTCTGGTTATCCACCTCCGTGGCCTTGAGCTTGCTGAAAAGCTCGTTCACGGTCAGAGTCTCATAGCCTGCAGACTCAATGATCGTGTTCACCTTGAGATCCCACACAGAGCGGTCAAGTGCGTAGAGCAACTTGAGAGCCTTCTCGTGCTCTGTGTACTCAAGGGCACCAGCAGATCTGTTCGCATTGACCTTGTTCACAATCGACTGAAAACGACTGAACATCAGGTCAATGCTCTCACCCGGCTCCTGTGTGAAGTTCTCGTACTCACGCCGGTGAGTCTCGAACAGTCTGGCCTTCACCTGAGGTGTACCCTCGTGGTAGTTCTCAAGGCATGTCCAAATTTTGTGAGCTTCCTGAAAACCCTGGACGCGTGAGAACTCCGCACGAGAAACGCCAGCGAACAAGGCATTGACGGCCTTGGCGTTAGCCTCGTGCTGGGTCACCTGAAGAGGCGTGGTCCGAACAGCCAGCACCTCATAAAGCTGGTTCGTGGTAATTTCCCAGACCTCGGCTCCCATGCTCTGCAAGAAAGCTCTCATGCGAACCTTCCAGTAGGCATAGTCCTCGCCGGAAAACACCGGGATCTTACCAAGACTCGCCATGGTCGCCAAGTGGTTTTCGAACCGGTTAAGGTACTGAAAACCTCAACCAGACTCTGATACCAATTGAAGGACCAAATAGGCGACCAGAGGGGGGGTGAATGGGAGCCTCAAATTCGATTTGAAAAACCGAAGAGAAAAGTCCCGATTACACCCAACGCACCTCGGACGAAGAGTATCAGTACCGCATAGCTCAGAACGACTATCGGCACTAGTAATACTCTTGACACACAATCGGAGGCTCGATCGAGAAAAGTTCAAACAAAATCTCACAAGTTCAATCACGCAAACGAAGATCAGAGCAAAGCGTTCGAAAAGCCAAAATATCTCAAAAACTCGAACAAAGGGGTTAGAGCATAGATAAAACAAAAACTAGAAATACTAGAAAGAAATCTAGCTAACATAAGAACAACTAAACTAATTTTTGTTTTGCTTTTTCAGGTTTTAATTAAGCAGAAAATTAATTAAACCTAGAGCAGGAAAATAAATCTAGAGAAGGAGCTAAGCGACTAATACTAGAAGGCAGCCCTAAAACATGATTTGCTACTCAAAAGGGACCTAAGAAAAATCTAGCAAAAACAACAGAAAAAGAAAAGACTGGTGAAGCAATTCATCGAACACCTTACGGGCAGAGTTGTGCTGATGAAGAACGAACACGATCAGAACCGGGATTTCCCACACACGCACTCGATTCGTTTCCCTGCACAATAATCACACAAACAAGGAAACCAAATTTTTGTTGTGACTCAAAGAAAAGAGTTAGCTTGCAATTGCTCCACCAGAACCGTGCCCTGCTGCTGCGCAAGATGGCTGCCGCTCCCAGCTGCGCACAGCTGACCGAACCTGAGCTCTTCGCGTAGTCCAAGGTCAGCACCTCCACCTACAGCAGGTGGTGCTGCCGGCCATGCAGATCAGCAGCACCTCAGCCGCCCTGGGATCCGCGCCCCCATCACTTGTCCTGCTGCTCAAGCTAGAACCAGATGCCTCCCTGCGCCAAGAATCAAGAGCCAAACAAAACCAGCGCCCTACTGCTTGCGTGCTGCCCAACGCCTAGCACACCTCAGACCTGCGCCAAACAAATAGGAAGGGGAAACGAACACCAGCACAAAAAGAAAAAAACTAGATGCACACAAGTTTAGATTGGATCAAAATCCCGGAGGACAAAAGGAAGAGAGGGCTTCCTTTCCCATGAATTCGTGGATCAGAGTCTCAATCCTCCATCTCAAATTCTAACCCTAGAAGAAAGAAGGAAGAAAACAAAACAAGAACACCCAGGAGAACAGAAGGGGCGACGGGAACTGATGAGTCCGGGAAAGAGAGAGAGAGAGTGGGGAGGGAGAGAGATATTTATCCCCCACTAACTCTAGACTAAAAGACTAAACTACCCCTATACTCTATTAGACACTAGAAAGCCCGTAGGGGCAAAACCGGAAAAAGATACAAGGACTCATCCGACGGTCGAGGTTCTTTCTTCGAGTCGAAGTCTTCTCCGCGATGCCGCCGTGTGGATGAAGATCCGGTTCGCGGTTTTGGGGAGTCCGCGAAACCCGGGTAGGTGGCCGGTTTTGAGAAAACCGCCAAAACTCCACGCGCGGGAAGATTCCCGCCTCCACGCCGTGGCCCTAGACGCCGTTCCCGCCTCGGCCTTCTGACGGCCCTAGACGCCTCCCGACGCCCGTCACCTCCTCGCCCGCAGCGAGGCCCTAGACGCCGTCGACGCCCGTCGCCTCCGTCAGTCCCGAAACCGACGCCCGTGCCTCCACGACTTGGCGTCTTCAACCGCCGTCCGCCTCCTTGGTTTTGTGGCGCAAACCAAGAAACCCGCCTTCCGTCGCCGCTTGCGCCCTCGATCCAGGAGTGGACGCCACAGCTGCCGCCCGGTCCGAGCTCCGGTCCCGGCTGCCCTTCACCGCCGTCCACCGCACGGTCCATCGGCCACAGCACCTCCACGGCAGCTCCCCGTCGACACTCGACGCCCGTGTACCTGCAATCCAAAGACCAAGCGCACAATCACACCGCACGGTTGACAATTCACTCATCACAAGCAGGATAGAGTACTCTCATTCCTCACATCTGCAGATCATGGTTCTTTTTAATTGTAGAATACTTTCTCTGCATAACACTTGCTGAATCTAGTAAATAGTATATCCCAGCAATGTTCCACTCATGTTTTTCCAAACTATAAGGATAGTAGGCACAGATCACTGTTCATTTCAAGAGTGGAAGTTCCTCTATGTGACGTGCAGGGAACTTCAGAGTGTTCACGTGTCTGTGCAATATGCGCATGTTTGGTTCTTGGTTTTGTTATTATTAAAACCTTCATGGAAATATGCTTATACTTGAACAGCCAGTGAAAGTACTGTTGTTATTATCCTAGCGTGCTCCAGTGGCCCAGACAGGCAGAAACACTTTGGGACTTGATGTTTTGCGTTCCTCCTTTTTGCAAAGTTACCAATGCAGCTGGTATGTTTTTGCAGAATGGTCCTGAGCATTGCACGGGATCATTCACCAGTGACTCTAATGCTCAAGGGGCCTCATCAAGTCATAATGGATACTCGCATCATTATGGCGGCGAGGTATTGGATGAACAGATTTCTTGCTTGGTCAGAGCACAAATTCCAAGTAAAGTTCAAGAAGTGCAAGGCGGTATTATGAGCTTGTTGATGAGCTGCTTGGAGTCAGAAGGCGGTTCTTCAACAAGTATGATATCGGGCTATATTGACCATCATCAGAGTCTTTCATCAGAAGATAAGGGATGGGGTTGTGGATGGAGAAATATTCAGATGATGAGCTCTCTTCTGTTGAAGCAGAGACCAGAAGCTAGAGAAGTGTTATTTGGTGGTTCTGGATTTGTTCCTGACATACCCTCTCTCCAGAGGTGGCTTGAGATTGCTTGGGACAAAAATTTTGATACCATTGGCTCGAACCACTTTCATAACAAAGTATATGGTGCCAAGAAATGGATAGGGACTACAGAATGTGCTACCCTCTTCCGCTCTTTTGGCCTCCGTTCAAGGATTGTAGATTTTGATAGCACCGAATCATCAGGCCTCCAAAATAAGAATGGAAAACATGCAGCAAGTCAAGTACGAGGACCTATGGACAAGTTTGTGATAAAGAATAATCCTCCAAAATCATCTTCTGAACTTTGTTGAGAGGATGCTGAAATTATGAGAGGCCAACAGGTCCTTGTCGACTGGGTTTGGAACTACTTCGCAAGTGAGCGCTCTGATAGATTTACCACACCTCACGTCACCGTCAGCAATAAAACGTAAGAGCTTCTGTGTCTCCATTTTGAGAAATGTTCTCTTGCATAATCTGAAAGTTTCCAGAAATAACTCTGAATATTGTTATAGACTAACTAAAAAGGTGTCATTCACAGCCCACTGTATTTCCAACATCAAGGCCATTCAAGGACAATAGTTGGGATTCAAAAGAAAAAGGGTTATCGCGGATCTCGTGACCAATATACCCTTTTGATTTTAGATCCTGGCCATGTAAGTTACAATTACCATTCCTTTTGTTAATGTGAGCTATTTTCCCTTCATTTTTCAGTACTTTAAGATATAGTGTCAGTCTATTTGAAGGTCAGACTTTGATGTTAGTTTGTTTTGTTTCAAAACTCTGCAAGTATCAGGCTATTTGCTATTTTTATGTTTCACGCTCTATGCTTAAACAATCGACCTCCAACATAAACTCTGAATGGATGCTTAGCGTGCATTTATCTTTTACACTATAGAGGAAGTTTCAGAACCTCTTGCTTTTTATGTGAATGGATTCTTGTGATATAGAATGAGAATGCAGCATGTAGACATAAAGATGCACCTGTTCACATTATTCCGTGTACCACGTCAACATACTGTGGATTATATTTTCTTTTCCTTGGTTTCTTTACTTTGTAAACATAACCCATTTTGAAACTGCTAATCTAGACTTTGATTTACTCTTTGCTATGTCAATACGTTATTCAGACGTTTTTTCTTTAATGGCCTTAGAGAACAGCAGATCTAGAAAGGACTCTCAGAAGCAAAAAAGGATGGCAGAGCCTGGTGAAAAGAGGTGTCCACACCCTCAGGAAGCCACAGTATCAGGTACATCATGGCCAAAAGACATGAAATTAAGAGGGATTACAAGCATGTAATGCACCAATATAATACATGACCCATTGTTCATGTCATGTTATCAGTTGTGTTATGTGGATTCTGGAATTGCTAATTCAGAAGAAATGGAGCAACTCAAGACTATTGACAGTATACTGGTCAGGTTTTAAATTCCTGGTAAGAATGGAAAGCTAGGCTTTCTTTGATATGTTAATAGTAAAATATACACTAGTTAATTTGAATCATTATACTCAGATGATACAGTAATAAGATTAACAAATGAGTAGTTCAGTTTATGGAAAGTAGTGGCTGAAGTACTATTGGTTTGCACACCACCATTTTATTCACCCCTTGATATTCATTATTCAGATGATACTGAGTGACTCAATTTGTGGAAAACCATGGCTAAAGAACTATTGGTATGCACACCACCATTTTATGGAACCGGTTTATCAGCTACTTTGACCAAGCTCGATATTATATTCGTGCAGTATTAACTCAATATTTTGAAGCATGTTTCTAATGTGCTTAACTGAAAATGGGATGTTGATCATATGTATTGTGCATACAAGGCTCTCTTCCCAGTTTGGGAAACAAGGACAATGGACGTCTAATACATTTTCGAGCTCTCCAATTGGTTGTGCAATATATGCTGCAGAGAAGTACGATGATATATCCCCCCCCCCAATGTCCATATCTGTTAAAGAAATACACTAACATTGGGCTTTGATATTGATACCCTTCATTTCTGAAGTCTTAAATGATATCTGCACAACTTCTTCATTGAATATTTGACACTATGCCCTCTCCTTAAAAAACATATCAAAAATCAGAAAATCATTGCAGTTTAGTGATAGCAATATATTGGTGTAATCCTTGACAGACCATGCTTGGTTCACTTGAACAAGTGAGGCTTGCTGCTCATCTGTTAACTTAGGTTGCAGGATCTTTGAAGCAGCCTGACTGATTGTGCTGCTGTTTGCAGGGCCTCTGAAGCAGCCTGAGTGCCTGACTGTTTTGCCGACTGCATCTGCCAGTTGAAGGTGGTCTCATCTGCATCTGTGCTGTAGAGTAAATCAAACAGCAGATGGGTGTTGCTGTCTTTTGTGGGCAACTTATGAGAGACCGTCAGAGTCACTAGTGTTGAAGTGGAGAATCAAGTCTTTGTACATATATAATGTCGTGCTTAATGAATATTACTCACTTGGATCCCAAATGGTTAGCCTTTTGCGTTGCATGTGATGCTGCGCAGCACTGAGCTCTGCTGACTAGAACATTAACTTGAGGACTGTGGTGTGCATGAGTTGGAATCTGGAAATGGTTGAAGCTGCTTTCAGTGGCAGGACCAGGTTCCTGATGCAAGCATATCCAAGTGGACTTGTCTGAAAGTTGTCGGTTCGTAGGACCTGATAGTTTTTTGAGCCAGTAAGTAAGGACGTAAGGTTCATCCAAGCAAGCACATCTTGTAGCTGTTCGTAAGAAGTCATGCGGATCTTGCGAGAGTATTCCTTGGTACACTGCACTTGTATCGAATCGAATGGAGCTTAACGTACATGTGTACAGGGTGACTTGGTGGCGGTTATCTGTTGTGTGGCGCTTGGATGCTATGCTAGCCACTCAGTCAGTTGTTGTATGTTGGGTGGTGAGCCCTTCCTTTTCTAACGAATTGCACGTCTCAGTCTCATTACAAACTTTGTGTTAAATGATTTTTTGTGTGCTTGGCTGCTTGCAACGACTCGATTACTTGGGATCGAAAAGAGATATAGGAACTACACATGTACAGATGGTCAGAGTTTTGCAGTATGTCGTAGAGTAATCCCGTTAGCTTGTGACCGTTCGGCAGCGTGATATGACTGTATTAACATAATCATTTTTTTTGTTAAGCACGGCAGCGGATGCGTGTTAATTATGTAGCACAACTCTCTAGACCAGGGGTTTTTTTGCTTGGCGACGGCGACGGTCAACTGTAACCTGCACGGAGTACTAATATCCTAGATAATTATGTACTCCTTTGATAATCATATCCTATATATTTATGCTTGGCATAGGAGTATAGCCAGAGACAAAAAAAAAAGGAGGATTGGAGAGAGGCTCTCTCCTCTCCTTCCTTGGTTCTCCTTCCTCCTCTTTCCTTTGGGCAGGGCCCACCGCAGGAACGGCCCACCTGGCAGTGACAAGGTGAGGGTGACGTGTAAGGCGCAGCGCACCCGCACCGCACGAACACGCACCTCTCCTCCAATCATCGCTTCCTTTCCCTTCCGGCCTGCTGCCAATGTCACGCGACGGCGACGCCCGCGGCCTCGAGGCGGAGGCGGCGGCCGCGGCCGAGGCGGCGCGGGAGCTGAGGGAGGCGGCCGCCGCCCTCGTAGCCACGCGCGCAGCCGAAGAGGACGCGCTGCGCCGCCGCGCCGTCGCGCTCGACGCCGACGTCCGCCGCCTCCAGGGCTCGCTCCCCGCCCTCGACCCATCCGCGGTCGACAAGGTTCTACTCCTCGCCTTCTCTACCCCTCCTCTTCCCTTTCCCGGACTCGATTGCTCCATCGCAGCGCCGCGCGGGTGCCTTCAGGATTCAACTTCGCAGCACCCTCGCGTCGTGTGCTACTTCAGATCGTGATTAGCTTTGCCAAACTAAATTTATGCCTGCTTTGAGAAGCACTGGGCGCTCCATGCGTGGGCCAGGAGATGTGCGGCGTGGATGTCGTCAAAAATTTGGGCCGCCATCCCCATTGTTTGCTTCATCGAGATGTCCGCCTGTTGGATTACTTAGGCTGGGTATTTCTTATTTGCCCCCATACGAGAGTTTGAGGCGCAGGCGTCCTCCAGATGCCGCATGCTCTCGAATGCTTGGCTCTAGTACCCCCATACAGTTTCGGATGCTCGAGGATTAGAGCCCAGTAGGAATCCTAGTAGCTTGCCATCTCACAAATTGGGAGGACTTGTCATAACTGCTTATATAACTCTGTGAATTCAAAACAGTTATCGTTTAGACCTAGTGGACTCTCATTGCTGGAAAATTACACTCGCACTCATGGCCCACCCATTGCAAGTTTGCAACCATGCACTTCATACGTGTTTTGCTTTCTCTCTTCCAACTCACAGGTGAATCTGTGGCTTTGCGTTCAGATAAGCTCTTCCATTTAATAACTGGTTACTGAATTTGCCCCTCAAAAATAGTTTCCATGCGCATTTTGTTATATTTTTTCTTTCTGGCCCATCAAATGGTTTTAGTCCAATCGGGATTTAAATTCTTAGTTTCTTTTCTTGGTTATTAAGTTGACGTGATTTGTGATCTTAGAAGTAGTTATGTGCAGCGCAGCGTGCCAGAGATAGCTGGATCCTATCAGCAAACTGTTCTAAGGAGATTATGTACTGCTGAAAACCTGAAAATTAACCTCTTGTAAAACCCATGTTCGTACCAATTAACACCTTGCAGCACTTCAACTCTATACTTGTGACTTGTGAGCATATATGTGTTTGTTTGCTGTGGACATCAGCTAAATCTGAAATTTGTACTTGCTGCAGATCGAGGAGGAATTGGAGCGTGCCAGGGTAGCCATCACAGATAGTGATGTGGCTTCGTTTCTCCCCAGCAAGCGAAATGGTTGGATATGTTTCCTTCCACATACCTCCTTTTGCTTGGGCGGAAGCTTAATCGTTATCTGTGGGTCATGATTACCTCATTTTAAATGTACTTCACTCTGAACTTTCAGGGAAGTTCCTTAAGATGTTTCTAGGCCCTGTGAATGTGCGGGTTGCCAGGAAGGAAGATAAGCTCAAAATCAAGGATGAGTACAATAATTATAGGGTATGCTTACGATACTTCCTCTATGTCATTCAAAAAGAGATGCAGGTTTTTTCTGTACTTAACATCAAGAACTGAATTAACAATATTGTCTGCTTCGGCTTTTTGACCTTTTCTAGTGCGATAACTGATAATTCATGGATTGTAATGATTGCTTTTGTTGGTGCAAAGTTTGATTTCTCTATGCATTATGGCAGAAATTCATATAACATGCGCCACCTTTAATCTGCCACTGCTTACAAAATTTAGGAGAAATCGGAATCATCGGGGTAAACATGGTAAATTCAGAAAGCATTCTATTGAAATATCTAGCCTATTTTGTGTGATACAGTTATATTTTGTAAACCTCTAGGTACTTCAGAAACACATAATACGGGGCTGTATGATGGTCAGTATGTCGTAAAAGTTATGTAAAATATACATTTCAGATTTTGAATTAAAATAATCCTTAATTAATTGATCTTAGGGCTGAACTGATATTGTATCTTGTAAACTATAAGAGTGCATGACACCAATGGTGTTGATTTTTAACCTTTTCTATTGGCAGGATAGGACTGCCTATAAGTTTCTGCTGTTTCCATCTATCCTCCTCCTCCTAAGATGGTGGATATGGGATGGATGCCTTCCAGCGTGGGCAGTTCAGATCTACCAGGTATCTTGTCTATACTACAGTACTCCTTTAATATTTTTGCTCATCACTGCATTGTCCAATAAGAACAGTCTAAATAGTTTCTTTCCACTCATCAGGCTTGGTTACTATTCCTGTACACAAGCTTTGCTTTGCGGGAGAATGTATTGATTGCAAATGGAAGTGACATTCGTCCATGGTAAGGGATCATCCACTCCCAAACTTCCATTAAGATATTATAACTTTTGACTGCAATATTTAAGCATTATTTGCAAACGTCCATTTATAGCACGTGTCCGGTTAAGTTTTCTCAATTTCAAATAATTTGTTGGTACTTGAAAGGACTTTCATCGACATTTAAATACCATGTTAAGTTTATTCGTTGGTTAAATTTCTTGTCCAATGCATGCTTCTTTTATCATGACTTATTACTATATTCTCAGGTGGATATATCACCACTATCTAGCTATGGTAATGGCTCTTATTAGCCTTACATGGGAGATAAAGGGACAACCTGATTGTTCTAGCAAGCAGGTATATGCTCTTCTTCTTACTTTATTGGATAAAGCACTAGAGTAGGCATCACTTGGCAGCCCCCCGAATCTTCTAGCGCTGCACTCAAACACTGATCTGTTACAGAGGGGGGTGCAACTCTTCCTGCGTTGGGCAATCATGCAAGGGATTGCAATGCATCTACAGAACAGATACCAGCGTCAAAGATTACGCACTCGCATAGCTCTAGGAAAGGTAAGGTCTTGTCATGATTCAAGAAACAAAAGTAATCAATATACATATACTCTGTAGCTTTGGAATTTTCTTAACCTGGATTCAGAGGATGGGTACATCTCAGTGTTCAAAAACATGACTCTAACCGGAAATAAATACTTATAAAAAAAACTGACCTAAGTAGAATCCTCTATATGATGAAACTTGGGCATAGGTATCTTCACTTGGTGCTTATGAAGAGCAATTCAATCTATTTGATGTTTTTTAAGCTATAGTGAACTATGGTAAAAAAAATAAAAATCTTTGGGGCAATGGTTACCACTAGAATGTGACCTGCAAATAATTTTTGCCTATCATTATGTATGTAAATACCTAACTTTCCTCACAACACGCAGGCAAAAAGAATGGATGTTGTTGCTGGAGAAACAGCAGGTGTGGAGGGGCAGCTCTTGTTGCTATATCCTGTCCTTTTTATATTACAGGTATGGGGTGTGAATTCAAAGCATGGCAGTGCCTAATTAGCTACTCATCTTGATCCCTTCAGAATATGTTGTCGTTCCTTTTGTACGCAAATTATGTCTAATTGGATAGATATCCTGCATATGCTGCACCTAAGCCTTGATACTCCATGTTTGCAGGGTTTTGAGGCGTATGTTGGAGTTTTGCTTCTTCAGACAGCTTTGAACGGGCTTGCCTCTGAATGGCAGGCAAGCATTATTCAATAGTTATCACTATTGGCAGTTGAATGTCAGATAGGATTATATTGTCCAGTTGTCCTCGATCCAATTTATTGCTATTTGGAATTTATTGTCTTGCCCAATATTTGAAAACATATATAAAAAAATTCAAGGTGGTTATGGAATGATAGGTCAAACTGTCCTGAATATATGAACTGAATGTTGCCCAATGTTTTTGAATTTGCCAGGTTGTAGTTTGCGGGATCCTGCTGGTGGTAATGGCAGTGGGAAACTTTGTCAACACTGTGGAGACACTGATATTGAAGTTGAGGTTCAAAGCAAAGATGAAGAAAGCCAAGGGCAGGCAGGACCGCCCGCATCAAAATTGACGAAAGCAGAATGCTGACACCATCTCTTTTGTAAATCCTTTGACCCGTAAAACATTTTTGGCTGCTTGTAATTCCCTGTTTTGGTATTTGGTCCTGTAACACTGAAGTTGATACCCTATAGAAACACGAAGAAAGATACATATGTTTCCTCTTCAGATGAAAATTGCGAGTTTGAATGTATGTATGCTTCGGCAGTTCAGCTCTAAATATTTGAGTTTTGAGAAAGGTAGATAATTCTCTACATAACGAAATCTCAGCCAAGCTCTCAACCCTCATTGGGCCACGTCCACTCTTTATCGAGAGCTCTCGATTTCATTTTGAACGGTTCAGATCAACGTCGCAACTCATCCGGCGCCACCGCCTAGACTATTCTTTGCATCCGGCGCCACCGCCTAGACTATTCTGGAAAGCAACGGTGGTGAATTAAACTCCAAGCAGCACTCTTCGTCTTCTCCATCCCAATCATAAAAAAAAACTCATCCTCTTCTCCGTCCCAATCGTCAAAACTCTGCATAGTCAACCGAGCCCTACGAGAGACCACCAAACGTAAACATATGCATCCCAATTCTCCGCGGCCACTCGACTGCCCTAAGGGGTGGGTAGAAGTTCTGTACTTTCGAAACAAGGCAGTACTCGGCTTACCGGTTTCGACTACCTCCTACTCCCGGCATGCAGTTAGTACAATTCAAACATGATCAGCAGGGCCGACAACGGTACGGTCCTCAATCGACACAGACGGGGCTAGACAGTTCCCGTCCGGTCCTCTATATGTACGCATATGAGACAATGAGTAAATGCCATGCATATGAGACAATGAGTAAATGCCAATATGACTTTGCCATTAGAATATAAACATTAAATAAATTAACAATTTACATAAAATGACGCAGGTATGGTGATAATTAACTTTAACCCTAAGTGCAAGAAACAATTAGAGGCCAAATTATCAATTAGAGCATGATTTACTATAAAATAAAACATGACTAGCAAAGACATTATTACTTGTCTCTTATAATTTGTATAAAATTTTACATGTAAAAATATTATTATTCCTATACACATATTTAAGTTTGGTTACATTTTATATTCATAAACTAAACTAGGTCCTATGAATATGAAAATTTTATGGTGGATCACTCATGCTTAAAGTAAGCTACTGCAAAAATTTCACAATTTTTAGATTAACAGATCTATAGAAACTAATTAAGCAAGACTAAACACAATTTAAATTTTTGCAGGGTAAAAAGGTTATTTTACCAGCATGTATATTTTTCCTCCATATATCTTACTCTAACAAAATTTATTTCATATTTTTTACATTTGTCTTTGATTTTATATGGATTTTACAAGCTACAGCCGAAATTAAACAACAAATAAAAGAAACCCCCCCTAAATCCCCCTACCAGCGGGCCCCACTAGTCAGTGGGAGGGGCGGCCTGCCCTGCCCGACCACGCATGCCGCGGCGTGCGGTGGCGCGCCAGGCGCAGGGCCGAGCGGCCCGCGGCGGCCCACGCGGCGGCACGGCAGCAGCGGCGCGGTGGGGCCCGCGCGCGCCCCAGGCGGCGGGGTGGTCGGCGCCGGCACCGCCCTAGCGGCGGCGCGAAGCAGGGGAAGCGGCAGCGCAGCTCGTCCCGGCGACGGTGGGGCCAAGCGGCGGCGGAGCGGCGCGGGGGGAGCATCAGCGGGTCGGGCGGCTCTGGTGCGCGTGCAAGCGCGGCGTGGGGCGGCGTGAGCGCTGCCCGCGCCGTGCGGCGGCGGCAGGCGGGTCGGCCGGCGGTGGCATGGCCGCGTTCTGACATCGGTGATGCAAGAATCAAAGGGGAAAGAGGCGCACGCGTAGGAGCATCTCACCTAGACTTGATTTGAGCTACTGGACGAAGAAAACGATGGCTGGAGGTGGGTTGTCGGCGTGGAGGTGGATCTCGGGAGTTCCTGCTCGCCGGCGGACAGGGAACCTCCGATTCCCGGCGAGGTGGGGGTCGGGGCTGTGATTGATGGGGTTGGGAAGGAAGCTAGCTAAGTGATTAACCCATGGTTGCGGTGGATTGGAAGTTCGTGGAAGGAAACTCGCGATTTGGGCCGGAACGACGAGCGGCTCGAGCTCAACCGCGGTGAACCGAGGAAGAAGAGAGCGAGCGCAAGAGAGAACGAAAGGAGGGCAGATGGCGAGCTCGGAAAGGCGTCGTGGACGACTTGGCGACGTCGCCAGCCGGGAAAACAGGGAAGGCTCCCCGACAGCCACGCACGGCTTCGGGAGAAATCCGAGCGCCATACCGTGCGCTGTGCTCAACAGGGAGAAACATGGAGAAGAGAGGGTGAGAGATTGACAGGTGGGGCCCACATGTAAGCTCCTTCAACATTCTTAAATTTTCATTTGAATTCAGTTTGAATTGTTACAGGTAAACTCGAGTTCTCCTTTCGATTTCAAGCCGTCCTTGTTTGTTTCGATGCTGTGCTAGCGAGATGCGCCGCCGACGGCGACACCCCGAATGAGCGCCACGCCGCCACCCCACCCGACGCTCACTGCCGGCGAACAACCGTAGCGGCCGTGCCATCAGCACGCACGCGCTCGCCACGAGCTGCGCGCGCGGCCTTGCACCGCCGCACCCGCGCCTCCGCGAGCCACGGCCGTGAACCCCAACCGACAGCGGCGGCACCACCCCAACAGACGCTCAACCCGCAGCGAAGCCGGAGAGATGCGACCACAGCACAAGGCACCTGGCGCCCGCTCAGGCTCGGAGACCTAAGAGAGCGCGCGCGGACGTAGCCAAAGGAAGGGCGCTTACCCTCGTCGTCGCCTGCCTGGCGCCTCCCTTCCCTGCCCTTGGAGCTTCACCGAGCACGCCATCCAGCGCACTTGCAGGTGGAGTGCTCATTGGAAGATGCCCGATAGCTGCTCGACGAAATGTCTCCAAGGCAAGCTACTCACTGAACCAACGTTGGAACCAGACGTCTTCTACCTAGGAACAAGGTGGCAATAAGGTCCTTGGCCAGTGGCCGCCTCTTACTTGCGTTCGATGAAAAGGGGTTTTTTACATTTTTACCACTGTAAGGGAGGTCACTCGCTGGTTTAGCACGCTTAAATGGGCCCCTACAGATTTAGCACTACTGTAGCTGGAAATCTTACGTTTTTACCACTTTTGCCTACGTGGCAGGACACGGCGGCAGGCCACGTTGGCGCCCGGTCAGCAAGGCGAGGCGAAATGTCCTTTGTGCCCTCGCCCCTTTGTTCATGTGCCCGTGACCCCCGGTCCAGCCCGTTGACCGCTCCCACTCTCCTCACCCCCCACTCTCGCTATCCCGCCGCCGCCGCCGCCTTTCTTCCCCACTGCGCCGCCGCCTCACGCCTCCCCCAGCGCAACGGCGGCCAGGGCTCTTGCCATGGTGACCGCAATTCCATTCCGCCGCGACTAAGGGAAAGGTACGTGGGCTTGTTTCCTCATGGCCACCCGCTGCGATTAGGGTTTGGTTTTGCGGGATCTCAGGTTTTGCGGCTTTTGATTTCTTGTTTCTCGGTTCAGGCGTGTGATGTAATAGGTCGCCATCTCCCGTGGCCGCAATGGACCCTTGTGATTGTCCTCCCTGATGAGTTCTTAAGCTCCACTCGATGAATGTGTCTATTATGCATAGCAAGAGCGTGTGTGGGTCCTCATTTGTTTTCATTATTTATGATGATGCCAGGATCGATCCTGGCAGTGTGTTTAGGCTAGTTGTTAAGGTTTCTCCATATGTTGCTGATGGTGAATATGGGCTAGTGGAAATGGTAGAGCAGCAGCATAACATATGGTTTGATAGGAACAGTCAGTACTCTCTTGCTCAATTCAGTGAGGATTTGGCCTCAAAGATTATATGGGGGCCTAGTCAAACACTGGCAGTTTGGGTTCTTGACCAAGATACTGGGTTTGAGTGGAAGCTAAGGAGGGATGAACATATACAGCAGATGATTAAGGACAGAGGGGATGAGAGGCAGGCTATTCTTGTAGTAGATGTTGTGAGCAAGGACTCTATTAAGGGAAAATCTTCATCAGATGCTTCAAAAGGTAGATGTGTCTCTGGTGTGATTAATGGAACCAATGCAGAGGCTACTGATGTTGAAGGATGTGGTGATACCAACAGTTCCCCGCAAGCAGCACCTGCTCAACAGCCACCAGCAGTTGATTGGAGCACTCTGACCATTTTAGAGAACCCAGATGATGATGATATAGCTGCACAGGTTGTTGATGAGGACCTTGTATTTGAGGCAATGGGATTCAAGGGTGCTGTGGAACCAGAAAAAGCTGGTCATGGACAAGATGTGCTATTTCCAGCTATGTCAACAGAGATGCAGGAAGACATCAATGAAGCAGCTGTAAATGTTGATGACACAGCTGATGAGGAGCCACTGTATGAATGGGACAGGGACCATCCTGATCTGAGTGTAGGCATCTGCTACCCCAGCATGCCAGAGTTGAGGCTTGCAGCTAAGCAGCATGCTATTGTTAACGAGTTTGAGCTTCAAACTGAGCACTCTGACAAAGAAAGGTACCGGGTTTCCTGTGCAGCTGTAGGGTGTCCATGGAAACTTAGAGCTAGAACATAGCATGATGGCAGTGTCAGTGTATAACTTCTGAAATATGTTCATACTGTGATTGTTACTTATTTGTCTTTGTTTGCATACTCTGATTTTGTACTTATTTAATTATAATTGAACCTAGCTTAATTTCTATTTTGTAAATGCAGATACAAATAAATGAGGGACAACATCAGTGTGCATCTACACAAAGAGTTTTGAGCAAGGTGCATAACTACTTTATTTGTCCTAGTATCTTCACATAATTTCTTACTTTGTAACCTTGATCCATTACACTTTTTTACAGGAAGAAACCTAAGAAGAAGAATCCTGCCAAGCCTGGGAGAAAAAAGAAGTCCAAGCCAACTGCTGCTGATGCTACTGAACAGCCAACTCCAAGGACTAGAGGAGCACTGGCAAGGGAAGCTGCTGCAAAAGCAAAGAGAGATGCACAAGAAGCAGAACTGAAGGCAGCAGCAGCAAGGGAAGCAGCAGAAGCAGCATCAAGGGAAGAGGTTGAAGCTACCAGGAATGAATTTGCATCATCTGTCCCTGAGCCAAGTGAAGAAGCACCCCTTGAACCTATGGCTTTGGCAGTGATTAATGCCCCAGAACCCATTCAGACAACCCCCCAGCAAAAAGGTTATTGTCATTGTCTGCAACATCTTTTTCCAAATTATCTAAGTCATTTGTTCAATGTGTGTACTTGTTTCCATGGCAGGGTACTATTCTCAGATGGTGAACATGCCAAGAAACTTACACCAAAGAGGAAGGCCTTGGCAACTAAAGTGAAAAAAACACCACCTAAGAAGAAAGCACGCAAGAGCAAGTGAGCAGTGAGCAGTTAGAAGTGAGAAGTGACGCTAGTGTCTTTTGTGGTGTATGATTGGCCAAAATACTGTATTTTGCATGGCCTTTGGCAACTTCTGTGTTGTAAAGTGAGTTGTAGTTGGGAATATTTACCATGTATTCTCTGTTTGGAACATTTACCATGTCCTATGTCCTATGTCATGGTCATTTTTTCTGTTCAATTTGCATCCATTTGCTCATTCAAATTACCTCATTTCATTTGCTCATTTCAATTTTCATACAAAAGCAGCACAGCACTTTACAAACTAGACATGAACAAACTCCATGTTTTCATTTGCTCAGTCAAGTTCATTCCCTACTGAAACACACTACTGTCTACATCAGTTCGTTGCAAACAGATTTTACCACAAACGCCAATACAACTACTGCAATACAACCAATGAAAATGTCCATTTTTCCACATCAGTCTCTCCATCTTGTTCTCCAGTTGCTTCATCCCCTCATCTTCAGCAGGTGCTTCATCCTCTTCTCCTCCATGTTCATCAATCTGCTGACAGCATATCCTGACGATCTTCTTCTCCACCAGCTCATCCAGATACTCCCTCTAAAACCTATAGAAGCCACACAGCTTCGGATTCTGCAAAAAAACGATGAACATTGAAACCCTAGGTTTGATTGAAAATGGATAAAAACTCACAACTTACCCCATTTCTCGGGCATTTGAAGAAGATGCGCCCCTTGTTCTGACTTTCCAGCTTGACCACGCGAAGCTCAATCACCTGGGCAAGATCGCAATCGGGGCACACGATCAAAGGCAGCCCAGTCTCTTTACCGACCGGATGCTGCTCGCACACGGAGCTCACTCCTCTCCCCTGCCTCCTCGTTGCCCTACTCACGCTGGAGCTGGATGAGTCGGCCCTCTGCGCCATAGCCCTGGCCGCCGTTGCGCTGGGGGAGGCGTGAGGCGGCGGCGCAGTGGGGAAGAAAGGCGGCGGCGGCGGCGGGATAGCGAGAGGGGGGTGAGGAGAGTGGGAGCGGTCAACGGGCTGGACCGGGGGTCACGGGCACATAAACAAAGGGGCGAGGGCACAAAGGACATTTCGCCTCGCCTTGCTGACCGGGCGCCAACGTGGCCTGCCGCCGTGTCCTGCCACGTAGGCAAAAGTGGTAAAAACGTAAGATTTCCAGCTACAGTAGTGCTAAATCTGTAGGGGCCCGTTTAAGCGTGCTAAACCAGCAAGTGACCTTCCTTATAGTGGTAAAAATGTAAAAAACCCGATGAACAAGGTAGTATAGCATTTGATAAAATTAGCTCTTTGTTGTCCAAGACCTGATATGCAGATGCATGAAGGCTCTTCGCAAGTGCAGATGCATGTGTGGGCATGCGTGATGTAGAAGCTGCCTAGCATGGTGGTTCGGTATAGCGTGACGCCACCATCAACGACCAAACCTCACCAGGAAGTTGTGGCTCAACCTCCACCGGCCACGGCCGCGACGCCGCCCCTCCCCACCACCGCCGGCCGGTCTCGCCATCGGCGAGAGCAGCTAACACCAAAGCGAGTGATGTGGGATGCAACCCACTCGTCCTCCTCCGTCGACCACAGCCCTTTCCTCACCTTCTTCTCCTCCGAGCAGCAAAAGTACGCGTCGTCGAGCAGCTAACACCAAAGCGAGTAATGTGGGATGCAAGCCACTCGTCCTCCTCCGTCGACCACAGCCCTTTCCTCACCTTCTCCTCCGAGCAGCAAAAGTGTAGCTTCTCCACCTGCTGCTGCCTGACCATCAATGCAGTGCTCTTGATTTCCAAGCCACATAGCTAGCCACGCCATACAACCAGAATGGCATATGCGGACTAGATAAAGTCTAGCTCACTGGATTAAATACTCGATCGATGCTATCGTAACAATATGTCGATTTGTTAGAATTATTTTCACTGCAGATTGCTATTCAATCATGCCATTCCTCTGTTTCTATTTTCTGAAACCTTGAAATATCAATTTCAGATAGGTTTTTAATAGATTGCTAATGATTGGTGTCTTCTATCTTTCTTAACTTCAGATTTAAACTCCTCAAAATAATCTTATTTGCTGAACTAATCTTTTTTAAAACATGATGCTGGAACCATTTTCTGGATAACTGACAAGGAGAACTAGCTAAAACAAGGTACATATTATCCCCATAATGTACTTATAGCTTATTCTTTTCCGCTATTAGATCCTGAAAATACTATAGTATAATATATTTTGCATCAAAACATGCATCTTTCCGTTACCAGTTCCAATATAACCTGTATAGATCATGTAACATTTAAAATAATAACCTATAGGTCAAGGGCGAAGCTAGATAAAATTGGAGGGGGGTGCAGCTACCTTGTAGATATATAAATTTGAGCTATTTACATGGTAAAAGTTTGTTTCTAATCACTGATTTTGAAAGACTCATCATAACAAGATATAGCTGCAACTCCTTTTATAAGTCTGTGCATCTAACAATAATTTAAGAAGAATAAGCACATATTAATATAATTTTCAGTAGCATCCCTTTGTTATACAAATCATTTAAAATATATATTTTCTTATTCTCCTTTGTATTTCTCTTTTGTAATTATTTCTGGACTTGTGGAGCGTACCTAACTAATTTTATCATGGTCCTTTTATTTGATAATATAGATATACAAACATGGTATACAGAAAAAGAAAAGCTCCTATCATATCAGATGACAATATACTGATAAGCCCTAAAAAGAGAAGAATAATCAGAAAACAAAAAATATCAAACAGCAATATAAAAAAAAGATTGCATGATGATTCAAACTCAGAAAATAAGAGAAAACGGCAATGCATCAATATTGATGTTACTCATGAAATATCAAGCAGCAATAGAAAGAAAAGATTGAACGATGGTTCAAGCTCAGAAAATAAGAGAAAGTGGCAACGCATCAATATTGATGTTACTCATGCTTATTTATCATTAAATCATGGTATGGTTTCATATCCAACAGATTATATTCAGCACCTGAAGGGAACATATGAGCAAAGATCATATATAGGAACACCAAAACATATTTGTAAACATTGCAATGCATGCTTGTGGTTTGATGAAAGAAATATTACTGACTCAAGAAAAAAGAAAGAAATCGTTTACTCTAACTGCTGCAAATATGGACAAATCAAGATACCACCTTTTAAAGAGCCACCTGAATTTTTAAGTAGATTAATAAACAACAAGCATGAACCAATATCAAAGCATTTTCTTCCAAAAATAAGACAATACAATAGCCTCTTTGCATTTACATCAATGGGTGGTAATATCGATAGAAATATAAATACAGGTGAAGGTCCATATGTATTTCGCATCAATGGACAAGTACATCACCGAATAGGCTCTCTACTACCTTCACCAAACAAAATTCCAAAATTTGCTGAATTATATATTTTTTATACAAAAAATGAAATTCAAAATAGAACACGCGCACTACAAAAAGAAGAACCTGAAGAAAGTGATTTAAATATCGAAATAGTTAGTCAACTCAAGGAAATGTTGGACAACAACAATCCGTTAGTTAAAATATTTCGCCATGCTCGGGACCTTCTTGAGAAGCATAATGGTGTTGATATTAGAATTAAAATTATAGGAGCAAATAAAGGAGATAAAATACAGTGTGAAATGCCACATAGCGAAGAATTAGCAATGCTTATAGTCGGTGATGTAAGTCTTGAACAATATAAAAGAGATATCATAGTTAGTACCAAACAAAAAGGATTGCAACGTATATCAATATTCCATCCAGCTTACATGCCTCTACAATATCCATTATTGTTTCCATATGGTGAAAGAGGATTCCAACTAGGAATACCATACCATTCAGATAAAAAAGAGAAAGGAAATGAAAAAAAGGAATACAATAACATTACATGAGTACTATAAATATCATATGCATTTTCGACCTAACCAACCGAATCCGTACTTATGTTATGGTAGATTGTCAAAACAAGCTATTGTGGATGCTCGTGCAATGGAAGATGAAGATAGACTTGGATATATTGCTAGAAATCAAGATAAACTAAGAGCAGGCTACCTTCAAGGTGTATTTGATGCTGTAGAAAAAGGATTAAGTCAAGGAAACCAAATTGGAAAAAGAGTGCTATTATCATCAAGCCATGTTGGTTCAAGACGATATATGGTACAAAATGACCACGATGACATTGCTATATGTCGAGTTTATGGACAACCTGATCTATTCATAACATTTACTTGTAATCCAAAATGGCCTGAGATAATTTCAGCTATCTTACCTGGTGAACAGCCAAACGATAGACCTGATATCATAGTACGTATCTTTCATATCAAATTAGAGCAATTACTTCAATATATCCGGTTAGGTAAAATTTTTGGTCCAACATTAGCTCTTCTATACTCCATAGAATTCCAAAAAAGAGGATTGTCACATGCCCACATTTTAGTCTGAATAGATAAAAATGGGAACGAAATCACACCTGAAATTATAGGTAAATGGATATCTGCAGAGATACCCCATCCATCCGAAGATCCTTTAGGATATATTCTTATATCAGAACATATGATGCATGGCCCTTGTGGAATACTAAATGAAAATTGCCCGTGCATGAGAAAAGGAAGATGCTCAAAGTTTTATCCAAAAGAATTTCAAGATGGAACAAATTTTACAGATAATGGTTTCACACAATATCGACAAAGAGATACTAATATTTACATACGTAGAGATAATTGTAACCTAGATAATAGATGGGTTGTGCCTCATAATTTACAGCTTCTAAAAAAATATCAAGCTCATATAAATGTTGAGTATGTAAACAAAAGCAAGATGTTGAAATACCTTTGCAAATATGTAAACAAAGGACAAGATAGGGCAAAAGCAATATTTGAATATCTCAAAACAAATGAAGATGAACAAACAAAAGATATAGATGAAATAAAAGAACATCTAGATTGCAGATATATTTGTGAACAAGATGCAATTTGGAGGCTACTTGGATTTAATATTCACTATCATTGCCCACCAGTAGAAAGGCTTCCAGTTCATCTACCTTTTATGAATATAGCAAAACTACAAAAAAAATGATAAGCTAAAGGCCATACTTGCTGATCCTAATAATCAGAAGACAATGCTCACAGAATGGTTTGAAGCCAACAAAAATTACCAAGAAGCTAGAAATCTAACATATTGTGACTTCCCATTACAATGGAAATGGAGTACAAAAAATAAAAAATGGGTCAAAAGAAAGCATGGTTTTAAGATTGGACGCTTATATTATGTAAACCCAACTGAAGAGGAACGATTCTACCTTCGTATGCTACTCATGATAGTTAAAGGAGCAACAAGTTATGAAGATATCAGAACATACAATGGAACTATATACCAATCTTTTAAAGAAGCTTGTACAGCACGAGGTCTACTTACTGACGACAACGAATGGTATAACGCCTTTAACGAAGCTGCCAATTGGGCAACAGCATCACAACTAAGATATCTATTTGTAACAATGCTTCTATTTTGCAATTTGAAAGATGAAAGAAAGTTTTATAATAAAAATTGGAGAAAAATGGTTGACGATATAGAAAATACATTACTTATCAAACATCACCCAATAAAATATTATGCTACCGAGACAGAATTACAAGATTTATTACATATGGAACTAGAGAAAATATTGAGTAAAAATGGAATAAGCATAAACAGTTATAACTTACCACAACGAAATACCCAATGCTTTATAGGAAAAAATAACCATTTTATAGAAGAGGAACTAACCTACGATACAGATTATCTAGAAGAGCAAGCTAATAAAATGTATTTCCAATTAAATGAGGACCAAAAACATGCTTTCCATGAGATAATAAATTGTGTATTATGTAACATACCAAATTTTTTCTTTTTATCTGGTCATGTTGGAACCGGGAAAACATTTTTATGGAATACAATCATATCATACTTACGAGCACGACGCAAGATAGTACTAACAGTTGCATCATCAGGTGTAGCTTCATTATTACTACCAAATGGACGAACTGCTCATTCAAGATTTACGATTCCACTAGAAATCGATGAATTATCTCTGTGTGATATAAAAAGAGGAACAAAATTGGCTGAACTACTTATGCAAACTAATTTAATTATATGGGATGAAGCGTTAATGACAAATCGGCAATGCTTCGAAGCACTAGATAGATCACTAAAAGATATAATTTCTGAGACAGACCCTAAAGCATCTAATATGTTATTTGGAGGAAAGGTTGTTGTCTTAGGCGGAGATCCCAAACAAATTCTTCCAGTTATTGAAAATGCATCAAAAACACAAATTATAAATGCATCGATATTTAAGTCATATCTTTGGGATGATGTAAAGATATTAAAACGCCTACGGTTGCTAGCCCAGATGCAAAGGCTTCTGGATGGCACCCCCCAGGTCAAGGGTTCGAGCCCCGTCGGGGACGGATTTCTCGGCCTGGTGGTCAAAAACCCCCCTCGCTGTGCTCCCGAAGTCCTTGGGCTGGCTGGTCCGACACTTGGGCCGTGTACCCCGACCTAGCTGTGCGGTGCCGCCTGGGGGCTGGTCCGACGCTAGGGGGCGGGTGGTCCGGCCCGGTGGAATAGTGCCGCCAGGCCCAAGGCCGGAATGAGCCGGGGTTCGGGGGGTTTCTCGGCCGGGTCAAACTGGCCTCTTAAATAGAATGCCGCGGGGGGCGGTCTTTCCCCCGCCCGGTCCGAGTTTTTTTTAAGATATTAAAACTGCATATCAACATGCGATTACAAAAAGTGGAACCTAACAGCCTTGAATATGAAGAGTTAAATAGATTTAGCAATTGGATTCTAGAAATGGAATATGGCCAAACGGTAAATAATGACGCAAACAATAAAGACAAAGATGAAGATACATCTATAATTGAGATACCAAGAGATTTGCTACTATACACCACAGATAACAAAATTGAAAAATTAGTGGATTTTGTATTTCCAGATTTCAAAAAAAAATACAATGACCCAGACTACCGCAAAGAAAGAGCTATTTTATCAACTACAAATGATATAGTTGACCAAATAAATGATTACATATTAACCTTGGTACCAAATATAGAGAGAATATTTAAGTGCTGGCTCAATATTGAATTGTATAGATACTTGTAATGATGCAGAATTGCAGATATATTATATCCTGTTGAATATTTGAATACCTTGAATGCAAATAATTTTCCATCTCATAAATTGAAACTCAAGATTGGTACACCAGTAATGTTACTAAGAAATCTGAATCAAAGCTTAGGACTCTGCAATGGTACAAGGTTGATAATCACAAATTTAGCATATAATATTATTGAAGCTGTCATAGTAACTGGTACACATATAGGACAAAAAGCATATATACCTAGAATAAATTTAACAACACGTGGAAATCGTTGGCCATTTACTTTATGCCGAAGACAATTTCCTATTAAAGTTTGTTACTGTATGACTATAAACAAGAGTCAAGGCCAGACTTTATCAAGGGTTGGAATATACTTAAAAAACCAGTTTTTACACATGGCCAACTCTACGTTGCAGTTTCAAGAGTTACAAACAGAAATGGCCTTAAAATATTAATTGAAAATCAGGATGGTACATGTGGAACTAGCACTTCAAATATAGTATATAAAGAAATAATTCAGATGATTTGATTTCATAAATTTTTTCCAATCCACATGCAAGGAAACCTTGTTCTACTTTCGGAACGACAACCAAAAGGACTCAACTATGTGATACATGCCCGTATATCAAGAATGTGGGAACACACTATCACTAATACTGACATATCTAAACTCATCTTGCAAGGTGTCGAATAATGGCTGGAGCTCCCACCTGGACAACTAGACACAATCAGTAGAAAAGTCTGCATCACTCACTCCTCTAGATGAAACAATTCAGTTGTAGTGTGTCTGCATGGTGATTTATGTTGTTATTCGAATCTCAATCTGTAATCTATACTTACTCCCCGACAATTTCCCACACAATTTTGTTCTCCACTGAATAGAGAGAAAAATTTCACGACTGCTTCTCTATACCTAAAACTCTCAGTAGTGATCGCGCGGCGCCGCGCGTATGTTTCTAGTTGTATCTAAAGTTGTGTGTAAAACAAGAGTAATAGATAGCTCCTGCTCTATATGAAATGGAGCAGAGGCTTGCAAAAGTTTGGTGTAGTCATGACTTGTGTAAACACGTTGGTGTGATTGATGAGTATACTTTCTGTCTCGTACTGCAACTACTGTGCTAAGAGTATCTCCAACAACTCTTCTATTTATCTTCTCTTAGCCAAAAAAGAAAAACAGACCCAAAAAAATGCATCCTACAGATGAGCCATCTGACTAGCTATTCTTCCACGCTGGCTATCGGCGGCTCTCCTCTCGGTTACCTTTGCCTAGCGCCGCCCGCTCGCCATCGCCTCCGATTTTGGCGCTCCCGCGACCGCACCTCTCCATCTCGCGGCGATTTTGGCGCTCCCGCGGATGCGCATCTCGTTGTCCTGCCTCTCCTTTTTAGCCCAATGAATCAGGCCTAGTCGCCTCCTCGTTCCCTTGCCGCAGGCAGGACCAAATCGCCGCCAACGTAGTCGCCATGAGCCGGCCACCGCGTCCCCGAGCTGCGTCGACCGCGGTATTCCACCATGATGGTGTGTGGTCTTCTCCTGGCCTGCAAGTCCCGCTAGGATTTGAGAATATGGAAGCCGACATGAGCCAAGGTCAATTTCTGGTTTAGGGATCACTGAGATTTGGTATTGTTGATGTTCTTCGTTCTTGATTTTCTGATGCTACTATATCAATTTCAGAGATGAGGAATTGTTGACTCGGCTGCATCGTCCACGTCCAGGCCGGCTGCGTCGTCCCCGTCCCAGCCGAGCCTCGCCCAAGAATGTGCAGGATCGATGGGCGGTGGCGGCGGCGGCGTCAAATATCGGCGATGTCGCGTGGAGGCAATCCGATGCAAATTGATGACGTGAACCAAGTTTTGAATATAACCATCACGTTTTAGCTAGTCTCTTGGACTACCCTCATAGAATTATATAATTTTCTATTTTACAAAGGGGTACAATCTCCATATTTAGATAAATAAAATACAAGAGCTCTTGGAGATGCTCTAATAGTCGTCCACATGGCGAGCAATCTTTGATGCAGGAACAGGAAGTAGTGCGATCTGAGATTTATTTAAGCTGTCCTAACAAATTGCCGTGTATTTCCCATGTTTTCGGATGCCGTGGTCCTGGAAACTCTGCTGCTATCTGCCAGCACTAAATTGCCAAGAGCATCATCTGCAGGAGCAGGACCAGCCTTGGAGAATCCCATCCAGCTACAAACGGAGCAAAGCCACCACATATCACTAGATTGTGATGATTGCAGCTGCTCTCGCCTCCAAATCTTTCAACAATCCCCCAAAACCGCTTGCAAATCATCACGGAATCATTGCTGGTGGTGCGCTGGCCCACACTAACTTTATTCTTTTAATTACGAAAGAAAAAGATAAGATAATTCCATCCATATTTACATTTCACTCTGGTCACTCTAAAGTCTTCTCTAATGCACAATCATTTTTTCTTACAAGCCTAAGTTTTCGCCGTGGATCTTAATTTGTACCTAGAACGTAACAACCGAAGGATTTTACTTCTATAAAAACAGAAAATAGAAAGAGGCAGCAGGGTGAAGCTAAGACGTCTTAACTCTAAACAAACAATGTGCTAGGAAAATCATGTGAGCAAGCAATTGTCGTCCCTGCAGATTCCTGCCTGAATCATGTGAGCTCCAACAGCTTGCTCAGCTGAATATGGTGGTCGCCGAGATCAGCCTTGGCAATGGACCTCGCCGCCTTCTCCGCGATGGCCGCACGCACCTGACCCATCGCCGGCCGGAGCCCCGGCTGCGCCGCCAAGCACTCCACGGCGATCCTCGCCACGTCGCCGGCCTCCTCGTCGTCGTACCCCTCCCCTAGCCTGCCGTCGACGAGCCCCGCCACCCCTTGCGCCCTGACGCGCGGCAGTATCCGGGGCGCCAGGTTCTCCGACCCGGGCGCGCCGGCGGCCGGCATGCCCGTGACGGCCTCGAGCAGCAGCACGCCGAAGCTGTACACGTCGGACTTCTTGGACACGATGCCGGTGCGGAGGAAGAAGGGGTCGGCGTAGCCCGGCGAGCCCACGGCGGCGCGCGTGGGCGCCACGGCGGCCGAGAAGCCCTCGCAGGCGGAGCCCAGGTCGCAGAGCCGCGCGCCGAGCCCCCGGGCGTCGAGGAGCACGTTGGACGCCGAGACGTCGCCGTGGACCACGGGGGTGGAGGCGTCGTGCAGGTGCTCCAGGGCGCAGGCGACGTCGAGGACGATGCGCATGCGCTGGGGCCACGACAGAGGGGCCGTGGCGCCGCCGTGGAGGCGGTCGGCGAGCGTGCCGCCGGCGACGTACTCCAGGACCAGCGCGCCTCCTTCCTCTGCACGCAGTAACAACAGTACAAGGACGAGAAGCATTTACTACCATTACCACCATACTGTTTGTTTACTTGCTGTAAATTTCTTCAGGATGAGTTCTTGACAAAAGGGCAGAGCACAGGTAACTCTGTAAAAAAAAAAAGAAGCTATGTTTTGACCAAGCTGATGAGCTGCAGGTAGGCTTCTATCAACTTTGACGAAAGGAGAAGAGATAGTACAAAAACAATAAATACGCGGGAGCTGCTGCAGCGGTGTAGCCGTTGCTCTCGTTAGGTAGGGAGTAAAGTGATGTCACGCGCGCATATAATTTATTATTCAGCACTGTAGCAACCATTTCCATTTCATTTCACACCCCTTATCTTTTGTTTTTGCTGCAATAGATTATTTTAATTTTCTTTCTTATTAGTGACTAATAATACTGCCCAAGTCCACATGTCTAAAGCTCCTTCATTTCTTGGTCGCTAGTCGCTACCGATCAAAGCATAAGAATGGCTTTAATCATGACTTGCCAAGTAAAGTATAAACAAAGTCAATGCATGCATGCATGACATAAGAAAATGAAACCAGCTTTTTTTTTATTTTGGCCACACCTAAGCAATATTCATTCATGAAAATCCAAATTACTACTACTTGTATCCAGAACTAACAGGATGGCGATCAAGCTAGAGGAGGTAATAATAAGGGAAGGGTGGAGATTAAACGGACAAGGAAGAAACAGGTATTCAATAAAGTTTGTATCAGAGATAAAAAAAAAATCAATGATGAAAAAGAAGCGACAGGGACAGTTTGTTTGTGAAGCAGATGGAGCAGGTAACGTAAGCGTAGGGTGAAAGCTTCTTCACTCATCATTTCTTTGATTTATTACGACGAGGGGGAAAGAAATTAATAGAGAGGAGAAAAACTAGCACTAATCAACGGAGCCACGGAGGGAGACAAATTAAATAAAAAAATGATTTGAAGCTCGCACGCACGCACCGTGGTCGTCGGAGTAGGCGATGAGCGCGACGATGCGCGGGTGGCGGATGCGGCGGAGCAGGTCGAGCTCCTGCCGGAACGCGCGCAGGCGGCGCTCGCCGCCGCACCAGCGGTGCACCTTGACGGCGACGGGCGCGCCGTCCCGGAGCCTGGCGAGGTAGACGGTGCTGGAGCCGCCCCTGCCCACGACGGCCGCCTCGTCGAAGCCGCCGGTCAGCGCCTCCACCTCCCGCCACGTGAGCCGCCGCGGCGCGTCCTTGCGGTCGGTCGCTTGCTCTGCGGCTGGCGCCTCCGCTGACAAGGCCAGCTCGTACTGCGGCCGCTGGGGCACGACCGCTCGCGCCTCGGGGTCGGCGTCGGGGCGCCGGAGGGCGGCGAGGCAGCGGCGGACGAGGAGGACGGCGATGGCGGCGGAGGAGAGGAGGAGGACGCAGAAGAAGAGGATGGCGAGCGCCACGGGGAGGTCCATGGCGCCCCCCGGCCCCCTGCGTTGTTGTCAGGAGCTAGCAGCTGAGGTGAGCAGCAGTAGTTGAGCTCGGTTGCTTGCTTGCTTGCTTCAGAAGTTCAGGGTGGGGAAAAGCAAGAGAAGAAGAAACGGTGTATAAATACGGCCGGGGACGGGGAAATAAATAAAAGTGCAGTGGTGGCAAGAAAGTTAAAAGAGAGGAGCGAGAGAGCTTGATCTGTATGCACCAGCTAACTTGCTCCATTTCAGCTGGTTGTTGAAGACGAGCCGCTCAAAGGAAAAGAACACAACTAGCAGAAAAGAGAAGTGGAGGCACAGTGTGATGATGAAATAGGCCGTGTTTGGTTCCTTCTGGAAACCTAGCACCCACATTTTCCCGAAAGAAGAATGTTGCATGTATGAAGTATTAAATGAAGTCTATTTGTGAAATTTTTTTAGGGATAGGTGTAATTTTTCACGACAAATTTAATGATGGTAATTAATCGATGATTGACTACAATAATACTACAGTAATTATCATCTAATCACGCGGTCAAAGGCCTCTTTATATTCTTTAAGGTTTCTAGCGCAGGAATTCTGAAGTTGGTTTTGTAAATTGAATTTATTTGACACCACAATTAACGGTCAAAATATTACTATTCATACTACAAGAACCAACCAAACGAGGCCATAATGCAGCAGGCCGGCTTTAGACTAGCTCCAAACTGGATTGTCCTTGGCTATGCTTAGTGTGAATTTGATGGTAAAAATGTACCAGATAGTAGTGCTTTAATTTTAAAGATCTTTCTTTGCCATGATGGGGGGAGAGGGGAGTACGTATTTGAAATATATATATATAATAATATATTTTAAAAAAAATGTGCATGCATCATGGAACAAGCAAGTACATGTGCATGCAGTAAGGTAACTGTCTCTACCTAAGAAAATAATAAGGTATTCAACACACGAACAGTACATACCGTCGATTAGTATTTTGACGAGGCTCGGCAATGCAAGTGCCTGGAGATGAGACTCAGACAGACTGAATTAAAGAGAGATGGTTGACACTGCCACCTTTGATTTCAAAAAAAAAAAGCATTGCCACCTTGCAGTTGGATTCCATTCCTAGCCTAGCTACTAGCTAGTATAAGCAATTCGAGGCAGACCAATGCAGGCTTGGGACGACTTGCCAAGATTAATGTCATCAGCAGCAGCATATATAGAGTGCACTGTTCTGTTGGCTGCGGTTGTGATGGTTGGTGTTGATTTGTTGTGAAAGAAAATTACTGCTATTTGGTTGGTGGCTGGTGGCTCGTATTGGTTTAGTGTGAGAGAAAAATATTATTGGTTGGCTAGAGAAGCAGCCAACAGAATCTATATATCCAAAATAACTAATAATACTAATGTTTATTGCTAGCTAAAGTATAGTACTACTTGAGAGGCTGTTTGCGTGGACGGCGCGCGCGGAAATATATATACTTATATCTTATTAAGTTATTATATTGGAGTACGTGGCAACATAAGTACATTTGCACACGCTTAGCGACCTTTTTAATAAAAAGAATCTCGTACCGAGTGTAAATTGGTAAAAAAAATTTAGTACTGCCTGCTAGTAGTACACATACGTGCAATGAATTGAATGAGCGGTACTAGTTCCGATATATGTCTATTACCTATTACCAGATCACTTTGTACTGTCGTTAAAGGTTATTAAACGTCACATAAAGAAGAATTAGGTGTTGCGTGCATTTCTTCCGAGACAGAAAAAAAAGATAATGGAAGTTTCTTTTGGCAATAGCGATAGATCGAGAGAGAACAGTAGTCGTGCCTGCTTCTTGCTTGAATTCAAGCTGCACGGCCTTGTGTCTCCTGTTGATCGATGGAGATGTGACATGCTGCTCGTACTTGCATGTGTTAGTCACTTGTTAGTTATATACCCAATAGACTTGTTGCACTAGCTGCTTATGGTAGAACACAGCTAGTACATACTCCATGCATCATATATATGGCCACATATATAGTTTTTTTTCTTTTCTTTTTTGACAAGATATGTCTATACCTAAGCACTTAATTAGGGGTCTCGCGTCACATGCACAACACAAGCATATATATATATATATATATAGTACGCATCAGTATCATAGGAGGCCAATTTTACTATTACTAATTAAAGGCTCCTTTTGAAGTCTTCAGATAAAGTCACTTAGAATTCTAGGTGGACTGAAATAGAGAAATCCTACAAATTCTCATAAAAATAAAAAATATTAAGCCATCAATTCGGCAACTCTAATCATAATAGTCATTGGATTTGTTATCTTTTTCTAATAAATTACACACATTTGCCATTATAAAAATAGACTAAAGTAATCACCTAAACATGTATCTAAATTATCCACCTATGCCTTTATAAAAGATAATCTAAAATAACTCCCTAATCTTCATGTAAATTATCCACTTATGTCATTATAAAATAATATCAAATAATTTCCTAGACTCGTACCATATCACTCCTCTATTAGAGCTCCGCTTCTCTCCTTGGCAAAAATGGAAAAGAAGTAGATTTTGGACTTACTATCTATTTCAGAGTGGATTCCTGTGCGTTTTTCCTTTTTCTTCTTCTTGGCTGGATCTTATATATTATCCAATGATATCATAACAAACAGTTAAAATAAATCCCAAATCTAAATCAAAATTATATTATTACAATAAAATCTTAAAGTGCATCGATCAGTATAAAACTCTAAATTACTATGTTTATTGTTATTAATATATTATTTATATTATTACTTATATAAAACTAGTAAAATACTAATCATAATGTGTGTGTCACCAACTCACCATATATTTATGTATAAGAGAAGAGATAAGAATACCAATTTTCATATTGTTCACATAGCTCAACACAAAGTGTTCAATTAAATACATATCAAAATATATGGAGGTGCGATGCAAAGTGACAAAAAAATTGTTAGTAACTAAACCTATCACATTTATTACAATTACATAATAATAAATATGTACCTGAAAAAGCATTGGAGATTTCACTTATATATTACTTTTCCATCTTTAAAAATGGAAAGCATTGTAGCAAAGTAATGTAACAATCTGAAACAAGCATTGTTCAGCTTCAAATGGTTTCTTCTTCTTTCTAAGGAACAACATTTACAATGTAATTCTGTATCTGTTTGCACACATACTAAACTCAGAAGAAAAATTAAAAGTTTAAAAGGTGCATTATGGTATCCATGATCATGCAGACCAGCAATTCATATTTATAATAGTTGCCAAAGAATGCTAGTCCAGTTGGTTAGTCACTCCGGTGGCACCCCTCAGGTCCTGAGTTCGACTCCCCGTGGGAGCGAATTTCAGGCTGAGGGTCTCGCTGGCCCCGTGTGGTAAAGCATTGGCTGTGAGACGGCCCAGGTCGGCCTGAGGACCCTTACATGGCCCAGGCACAGTTCACATGGATTACGTCTCCCAGTGTCAGGGCGGGGCCAGGGTTCGGGGATTTTCTCGGTCGGAGAAGCCGATGCTTCTTCTTAAGTTAATACCGGTGGGGGCGGTCTTTCCCCACCCGGCCGAGTTTTTTCATATTTATAATAGTTTACTACCAACACTGTCTTTCCATTACTCTGAAATGTTGGAACGCCACTTCCTGATTCAAGCAAATAAAGAGCACATCCGATGTGGCGATGTCAGTACTACTACACTGTGCAGCAGCGCTCCTTAAAGGATCAGAAAGCATGATATCCAGTTATCTGTGATGCCACCATCTCCTATTTTCTTTACATGTATCCAGGGGGTTGTAAGGGGCCTTAAAATCTAAGGGCCAGACTCTAATCTTATACAAGTTTGTGCTAAAAATATATAAGGGCCAAGTTGGATTGTGAAGAGACCACTAGGCTCTAATCTAGAGTGAAGGGATGAAGTCAGAATTGTAGTAAACAAAAGTGAAAGTAACTTATAGACTGAAGCAGATCTCGATTCCCAACCAACACAATCAGTTTTTAGCTTTACATAACAGAGATATACGGATCAGGTTGGCCCCGTAAGGCCGTAAGCATGCCAGAGATATAACCAGATTAATGTGTAATATTAAGAGAAGTATCTCAAGTTTGTACTTCACTAAATTTGTATTTTTTTATCTGGCTTGACCAAATACTTGCAATTGCAGAGGACTGAACTACAGATACTATTTTGCCTTAAAGCATAAAACTTCCTTATGGCAAAGGAAGAAGTATGAAATATGAATGTGCACTATAGAAGTGTGCAACAAATTAAAATGAATTTGTGCTTGACCTGATACTGGACTTTTCTTTCAAATAAATGGCAGATTTGCACTTTTGCTGTGCATAAATGAAATTGCCTCTCCTAGGATTGGTAGCAAGTTTAACTTTCAGTGCACCGTGCATGAATAAAATTACATGAACTCCAACACTAAAAGTCACTAATATTCACAAAGATAGTCTCTAGTAAACAACATTGGGATGTTGAAAGCACAGAAATTAATCATACCTGGACTTTATGGTCTTTTCAGCATACTCAAGAATACTGTCAGACTGAAATGAATCCCATTGGAGATTGATATCAATAAACTGCAAAAGCGAGCAGATCTCTTTTATCATTTTCTGCTTTGAACCTTCCTCTATAGCAGATCCAAGTTCAGATTTGATTATTTCCATTCTAAGCAAAATCTGAAGTTCGTGTCTGGTTCATGCTTGTTAAGGTGGACAAAACCACAAAAAATAATCTACTGAGAACATAGAATTTTAAATGATATATCATCTAAAATAATTGCATAGATGGAAGGAAAAGATTGAGAACTAAAACAAAGGATACTCTCGAATTTTGTAACATGTACTGTGTCTTGTGTTTTGTTCCGATGCAACAGATGCTGAATCACTTCCTCTGTACTTCAACAGAATATTGGAAAGTTCACAGCTAATTTTTGTGCCAGAAGCATCTTCTGCTTCCTTGCATTCAAAGTACCTCACTGCAATCTTTCCATGCTTAACCAACAGAGCATGGACAGACAAGCCAACCAAGCGTTCAGCTAAAGTCCCCAGATCAGCATCTTCTGAACAAAGAGCTTGCTCAATCTTATGAGGGACACTACCAAGAAATGCCTCTAAATCTTCCATAGAAGTGAACATCGAACTCTCTTCACCCACTGGTTTGTCCACTGCACGGCAATCTGTTTAACACAAAGGAAACTGAATTTACTGTAAATTCAAACTTCAAAGCTATGCACTGAAATTATTTCCACACGAGTGACATGGAATTCCTACGCTGCTCTTCCTTTCCAGCTTTATCATTTACAGTGAACATAAAGTTCATGGCTCATTTGCGCTCACGGTCTTTAGGTACAGAAGAATGTCAACTCATTAAAGACCAAACGAAATCACACAAACCTGTGCAGTGGATGACGAGTCTCGTGGGGGCATGCGGCGGCGCCGCCGCCGCCGCTGCTGCTTGCGCCTGCGGCGGGCTCGGCGGTCCAGCGCAGGAGGCCGGCGGCGGCGGTGCCGCCGCCGCTGCTGCTTTGCGCCTGCGGTAGGGTCGGCGGTGTCGGGACCCGGGCGTTGAATACCCCAATACAGTTGTGCTCGCTGTACTTGTCCCATGATCAGTATGCAAGTACACACAACAGCATGATATTACAACCATACATAACTTTATTACATCAGGATACAAGCCAGAGTACGAGTACAAATATATTACTTTTATTGCAGCGGAAACTGAAACACACTCGTGGGTCTTTTATTTAGGTAGAAGACTAGCAGACCCAACTACCCGCAGGCAACTGACTGGACATACGCTCAGAAGGAACCGACGTCGGGGTCTCCAAAACCGGACACAAGAAACTGGATCTCAGAGGGCATTTCATCCTCAAACTCTGTATTAAAATTTTAGCAACAAGGGTGAGTACAAAGTTTGTACTCGCAAGACTTCGGGTGTATAGCAAAATCCTATGATACATGCATGGTTAATCAAGGAAGGCTGACAGGTTCACTAGCACTAGGCTGCATTTTATTTGGGTGTATCACCATACGCAAAATTTTGAAAATATTTTGATTTAAATAAAATAGACCGACTTTACCTAACATGACTCCCCTTTTTCCCATTCCGATACTCTGGTCAACTAACTTGGTCCAAAATTTCTGAACCAGTGCAAGTGTTAACAAACAATTCTCATACCAACTTTCAAATCAAAAGTTCTAAAACCGGCGACTAGCTCAAGCGCTCATGACCTTGAGCATGGCTATTCGAATAGTTTTACACTATGCAGAGATTGTACACTTTACCCATACGTCATGTTTCACTTTAATGCCAGCGCGTGATCATCGCGCATATACACAATTCCTTAGATGTGTCGGCAAGCTAACATGACAAAGCCGTCACATCAACCGGACCCAAAATATGCTACACAAAAGACTGTAGGAGTTTCTCGACTCCGTACATCTGACCGGGTTAGCTACCCCGACCCGACGAACTCCTGGGGCGACGTGGGGTGCAGCGCTGCGGTGCGGCGTCGATTGACGCGGCTTGGAGGAACAGCGCGAGGGCTGTGGCCGTGTACGGGGCAGCATGGCGCAACAGCGGGCGGTGCGGGGTGCAGCGGCGCGCGGCGCGTGGAGGAGGAAGACGACTGCATGGCGTGTGGGCTAGCTGGGCTGGTTCTGGCCCATGCCGAGGTGAGCCCCTTTTCTTTTTTTTCGAAAACAAACCAAAGTTTCAAATTCAAACAGAAGTTATTCAAAGACATTTGGAAACTTAACAAGTATGATCTAGCATTTTTAACATGGTTTTGTTTCCTTTTTTTACTAGCATTTCTTTTTATTCACAAGGATATTTTATGCACAAAAACATGAGAAGATCCAAATAAAACCAAATGAAATTTATTCAAATTGTTTGGATGCTTTTCATTTTATTTGTGTTCATTTTATTTTTGGGCTGTGACAGGATTCTACCCCCCTTAAAAAGAATCTCGTCCTCGAGATTTGGTTACCTTGAAAGAAAGAAGGAAATTCCCTTCGGAGTTGATCTTCGCGTTCCCACGTGGCCTCTTCTTCAGTGTGATTGCTCCACTGAATTTTGAGCATTTTGATCACACGATTACGCGTGGAACGCTCAGCTTCATCAAGGATGCGGATAGGATATTCTTGGTAAGAAAGATCGGGTTGGAGATCAATGTTTTCCAAGTTAGTGCAATCCGTAGGAACTCGGAGGCACTTTTTGATTTGGGACACATGGAAAACATTATGAATACCAGCTAGCTGAGGTGGCAGCTCCAATTTATAAGCAACTTTTCCCATTCTTGCAAGAACACGATAGGGCCCAACGTACCGAGGAGCCAATTTTCCTCGTACGCCAAAGCGGCGTGTTCCGCGAAGCGGAGACACTTTGAGGTAAACGAAGTCATTGACTTCGAAGGTGAGATCACGACGTCGATTATCCGCATAACTTTTCTGGCGGGATTGGGCCTCCTTTAATCGCGCTCGGATAATATCAACATTCTCCCGAGCTTCACAGATGACTGATGGAGTAAAGAATTGTCTCTCCCCGGTCTCAGACTAATAAAGAGGGGTTCTGCACTTTCGCCCATAAAGTGCTTTAAATGGAGACATTTGAAGACTCGTCTGATAGCTATTATTGTAGGAAAATTCAGCATATGGCAAACATTTTTCCCAGTTAGAGCTGTATGAAAGCACACTAGCTCGTAACATATCTTCCAGGATTTGATTGACTCTTTCTGTTTGACCACTCGTTTGGGGATGATAGGCAGAACTGAAAGAGAGTTTAGTCCCAAGAAGTTTTTGTATATTTTCCCATAATTTGGCGGTGAACTGGGGACCTCGATCAGAGATAATTTTCTTCGGTACTCCATGCAGACGAACAATATTTTCAATATACAACTCTGCATATTTGGGTACCGTATATTTGGTTTTGACCGGAATGAAATGGGCCACCTTGGTTAAATGATCAACTATGATCCAAATGGAGTCATGTCCCGTCTGAGTTTTGGGAAGACCGGTGATAAAATCCATACCGATCTCATCCCATTTCCACTCAGGGATTTTGAGAGGCTGGAGGAGTCCAGCAGGCCGTTGATGCTCAGCTTTTGTGCGTTGACACACATCACATATTGCAACAAAGGCAGCAATATCACGTTTCATGCCACGCCACCAATACCGATCTCGCAAATCCTGGTACATTTTGGTACTACCAGGATGAATTGAGAGGGGAATTATGGGCTTCTTGGAGGATTTGATCTATGATGGTTTGGATATTTGGGACAACAATGGCTTTACCACGAAAGAGTATGCCATTTTGGTCCACTGAAAGCTTAGATGGCGTCCCCATTTTGAGTTCTTCTCGAAGCTCGAGGATTTCTTTATTTTGTGGTTGGGCAGCTTTGATTTCATCGAGTAGAGTGGGTTTTAAAGACAAAGCTGCTAGGAAACCTTCAGTGACCACTTCTAGATTAAGCTGCTGGAATTCTCGCCATAGAGGTAGTTGATGGATCTCAAACAAATAATTTAGACACGATGATTTTCTGCTTAGAGCATCAGCTACGACATTGGCTTTACCGGGGTGGTAATGGATGCCAAAGTCATAGTCTTTGATGAGTTCAAGCCACCTCCTTTGTCTGAGATTTAAATTAGGCTGAGTAAAGAAATATTTGAGGCTTTTGTGGTCCTGTAAATTTCGCAACGGTTACCAATAAGGTAATGTCGCCAGATTTTCAAGGCATGAACCACAGCGGCCAACTCGAGATCATGAGTGGGATAATTTTGCTCATGTTTTCTCAGTTGCCGGGAGGCATAAGCCACCACTTTGCCATCTTGCATCAAAACGCAGCCAAGTCTGCGTCTAGATGCATCACAATACACATCAAAACTTTTGTGTATATCTGGTAGCACAAGTACTGGGGCAGTGGTGAGTCTCTTTTTAAGCTCTCGGAAACTTGCTTCGCACTCGGGAGTCCATATGAATGGTCGCTCTTTTTCAAGAAGCTGAGTCATGGGTTTAGCAATTTTGGAGAAGTCTTTGATGAATCGTCGATAGTACCCGGCTAAACCCAAAAAGCTTCGAATTTCTGAGACATTTTTGGGCTGCTCCCAGGAAAGAACATCGCGGACTTTGTTAGGGTCTACGGCAACACCTCCTTCAGAGAGAACATGACCTAGGAAAGCAACTTCCCCAAGCCAAAATTCACATTTGCTGAACTTGGCATATAACTGGTGCTCCCGTAATTTATCCAGCACCAGTCGTAAGTGGCGGGCATGATCTTCCTCATTTTTAGAATAAATGAGAATGTCATCGATGAAGACGACGACAAACTTGTCAAGATACTCCATAAAAATTTTGTTCATGAGATTCATGAAGCTAGCTGGGGCATTGGTCAGGCCAAAGGACATGACAGTGTACTCGTACAAGCCGTAGCGAGTAGTGAAGGCGGTTTTCGGAATATCTTCTTCTCTGATTTTGAGCTGAAAGTACCCGAGTCTCAAATCAATTTTTGAAAATACTCGAGCACCGGAGAGCTGATCAAAAAGATCATCAATTCGAGGAAGTGGGTATTTATTCTTGACAGTGACACTATTGAGGGATCGATAGTCAACACACATGCGCAAAGTGCCATCTTTCTTAGGTACATAGAGAACTGGTGCTCCCCAAGGTGAGGTGCTAGGACGGATGAAACCTTTACTTAACTAGTCCTGGAGTTGTTCCTTTAATTCAGCTAGCTCATTAGGAGGCAAACGATAGGGTCGTTTAGAAATGGGTGCTGTACCAGGAAGTAGCGTGATGACAAACTCTATATCCCGATCAGGTGACATCCCCAGTAATTCATCCGGGAAAACATCGGGATACTCACATACCACAGGCAATTGGTCTATGGTGGTTTCGGTCACGGAATTTAGAGTTGGCTGTTTCGATGTGGAAGCTGGGAGCATTTGGAATTGGACTTGAGTGCCATCTGGATGAGTAAGATTAACAGAATGGTTTTCGAAATTAAGAATTCCCTTATTGGCACATAACCAATCGGAACCAAGGATGACATCTAACCCTTGTGTATCAATGATGATAAGATTGGCAAGAAAGATTTTCCCACAAATAATTATTCTAACAACCATGCATGCATGTTCAGTTCTTATAGTGAACCCAGGTGACTCAATCAGCAGGTGTTGTGTGAGTGGTTGACTCGGGATTTCTTGTTGTTGCATGAACTTTTTGGATATAAAGAAATGTGATGCTCCCGAATCAAAAAGAACTGGAGTAGGAGTTGAGGGCACGAGAAACGTACCCAACACCACATCTGGTGCATCACTTGTAGCTTCCGCGGTCACGTGATTAACACGACCGTGCCCAGCGCCTCGTGTTGGTCCCGCAGGAGCGCGAGGGGCTTGTTGTCCCCGACGGCCCTGTGAAGGAGCGGGAGCAGGAGCACGTGGCTGACCACCGCATGGGGCATAAAGATTGCCCTGATAAGGAGCTGTGCACTGGTAGGAATAGTGGCCATGCTTCCCACAGTTGTAGCATGGACCTCGGGCACCGAAATTCTGATTCCCTAGCTGCTGTGCACCGCGATTCCCGGACTGGAACACTTGTGACTGTGCTTGAGTGGTGGGAGTCTGCTGCCTCGGAAGGGCCTGTGCAGGTGGGCGCCACCCAGTCTGGGGTCGCTGCTCATAACGGGGACGGGAAGAACTGCCCCGGGCTGCCTTTTGTTCCACCCATTTGCGCTTGTTATCTTGTTTCATCTTGATGGAAGTACGCTCAGCTCGGAGCTCCTTGTCAATGAGTGATTTGAAGTCGGGAATATCATGAGTTGATAAAGCCCACTATCATGAGTTGATAAAGCCCACTGCAGCTCAGGATTGAGTCTGTCCCTGAACCACTTGACCTTCCTTGCTTCATTAGAAAATTCATTGCCAGCATAGCGAAGGAGTGCATTGAAGCGACGATAGAATTCCATCACTGATAAATTTCCCTGCACAAGTGCACGGAATTCATCTTCCTTTGCCTCCATAAGACCACCAGGAATAAAGGCCTTACGGAATTCTTCTTTGAACTGCCTCCAGATGCTTTCTTGACCTGCCGGAACCATTGCCTTGTATCCAATCCACCAATCCATAGCTGCCCCCTTAAGCTGAGAGGGTGCATAGAGCATCTTTTCAGCATCATTGCACTGGGCAACATCCAGCTTGCCTTCCACCTCACGGAGCCAGTCATTTGCATCTAATGGTTCAACAGGTGCACTGAAGGATGGTGGGCGAGTACGATGAAAGTCTTCAAGCTTGGATCTTGATCTTCCTTCCAGGGAAGGGGATGGGTGATTATTGTTATTATTATTGGTATTCTAGACTAGCTGCTGAAGCAGAAGAGTATGCACTTGGCGATTTTGCTCAATGGAAGCTAGCACTGGTGCCATAGGTGGGAGGCCCTGGGAGCTCATGGGCAGGAGGTTGCTCGAGGCCAATGGGTGCAGTCGGGGCTCCATAAGTTGGGACTGCGAAACCATCCCGGCCCGAAGAGCCATCACCTTGACCAACCATCCTGCATGCAAGATGCTAATTATTATTATTATTATTATTATTATTATTATTATTATTTCCTTTGGTTGGAACGTCAAAAGGAAATTATAGATGACGAGAATTAAGGGGGGAGAAAATTAAAATTCTCTGTGTTTTATTTATTGAAGTGATGTTTAATTATTTAATTTTATTTCAAGCACTGCAGTGAATACATAACAGTAAACACATGTCATTTGAACAAACTGATCAAGATAACATGGTTACTGATACATAATACACTGCCAGAAAAAAGAAAACCAACAACAACTCCAACAACCAAAAGAAAGATACAACACGTGAGCGCGAAACAAGCACTCCTACCCCTTATTCTACAACTAATCCTACTGACGACGAGAAGTTGAACTGCTAGGCTCTCCCGAAGATCCAGCGGAACGGGCACGACCGCGAGGAACCGAACGAGGCACTCGAGATGGACGAAACTGGCAGGATGTGCCATATCGAAAACCGGTAGGGGTGCTTATGCGAAGGGCACGACGACGACGGATGTCTCTACCAGGCTCAGGCATTGGCTCAAACAGGGCGTAGGCATAGGCATAGCTGCCGTCGAATAACTGCTGACCCTGAAAGAAACCCATCGCACAAAGGGACCTAGTAGCAACCTCAAACCTTGCTAAACGACGGCGAGCCAAGAAGTAATCGCGCCTCAAACGGTTGAGGTGCATGTCCAAAGAACGGACAAGCATCGCGAGGTATCTGAGAGTAGGTCTCCTCTCGGGTGCTGGAAGGCGATAGGTGTTGTTCTGGCTGAGGTCTGGATTGGAGTTCGCACGCTCAGGGTAGTAGTAGAAGTGGGTGGAAGTTTCTGGAATCTCATGGCGGAAGTGGGTTATTGCTTTATATGCGGCTTCACGCAGAGACATGGGTCCACTCGAACCATACCCTCTAAACTCACGATCGGGCTCTGGAAGGCGTCCATTCTCGAGGCTGCGCCCAGGAACAACAAGCTTAGTGCAGTACTCGGTAGTGTCTGTTCCCCATACGGCTCTATAGGTGGTGTACAACGAGCGACTCGTGACACCAACTGCCTCCAGCGTGACCCAAAGTGTAACAGCACCGTCCAAATTAAACCGGTTTAAGTGCGCTAACTATCATCTTAAGCGTTAATCAAGTAAACACGCACTTAAAATGGTGTAATCCGGCAGCCTATTGGTGTTGGGTTAAGGATCGAAAACACTGGAAGTCTCGCACGAAGACGAGCACAGATGATTACAAGCAGATAAAAGTTTTCAAATTTAATTTACAATGCGGAGTTTTACAAACAAGTTTACGTAAAATATCAGAGTTCAAAATGCAGCGGAAATTAAATAGAAGTTTAGTTTAGAAAAACAATGATTACTACGATGACGTGAGGACGTCACATCGAGCCCACCGATGTGAACCCTGGTTAGCTCCAACCAGCAGCAGCTACCTGAAAAATAGGATAACAACAAACCCTGAGTATACTAATACTCAGCAAGGCTTACCCGACTATGGTATATACTTAGCCGACTCCTAGACATGCAGGCTTTTGGCTCTGGGTTTGTTTTGCTGAAAAGCTACTAATAGTGGATCCTTACTTTCAATATTTTAGCTCAAATTTATCATACAAATACCAGCTAGATTTGTCTGAATATCTAGAGCACGCATGGTTGATCATATTATCTTTTTAGAGTACCACAGTCATATCTCATAATCTCAACTTTCCAATCTCATTTCAATCTTTTACTACGATGTGACGCAGTGACCAAAGTTCTCTTAACCGAGAGAGACGGCGAATCGATCCGATTTAACCTTGCAAGGTGGACCTAACTCACACGACACATGCAAACCACGCCAGGCCACACGTGTCAACTGTTCCCATCATTACCCCGACGTCTGAATCACGCCTGCCAAAACCCGGGTGAAGGGCCCCTCACAGCGAACTCCCAGAGAACTCGGAGGCGACATACACTCCAACACCCGCCATCATTCCACTCCCAGAGTAGCAGGTCGCGATTCAAAGTATCGTTGCAAATCAGGTAATTAGCTTACCGGTTTCGACTACCTCCTACTTCCGGCATGTGGTTAGTACTGTTCAAACTCGGTCAGCAGGGCCAACAACGGTACGGTCCTCAATCGACACAGGCGGAGGCTTACTTTCCCTCCATTCCATATCCAAAATCAAAATCATCTCCGCCCGGTCTCCATTTCTCTTTCCTCATTGATTCATTCTCAAGCCACGTTGCCATAAGTAATAGAAACCTATAGCTCGCGAGTGATAGTAATCACTCGACTTCTATCGGATCCTAGTTAAGCATGGCAATACTAACGACACCTGTATACTAGTATAGACTCATAGGTACCTAGGGAGAAACATGCATACTAGGGTTCCATACAACTCCTAAAAACGTAAATGCACAATTACTTAAATAAACATTGAATACTCAAATTAGGGGTTATGCTCCGGGGCTTGCCTGGGTTTGACACAAAGTCAGTTAGTTAGCTTGTAGTCTTGCACTGGCTTGACATCATCCCAGTCCAAGCATGCACTCCAGTCGGTCCTTCCGTCTTCTGGATTGGTCCACCCGTGCACCATCTTCTGGCTCGGCTTCAACAATGCCCTCCGGTTCCACGTGTCGCACATTTAGCGTACCTAGATGATATGCAATGATGCAAATGTCTGAATGCATGGACAATGCATCAAAAAGGGCAAGCAAGATAAGCACAAGGTCGCTATTGGATGGGCATGAGCATCTAAAGAAGTGAAGGTTAAATAAACATCACACAAGTCTACCGTAGAGATAGCAAGTACAGCAAGCATGGTACACCACTAGCAGACGATATAAATAAAATGTTTCGCTTCCAAAAAGCATTACATAACTTATTTTGGAAAAGCTAAGACACAGCGTAAAGCAGGAAATGTTAGACTAGAACTTCATTAACTAGCAAGCAAGTATGAGCAAGAGAACACACTAAGGTTTTCATTTAGCTTAACCAGCCAACATAGCAAGATGGAAATAAATAGGGACTTCTATTCAACTAAAAAGAAAACACATAGAACCAAGCGATATGAAAGCAACCCATATTCTGATTCTAAACGCAACCATCTGAAATGTAAACTGAACCAAGCAATATAGAGCAAACCACATATGATCTCAAACGAGTTAACACGCAACAAAGCATTTCCTAGTAACCGCAAACAAGGAAAACTAACAATAGGAACCAAACAAAAAGTAAAAACTTAACTAGCAATAATAAATTGATAATCAAATTTTACCAGCATGATAAGCTACTAAGAAGAAGTGTAAAAACAATTAACCAATATTTATTGATAACATAAAGCATTTATTTTATCCTCAACAAGACAAACTGAACCAAAAATAGATTTACATATATTCACAAAGCTTTTGGTTCTGAAATTTTTACAGTGAACTAAACATGTAGAGAGTAAGATAATGCACAAATTTCATAATTTTTTGACTTATAGAACTACAGATATTAAATAAACAAGATAAAACAAGCATTATTCATGATTAAATCAAAACATCATAAAAACATTAAACAAACAGCAGATTAAATATTTTTCCTATGTTCTACATGCCAAAACAAAACTAACCCAACTGGTTTTACATTTTTCTCATGCTCCTAACTCCATTTATGCATTAAACAAGCTAAAAAGGCATTTATCTAGCATAATTAAAACTGCACCCAAAAAGTTGTCAAACAACACATTTCATGGTTCTATATTATAGAGCATAAAAATATGAATCTAACAAAATTGGTTTTGAATTTTTAGCATTTTCCTACTATTTTCTACGGATTTTCAAAGTTTCAAGCGATTTGGTCCCTAAAATACTATTCCTATGAGTCTATGACATTGTAGAAAACCCCCTGGACTTACTCTAATTGCTGCACGAGGTCCCTGGTCGCCATTACAGTGAGCTCGCGCTCACTGAGCTCCCTGGGGATGGCACTCCCGGCCTCCATTCTTGAAGCTAAAGGCATGGGGAGAGAGAGGAGAGTGAGGAGGTTCCATTTAGGTGACTCGGAGCACGGGGAAAGGGGTGGAAGATGGTCGGCAATGAGCGGCCATTGTTGCCTCCACGGGAGCTCGTGGGGAGGTCTGCTCCGGCAGAGAAATGGAAGGGCGCCTGTTGGGGTGGGTAGAGGAGGGAGTGTGGGTCCTTACCAAGGCCTCAAATCCGGCGGGGAATAGCCGGAGGAAGGAGCTTGATGTTGGGGGCGGAGCAGCAGCTCTAGCGGCCAGCAGATGGCCGATTCCGGTCGGGGTAGAGCACGGCCGGGCCTGCTGCTGCGCGGTGGAGGTGGAGGATGAGGTTGGGGAGGCACCCGCGGAAAGAACTGGAGGGGACGCGACCGGGGATGGCCGGCACAGCAGCAGCTCTGCTCGGCTCTCGTCTGCGCGAGGAGGAGACGACGCCGTGGACGACTTGAACACGGAACATGCTGGCCGATTCGGGAGACTTCGGAAAGAAATATCTGGACCCATAAACTGTACCCGATTAGCACTAATGATCAAGTTAAGTTCCCAATTAATCCTAATTAAGGTAAATAACACACGAGGTGTTACACAAAAGCGTATGCTGCAGGGAGCCTTCGGGAAAAGCATCCATCTCGTAGTCTTCTTCCCAGTGCACCCACATCTACGGATTTAAGAAAAGGAGGTCAGAAATCATTTTGAGGTAATCAGATTCGGAGAAGAGAAGGAATAAAATAAAATCAAGAATCCTTTTGAAACCTTCTTTTCTTTTTACGTCACTCTTTTATTTTTCCTAACGTTTGTCCTGTCTAAGCATATCCTGCAGTCAGTATGGCTCTGATACCACGCTGTCGGGACCCGGGCGTTGAATACCCGAATACCAATTGTGCTCGTTGTACTTGTCCCATGATCAGTATGCAAGTACGCACAACAACATGATATTACAACCATACATAACTTTATTACATCAGGATACAAGTCAGAGTACGAGTACAAATATATTACAGTACTTTTATTGCAGCGGAAACTGAAACACACTCGTGGGTCTTTTATTTAGGTAGAAGACTAGCAGACCCAACTACCCGCAGGCAACTGACTGGACATACGCTCAGAAGGAACCGACGTCGGGGTCTCCAAAACCAGACACAAGAAACTGGATCTCAGAGGGCATTTCATCCTCAAACTCTGTATTAAAATTAGCAACAAGGGTGAGTACAAAGTTTGTACTCGCAAGACTTCGGGTGTATAGCAAAATCCTATGATACATGCATGGTTAATCAAGGAAGGCTGACAGGTTCACTAGCACTAGGCTGCATTTTATTTGGGTGTATCACCATACGCAAAATTTTGAAAATATTTTGATTTAAATAAAATAGACCGACTTTACCAAACATGACTCCCCTTTTTCCCATTCCGATACTCTGGTCAACTAACTTGGTCCAAAATTTCTGAACCAGTGCAAGTGTTAACAAACAATTCCCATACCAACTTTCAAATCAAAAGTTCTAAAACCGGCGACTATCTCAAGCGCTCATGACCATGAGCACGGCTATTCGAATAGTTTTACACTCTGCAGAGATTGTACACTTTACCCATACGTCATGTTTCACTTTGATGCCAGCGCGTGATCAGCACGCATATACACAATTCCTTAGATGTGTCAGCAAGCTAACATGACAAAGCCGTCACATCAACCGGACCCAAAATATGCTACACAAAAGACTGTAGGAGTTTCTCGGCTCCGTACATCTAACCGGGTTAGCTACCCCGACCCGACGAACTCATCGAGCACTCGGGCGGTAGCATCCTCTCGGGGCCAACTGACTTAATAAGCTAAGGCCAGTGCCCATTTAGCCGTATGGTTGCACTGTAGTACTTGACTAGAATAGTGCCAATTACCGGTCCTTAATTTGACACGGGTGAGTAAAACCTTAAATGCGCCGGAAACGCATATGAGACCAAGACATAACCATCATCCATTTTTTTTCTCTCATCCATATTCTTTTACTCATCCTCATACCAACACGACCACTGGACCATATATTCACCCGCGTCTACCATATATTTTATCCTTTGCAAGAACTATAACTTTCTTTTTAAATCACCAACCCAAGTGATGCTACAAGAGCGACAACACAGACATAAATATATAGCAAACTAAGCTTATGACTCTAAGCAATGCCTATAACCCATAAACTTTGGGCAATAAGGAATAAAAGGGTACAAATTAACAAGAATGGTAAATGCATTTAAAGTAGGACGTGTCTACCCGACATAAAATGACATTTGGACCCATAAAATCATCATCGCATGCATATAATTGTAGGCTTGGGAATTTAAATAGGAGCAAGTATGATCAAGGGGGTGCTTGCCTTGCTGCTGCTCGGTCTCACACTCGTGCGCTGGTTCTACGCCTGGTTCGGACTCCGGCTCAGCTACGGCGGACTCGTCGGCTACTCGAAACGAACGACAAAAGGCACATGCAAGAAACCAGCAGGAACCACGAGTAAGAACCAAAACAAGGCCACAAAATGATAGAGCATGATTTTAGAAAATTTTAGGAAAAAGAATCACTCAATTTGGAGTTAAAATGAGAAAGTTATGCATGTTTGAAAATTAAATTCAAGATTAAAAGGTGAAAACAACTATGCTGAAGAACCCTAGGTTTTTCCTGATTTTCTCCATTTATTTTCTTACTGGAAATTCATATGAGAAAAGGTTTGTTTCACTGACATGTGGGGCCCATGGTATAGAGTATAAACCCTGTATCAAGACATGTATTCATGATTTATTTTTCTAAAGGAAAGGGCATCGCTGACGTCATCGCGACGTCAGCATGACGCCACTGCCCAAAGCAGGGCAGAGCCGCGCGCTTGCCGGCGTACCGCGTGCGCTGGAGGCGCGCTCGCGCCGGGTTAGCTGTGCGTGCATGTGCGCGTGTGCACGTGCTACCGGCCAAGCTGCGGCTCGGGACCCGAGGGTCACCGGAGCCTCGGCGGTGGCGTGCAGAGCGGCGGCCGGAGGCAAAGCTGCGTTGCCAGACCAAATCAGCCACGCCCAAGCCCGGGGAAGCTGCCGGGGAGGCTCACCTTGACACGAGGAAGCTCGTGGTGTGGCTAAATCGGGCGGGAAAAGACCGAAGTCGGTGGAACACGGCGGCGGGCGGCGGTGAGTGGCGGCGGAACGTGGCAGGGGCTCGAGAGGAAGGAGGGGTGGCTCGCACGGAGGACAGCGGGGTCCTGCGAGTCGTGAGCGACAGCTCATGGGCGTCAGAGGGCGCCCAAGCTCTCACCGCGACTCGCCGGGGCTCGCCGGCTCCGAGAACGATGGTGGCGGCGGTGTAGCTAGTGGAGAAGGGGAGAGGAGCAATTGGCACAGGAAAGGAGAAATTGGCGAGCAGCTCTCGATGCTATGCACGCCAGAGGGCTTATGGCGCTGTGAGGGGGAGCGAGGTGGCCATGGCGGGGCCCGGCGGCGAGCTCCACCTGGACTAGGAACAGAGGGCCAGAGGGGAGTAAAGGAGGGGAAGAGGTGGCCACGAGCTGGACATGAGGGAGCAGTGCGCGGTGCTGGAGCGCCAATGTCCAGCGCACGTCCTCACTCCGGGCGGCGCGGTTGGACGGCGTGGCGCTTGCGGATTCCACCGCCGCACAGGGAGGGGAGGGGGTTCGAGGCGGCGCACAGGGGCGACGGGGGCTGCAGCGCTGCGGTGTGGCGTCGATTGACGCGGCCTGGAGGAACAGCGCGGGGCTGTGGCCGTGTACGGGGCAGCGTGGCGCAGCAGCAGGCGGTGCGGGGTGCAGCGGCGCGCGGCGCGTGGAGGAGGAAGACGACGGCCTGGCGTGTGGGCCCGGCGCGTTAGCGGCACGGGGGTGGAGAGAGGAGAAGAGGCGGGCCGCTGCGGCGGATCGGGCCGGCCTAGGTGGGGAGGAGGGAAAAGAGGAGGGGAGAAAAGGAGAGAGGCGGGCCGGCTGGGCTGGTTCTGGCTCATGCCGAGGTGAGCCCCTTTTCTTTTTTTTCGAAAACAAACCAAAGTTTCAAATTCAAACAGAAGTTATTCAAAGACATTTGGAAACTTAACAAGTATGATCTAGCATTTTTAACATGGTTTTGTTTCCTTTTTTTACTAACATTTCTTTTTATTCACAAGGATATTTTATGCGCAAAAACATGAGAAGATCCAAATAAAACCAAATGAAATTTATTCAAATTGTTTGGATGCTTTTCATTTTATTAGTGTTCATTTTATTTTTGGGCTGTGACAGGCGGCCGGGGCACGGGCAAGGCGTCGGGGGCGGCGGGCTCGGCGGCCGGGCGACGGCGCGATGGGCATGGCGTCGGGGGCGCCGGGCTCGGCGGCCGGGGACGGCGCGACGGTCAGGGCGCCGATCTTGGCGGCCGCGAGACAGCCAAGCTGTCGGGGGAGAACGGACTATCAGGCTGCGAGCGGGTTCCACAAGTTTGCAGGCTGAAATTTGAGAGGCTTATTGGAGTTGGGCTCTGATTTAAGCTCTTAATTTTTATAGATGGACTCTTATTTGAAGAAATAGAGTGTTGATTTTGAGAGGCCCATTGCAGATGCTCAGTGACACTCCATCCATCGCGTGCCAAAATAATAATATAATAGACCAATGCAAATTAAATCAAACGTGCAGGTGCAGGTGCAGGTGCAGGTGCGGGGCATGCAACAACCATCGTCGTCTATCCTTGTCCATCGATCCAGCCTTATTAGCTTGCTTGTCGATCGATGGTGAACGAAACTAATCATGCATGCATAAACTATATCGTAGCTCCAACCAAATTAATAACCTCCTATGCACGTATGTAACCAGGGATGAAAACGGTTGGAAACGGTAATTATTCGGTAATCAGTTTTTTTGTTGTTTTTCTTTGATTGCGAATAAATAGGATATATAATCTTGTATACAAATTTGTATTCTTGTTTTGAGAATTGAGCTTGTAAATATTCATAAAAGGTAAACCTTAAATTCATCCTATATTTTCTCAAATGATAGATATAAAATTCGGTATGGATTCGGAAACAAATTCGGTATTTTTTTCACTTTTTTTTGTTGTAGGGAGCAAATAATGCATAAAATAATTTATGCAAAATTTTATTCTTATTTGTAATAATATGCTTGATAATATAAGAAATGATCACCATCAAATTTTATACATATTTATTTTAAAATATTAAATTTATTCTAACAGTTCAGATTACCACTTTCATCCCTATATGTAACTATTAGTTATGGTTGGGTTACCCGCAAAAGAATAGTTATAATTTTTTAGCATAAAAAATTAATTAGTTATCGTTTTTTTAGCATAAAAAATTAACTAGTTATCGTTGGGTCTTGCATGCAAAACGGAATGGCCCAGGTCGTAACAAAAGTCAGCCAGCAGTCCTAAGCAACAACAGGGTTCTGCTATTAACTGTTCGTTGTTGATATATACACATTCATGCATGTTTTATTTTGTTCATTCAGGTCAATTCATTCATCGACATATCCGCGCATGCATGATAGGACGAATGCATGCAAGCCACCACATTAAGGCCCCCAAAATTTTTTCTAAAGTATCCGTCACATCGAATATTCGGACATATACATGAAGTATTAAATGCAGTTAAAAAATAACTAATTAACAGTTTAACTGATTAGCATGAGATGAATCTTTTAATCTTAATTAGTCCATAATTAGATACTATTTGTCAAGTAACAACGAAATATGCTACAGTACCAAAACTAAGGCTGTCTGGTAACCCAAACTCTAGTTGGCATGCTGTTGTTTTCAACTAATATGTGGATAACCCTTTAGTTTTGATTGGTGGATCCAACCGAGACTAAAATGTCCCTGCCCCCCCTCTCCCCCACTAGCTGGTATTAAAGCCTTCATTAGTCCTTAGGCTCAACTGCAGTAGGGAGTAATGTCAAAGATCAAAGACTTATATTATTAGTGAGGGCAAGCGCATAAGCGGGAACTCTTCGAGGAGAGCAGACAACCACCGCATCTAATATAGAACAATTAACTAATAAAAATAGAGTGCCAATCATAGTTATGGTTCGACCACAAAGTAATTAAGGTGATCCTTGCTAATCCATCTTTTATTTGATCGAACGATACAGTATATATAGATTGGGAAACCCCCAACAGATATATAGAGGAAACAAACAAATTTATTGTTTTTTTAAAAAAAAATCTGCCAGGAGCTCTGGCGCATCTTGTAAGAAGGAGTGGAGCACCCGCGCCCGGCCGGCGTCGAACGCGGGTGGGCTTGCCCAGCCCCAGCTGAGCTAACCAACCGAGCTGGGGCTCGGTCCCAAACAAATTTATTGTGGAAGGACAGTTCGTTATCCATCACATCTAGAGCCTATAGGTAGAGAAGCTGGACGGAACAGTGCGCTTTTCGAGCCGAGACCGAGAGCCTGGAGCAGCCGGATCGGAGCCGGCTCCGTCTTTTTTTTTTGATAAAGCGGACCTGTATTTAAAGGTTAAGGAGTACATACGAGTACACGTATAGATACACTGTACAAGGATACAGAGAACAGCTGTCCCATACAAAAAGCGAACAGGCCCCTAGAAAGAACTGAAAATTCAAATAAGTCCCTGGACCTGAAGCTTCGTGAGGCCGATTCCACCGACGCCGGAGGCTGACGCCGCCGCCGCCGGCAGACCCGGCCGTCTCCTTCAAACCCAAACCGGAGCGAGCTCCATCGCACGCAGGCTTTAACTTGAGCCGGAGAAGACACCCGAAGCCGGAGCTCGGGATGAGCAAAAGCTGAACGCACCGTCAGCCGGGGCAGCGCCCCAAGCTCCAACCGGCACGGATCTGTGCTCGCCGACGGCAGCCAAGACCAACGTAGGGACGTCGAGCTGGATCCACCCTCCCACCAACCTGCACACCCCAATTGCCTCTGCAACCTTGGATAAAAAGGCCGGAACACACCTCGCCACGCCGACGACAAAGACGAAGAAGCTCCGGCGCTGGACTCCTGTACACAGACCTCACAAAGGAAGCCCGACTTCCACGAGCTCGCCGTCGGTGCCGGAGAGGAGCACCGCCGAGACGGGGACGACCACGGGAGAACCTTATTCCGCCGCCACGCCATCGCCGCCACCGCCTCGACGACCCGGCTCCGTCTTGTCGCCGTGCAAAATGGTTCCGGCTCCCCCCAACCTTCCCGGCACAAGTACTCCATCGACGCGAGCATTTGGTCAGCTCCGGCGCACAAGCTGCCGGTGGAGCCGTCGCGAGGGAACGGACTCCTCCCAAACCACGTGTCCTTCCCTATGTGTTTTGCATGTATCATACGGCTCTGCCTCACTAAATAATTACTAACCTCCGTTCACAAATAATTGATAATTTTGACTTTACTATTTAAAATTTGACCTTCAATTTTTTCATAAATTCATTGCTATGCTATTTTAAACATGTGCCATACTTAAAATATTCTTGACACAAAATACAATGATACTCTAAGTATTCTCGTTAACTGGATAGTTTTAAAATAATTAGCGGTCAAAGTAGCAATAGTAAAAGTTAAAGTTGACAAGTATTCGTGAACGGAGGTTAGTAATTATTTTATTTTGCTAGCAACCAGCAATAGTATTTTTATCTCACAACAAACCAGCACCAGCCACCGACCACCAACCAGTCAGCAATATTTTTTCTCACAGAAAATCAACACCAACCACCAGTCACAGCCAGCCGAACAGAGTGAATGGTTTATGCATATCAGGACCACAACTAGCTATTTTAATCGTACTTCCTCTTCTCTTTAATTTCTTGCTATTACGAAAAGTAATTTCATGTTTTGCAGATATCAATTGATACATGTATCTTGCCTTATGTAAATCGAAATAAATCGTTGTATGCACTCTAACTAACCCATTTTGGTACCACGTGATATTTATACACGCTACTATACTAATCTCTTGTATGGATCGACACGTATAGCTAAGATGGGTATTATTATTGTTTGAATAGGATGATCAACTACTTATTAAGTATAGCTAGCTAGCATCCAATTAGTATCCTACATATATCAGCATGCATTTAGCTGATATTGACGTCGTAACGAGTCCCTAGCTTCAGTGTTGTGCTGACCAGTCAAACAGGCCAGGGCTGCTTACCCTTATTTGGGCCGGCCCACGACCTGTAAGTCGGTCGGGCCCCAGGTCAGTTTTTCCTCTAAAGGTGTTCGGCTGGTAGAATAAATTGTATTAGGCTGATAGAATAAATAGTATTATATAAGAGGAAATAAATTGGGATAAATCGAAACAAGCCGTGGCAAGATCAGCCGAACAGCCTCCAAACCGCCTTTCATCATCATCAGAGGGGAAAAGAAAAAAAAAGAAGATTAGGGTTTGGTGCTCCCACCAGATCAGTTGTTGTTCTAGGGTTTGTTTGGTAGGGCTCCAACTCCGGCTCCACCGGCAGCTTCTGCTGGAGCTCTACCGAACACTCTAAAAGTGAAGCGGCTCCATACTATAGCAGGTGAGAAGGTGGAGTAGCAGTTTTAACTACGAGAAGGTAGAGCCGGTGCAGCCACAAAAACCGTAGCACAGCAGCTTTAACTGCGAGAAGTTGGAGCCGGTGGAGAAAAAAAAAAACAGCTCCAGCTCAGGAGCCGGAGCCCTCCCAGGCCCCTATTCTCCCCGCCGCATCTCGAACCAGACCAAAACCCTAACCCCGCGGACGCTCGACGCCGGGAGGCCGCGGATCCTCCCCCGCCGGGAGACGGCGAGGAGGACTACGCCTCCACCCGTTGCCCCAAAGGTAATCCTCTTCTGCTTCGATTGCATCTCCCCCCACCTCCGCTTGGCAGGCGCTTGCTTCAGATTAGGTTTTCAGATTCGCTAATCCTCGCGCCTCTCTGCAGCACCCATGGCGAACCTCGGCGGCGGCGCCGAGGCGCACGCGCGCTTCAAGCAGTACGAGTACCGCGCCAACTCCAGCCTCGTCCTCACCACCGACTCCCGCCCCCGCGACACCCACGAGCCCACCGGCGAGCCCGAGACGCTCTGGGGCCGCATCGACCCCAAGTCCTTCGGCGACCGCGCCGTCCAGAACAAGCCGCCCGAGCTCCAGGAGAAGCTCACCAAGGCGCGCACCAAGAAGACCAAGCGCGACGCCGCCGACCCCGACCTCCCCCGCCGCGACGCCAAGCGCAGGCGCCGCGCCGCCTCCACCCACGACGTCACCGTCCTCTCCCTCACCGACGACGTCGTCTACAAGCCCCAGACCAAGGAGACGCGAGCCGCCTACGAGGCCCTGCTCAGCGTCATCCAGCAGCAGCTCGGAGGCCAGCCGCTCGACGTTCTCGCCGGGGCCGCCGACGAGGTGCTCGCCACCCTCAAGAATGACAAGATGAAGAACCCGGACAAGAAGAAGGACATTGAGCAGCTCCTCAACCCCATCTCTAGCCAGCTCTTTGATCAGCTCGTCTCCATTGGCAAGCTCATCACCGACTTCCATGATGCGGCGGCCGGCGACGCCGCCGGTGCGCCTTCTGGCGCCGCAATGGACACAACACTGGATGATGATGTTGGTGTTGCTGTCGAGTTTGAAGAATCAGATGAGGACGACGAAAGTGATTTTGATCAGGTAACGTATTTGCATACCTGATCTACAGTATTTATTTATTTATTTATTTTTGTTGCCGCACTGGCTTAATGAACCACTGCGTGTTTGTGCTTACTATTACCACTGCCTGTTTGTGCTCACCAGGTGCAAGATGACTTGGATGAGGATGACGAGGACGAAGCAACCGAGTTGAATGGTCCTGGAGGTATGCAGATGGGTGGTGAGTTAGATGATGACGACTTGCAGAACGCCAACCAGGGGCTGGCCGTTAATGTTCAGGACATTGATGCTTACTGGCTTCAGAGGAAGATATCCCAAGCATATGGGGACGGGGACATTGATGCCCAGCAGAGCCAGAAGCTAGCTGAGGATATCTTGAAGATCATTGCCGAGGGTGACGACCGAGATGTCGAGAATCGCCTTGTCATGCTCTTGGACTACGAGAAGTTTGATCTCATTAAGTTGCTGCTGCGCAACCGCCTCAAGATAGTCTGGTGTACCCGCTTAGCCAGGGCTGAAGATCAGGAACAGAGGAAGAAGATAGAGGAAGAGATGGCAAGTGACCCGAGCTTGGCTCCAATATTGGAGCAGCTACATGCAACCAGAGCCTCTGCAAAGGAGAGGCAGAAGAACCTGGAGAAAAGCATCAGGGATGAGGCCAAGAGGCTCCTCAACAATGATGGTTCTGGCGCTGATGGCGCAAGGGATCGCAGGGCAGCCGAGCGGGATATGGAGAGTGGATGGTTGAAAGGACAGAGGCAGCTGCTTGATCTTGATAGCCTTGCTTTTCACCAGGGCGGTCTCTTCATGGCTAACAAGAAATGTGAACTTCCTCCTGGGTCGTTTAGAACCCCTCATAAGGGATACGAGGAGGTTCATGTGCCTGCATTGAAAGCTAAGCCCTACGAAGCCGGGGAGAAGATTGTGAAGATATCTGACTTGCCAGAGTGGGCACAGCCAGCTTTTGAAGGGATGTCTGCGCTGAACAGAGTTCAGAGCAGTGTCTATGATACTGCACTCTTCAAGCCGGATAACATCCTTCTCTGTGCTCCGACTGGTGCTGGCAAAACAAATGTGGCTGTTCTTACGATTCTTCAGCAGATCGGTCTGCATATGAAGGATGGAGAGTTTGACAATACCAAGTACAAAATTGTCTATGTGGCCCCAATGAAGGCCTTGGTTGCTGAGGTTGTTGGCAATTTATCAAAGCGTTTGGCACCTTACAACGTTACTGTTAGGGAGCTCAGTGGGGACCAAAACCTGACCAAGCAACAGATTGATGAAACTCAGATTATTGTCACGACACCTGAGAAATGGGATATTGTGACTAGGAAATCAGGGGATAGAACCTATACACAAATGGTGAAGCTGTTAATCATTGATGAGATCCACCTGCTGCATGATAACAGAGGGCCTGTTCTGGAGAGCATTGTTGCCAGGACTGTCAGGCAGATTGAGACGACCAAGGAACACATTCGTCTTGTTGGGCTCTCTGCGACACTACCAAACCATGAAGATGTCGCGTTATTCTTGCGTGTTCGTAAACCAAGCATTTTCCATTTCGACAACAGTTACCGACCTTGCCCTCTTGCTCAGCAATACATTGGGATCACTGTGAGGAAACCACTACAGAGGTTCCAGTTGATGAATGAAATTTGTTATGAGAAGGTTATGGCTGCCGCTGGTAAGCATCAAGTGCTTATATTTGTACACTCAAGGAAGGAGACGGCGAAAACTGCCAAAGCAATCAGAGATACAGCTTTGGCTAACGATACAGTTAGCCGCTTCCTGAAGAACGAGAGTGCAAGCCAAGAGATCCTTGGCACTCATGCAGAACTTGTTAAAAACAATGATCTTAAGGACCTCCTGCCCTATGGGTTTGCCATTCATCATGCTGGGATGGTGAGGGTTGACCGTGAACTTGTTGAGGAGCTTTTTGCTGATAAACACATACAGGTTCTTGTATCTACTGCCACCCTTGCATGGGGTGTCAATTTGCCTGCACATACTGTTATTATAAAGGGTACCCAGATTTACAACCCGGAAAAAGGTGCTTGGACAGAACTAAGTCCGCTGGATGTTATGCAGATGCTTGGCCGTGCAGGAAGGCCTCAGTATGATACACATGGAGAGGGAATAATCTTGACTGGCCACAGTGAATTGCAGTTTTACCTGTCCCTTATGAATCAGCAGCTACCTATTGAGAGTCAGTTCGTGTCCAAATTAGCTGATCAATTGAATGCAGAGATTGTTCTGGGGACTATTCAGAATGCTCGGGAGGCATGCTCGTGGCTTGGCTACACTTACCTCTATATCCGAATGCTCCGCAATCCGGCATTGTATGGTTTGCCAGAAGACATCTTGGAAACTGATAAAACACTAGATGAAAGGAGAGCTGACTTGGTGAGTACATTCTGTATTTCTGTTTGTTTTTGAAGTTGTCATAGTTTCTCATCCTTGCTGTTTAATTTATCAATTATTATTGCACTGGCTCTTGCCTATGTGAAGTTGTGACTGTGCTCTAATTGATGATGTATTCCTTAGGTGAGTCTATCTCTAGATGTAATCTGCCCCATAGGTTCTCATAATGCACATGCAAAAAATTTATTAAACCTTTTGTTCTAATCTAGCAGTCAACAATTGTATTAACCTAGCGTCATTGGTGAATATTCTCTGCAGTAGTGGTAAATTATGTTTGCTGCTTTGCTTGGGCAATGGTTTCCTTGTGCGATTACAAGATCTACACACTTGGACTGTAGGACAACCTTGTAGCATTTGTTCAATTTCCTCTGTGCAGCATAAATTTATTGATGTGTGTAGTGGTTGCACTAGTAGTGAAATATCCCAAAGAAACCAGTTTGTTTGCGATGTTCTTTCAACTCACCTTTCCACAATTCATGTACCATCATATTTGTGTGTTTCTTTCACATGTGTAATAATAATGATGTGGATATTGGCTTGGTAAAGAATTGCCACAGTTTTTCTCCACAGGTACACTGGTAAAAAACATAACTTGTTTGTATCACCTGCACATTGTGTGCTGTTATTTCACATGTGCATATGATAATAACGTGGGGTGGGTATTATGTAGGTATATAAAAAATTGGTACTTCTTCTGGTAGGCACACATATTGAATACATATATTTTGTTTTTGATAGACATTTTACAATTTTTTGTGGATGCAATTTCCTTCAGGAAGTACGATATCGAACTTGTTATATGATAACATAAATGGAAGGAAATAATATTGGAACCCTCTCAAATTAGTGTTATTTTTGTTAGATGTTCTTTTTTACTTCATTTTTGTTAGATGTTGGTTGATGATATTCTCTTGTGCCAGATGAGTCTTGTGTTTGTTGGAGTGTTATATGTACTTCATGGTACTACAAGATTTGAAGAAGTTTTAGGCTTAAAATTATTTCTTCGTTATAATAGTTGTTATTGTGAAGACAATTGATTTTACAGCATATTATCTGTACCTGTTCCATTCTTGATCTTTTGTATTTTTGTGCTGCTGCAGATACATTCGGCTGCAAATCTACTGGATAGGAACAATTTGATCAAGTACGACAGGAAGACAGGGTACTTTCAAGTTACTGACCTGGGAAGGATTGCGAGTTATTACTATATTAGTCATGGGACTATCTCAACATACAATGAGTACCTGAAGCCTACAATGGGTGATATTGAGCTGTGTCGACTGTTTTCGCTGAGTGAAGAGTTCAAGTATGTTGGTGTCAGGCAAGATGAGAAAATGGAACTGGCGAAACTTTTGGATCGCGTCCCGATTCCTGTGAAAGAGAGCTTGGAGGAACCCAGTGCAAAGATCAACGTTCTGCTGCAAGCATATATTTCCAGGCTGAAACTGGAAGGCCTTTCTCTTAGTTCTGATATGGTCTACATCAGACAGGTAACATGTTTTCCCTGCCAACTACACTTTCTAAACTTTATTTGCATGCTTTTCACCTTACTGAATACAGTTACTGATCCTGAATTTCTTGCTTACTCATTGTTATGTTTTCCCCTTCTTTAATGCAGAGTGCTGGCCGCCTTTTACGAGCACTATTTGAGATTGTTTTGAAGAGGGGATGGGCTCAACTAGCAGAGAAGGCACTGAATCTTTGCAAGATGGTTGATAAACAAATGTGGAGTGTCCAAACTCCCTTGCGCCAATTTCCTGGAATTCCAAAGGAGATTCTGATGAAATTGGAGAAAAAGGAGTTGGCTTGGGAGAGGTACTATGATCTGTCATCACAGGAAATTGGTGAACTGATTCGCTATCCTAAGATGGGGAGGCAGCTGCACAAGTGCATCCACCAGCTGCCAAAGTTGAATCTGTCAGCCCATGTCCAACCCTTTACCCGTACAGTTTTGGGTTTTGAGCTGACCATTACACCTGATTTCCAGTGGGATGATAAGGTACATGGATATGTGGAGCCCTTCTGGGTTATCGTTGAGGACAATGACGGCGAGTACATTCTTCACCATGAATATTTCATGCTTAAGAAGCAATATGTTGATGAGGATCATACATTGAATTTCACAGTGCCAATATATGAGCCACTTCCCCCACAGTATTTTATACGTGTTGTGTCTGATAAGTGGCTTGGTTCTCAGACAATTCTCCCTGTCTGCTTCAGGCATTTAATTCTACCAGAAAAATATGCCCCACCAACTGAATTGCTTGATCTGCAGCCTCTTCCTGTCAGTGCACTGAGAAATGCACGGTATGAAGGCCTCTACAGTGCTTTCAAGCATTTCAATCCCATCCAGACTCAAGTATTCACTGTCTTGTATAACAGTGATGACAGTGTATTGGTTGCTGCGCCAACGGGCAGTGGGAAGACAATATGTGCTGAGTTTGCTATACTAAGGAACCACCAGAGGGCAGTGTCTGGTGAGAGCAACATGCGGGTTGTTTATATAGCTCCCATTGAAGCTCTTGCAAAAGAAAGATACAGGGACTGGGAGCGGAAATTTGGAGAATTTGCCAAGGTAGTTGAGCTCACTGGTGAAACTGCAGCTGATTTAAAGCTTCTGGATAAAGGGGAGATCATAATCAGTACTCCTGAGAAGTGGGATGCACTGTCTCGCAGGTGGAAACAGCGAAAGCACATTCAACAGGTCAGCTTATTCATAGTTGATGAGCTGCATCTACTTGGGTCTGACAAGGGACATGTTTTGGAAGTCATTGTCTCTAGGATGAGGCGTATTTCAAGCCATATTGGCAGTAACATACGGATCGTAGCACTTTCAGCATCACTTGCAAATGCTAAGGATCTTGGTGAATGGATTGGTGCCACCTCTCATGGTCTCTTTAACTTCCCTCCAGCAGTGCGACCTGTGCCATTGGAAATTCACATTCAAGGTGTGGATATAGCAAACTTTGAGGCAAGGATGCAAGCAATGACAAAGCCTACATACACTGCCATCACACAGCATGCCAAGAGTGGTAAACCTGCCCTGGTGTATGTACCAACAAGGAAGCATGCAAGGTTGACTGCATTGGACTTGTGTGCATACTCTAGTGTTGAGGGTGGTGGAACACCATTTCTCCTTGGGTCAGAAGATGAGATGGATACTTTCACCAGAGGTGTTGAAGAAGAGACGCTAAAAAATACACTTAAATGTGGTGTAGGCTACTTGCACGAGGGTCTAAGTGAACTTGATCAGGAACTTGTAACCCAGCTATTCCTTGGCGGGAGGATCCAAGTGTGTGTTGCGAGCAGCACAATGTGCTGGGGAAGACCTTTGCCTGCTCATTTGGTTGTTGTCATGGGGACTCAGTATTATGATGGGCGTGAGAATGCTCACACTGATTATCCAATAACAGATCTGCTCCAGATGATGGGCCATGCCAGCAGGCCACTTCAAGACAACTCAGGGAAATGTGTTATATTATGCCATGCACCTCGCAAAGAGTACTACAAGAAGTTCCTTTTTGAGGCCTTCCCTGTTGAGAGCAATCTTCACCATTTCTTGCACGATCATATGAATGCTGAAGTGGTTGTTGGTGTTGTGGAGAATAAGCAAGATGCCGTGGATTACCTTACTTGGACATTCATGTATCGTCGGTTGACAAAGAATCCTAACTACTATAATCTTCAGGGTGTAAGTCACAGGCATCTTTCGGATCATCTTTCTGAGTTAGTTGAAACTGTCCTGAATGATTTGGAATCAAGCAAGTGTGTGGCAATAGAGGAGGACATGTACCTGAAGCCCCTCAACCTTGGCCTTATTGCTTCATACTACTATATTAGCTACACAACTATTGAACGTTTCAGTTCTATGCTGACCCAGAAGACTAAGATGAAAGGACTCCTGGAGATTCTAGCATCTGCATCAGAGTATGCAGAGCTTCCAGGTCGTCCAGGTGAGGAAGAATTCATCGAGAGGCTTGTTCGCCACCAGAGGTTCTCTATTGAGAAGCCCAAGTATGGTGATCCGCATGTGAAGGCCAATGCTCTGCTGCAAGCCCATTTTTCAAGGCACACAGTAGTTGGGAACCTGGCAGCTGATCAGCGGGAGATTCTCCTTTCTGCCCATAGGTTGCTCCAGGCAATGGTTGATGTTATTTCCAGCAATGGTTGGCTTAGTCTCGCTCTCAATGCAATGGAATTGAGTCAAATGGTGACACAAGGCATGTGGGATCGTGATTCTGTCCTGCTTCAAGTTCCACACTTCACAAAGGAGTTGGCTCGAAGGTGCCAGGAAAATGAGGGGAAGCCCATTGAGAGTGTCTTTGATCTTGTTGAGATGGGTATCGATGAGATGCGGGATCTCCTGCAGCTATCAAACTCTCAGCTGCAGGACATCATTGAATTCTTCAAGCGGTTCCCCAATGTTGATATGGCCTATGAGGTCCGCGAAGCTGATGACATAAGTGCCGGTGACAATGTAACAGTGCAGGTAACGCTGGAACGTGACATGACGAACTTGTCTGAGGTTGGGCCAGTTCATGCGCCTAGGTTCCCCAAGACAAAGGAAGAAGGCTGGTGGCTTGTAATTGGTGACAGCTCCACCAACCAGTTGCTGGCAATCAAGAGAGTGGCGCTCCAGAAGAGGGCAAGGGTGAAACTCGAGTTCAGCGCTCCTGCAGAAGCTGGGAGAAAGGATTACATGATTTACCTGATGTCAGATTCTTACTTGGGCTGCGATCAGGAGTATGAGTTCACAGTTGATGTCAAGGATGCTGGTGGGGATTGATGATGAAGATCGGGAAGTGCTACCTGTCTCTGGGTTGCTAGAACGCTGTTGTGCTTCTAGAGTGTACTGTAGCTCATATTTGGTATTTTTATAACATTCTGTTCCTTGTAACCTAAACCTTTGGAGCTTATTTTGAATGTTAACTGGTGAACCTTGTTAGCTGCCCCTTGTACTCAGCCATGAGCTGAAGTAGCAGACTCTTATCCTGTTTTGGCTGTATTGCGAGGATGACGCTCTGTAACACACTTGAGCCGCACGGTATATGGATCTGTGTCTTTCCAAAAGCTTTCTGCTGGTGCTGTGATCTTTGGTTTAGGCGTTGTTTATTTTGGCGATGGATTCTTTTAACATCTTAACTTGATGATTACTGGTCTGATGATGGTGCTATGTAGGCATGCACATCTGCGGTCCGTGTCAACGATAGCTCTGTAGACCTGCCTGTGCAAGTAATTGATATGTAGGCTATTTTGAATGTTTATTACTCTGGTTTAGAATGTTAAACGTGGATTGCTCTTTTGCATTAGCAATTAATTGGTATAAATATTGCTTACCTTCAGCTGAGAGTAAATAACTCGGTAAACATTTTCGGGGTGGAGGGTGTACATGATTTGTTCCTCAAGGCCGTGGTGTTGGAGGGCCAGCGGCAACACCCGCGGAGATCGGCAGCTACGCGGTTTAAAGGTGCGGAGGTGAACTTTGGTCACGGATAACATGGCAGAGACGGTGGACTTTACCACCGTGATGATGAATGTAAATTGTTCTCATTTGTTAATTTCTTGGTCCATATTATGCTAGTACTACCTTCTTTTAGTATATGTTCAATTCAATTGTTTATCAGATGATGTAACCGTGGTCCTACACACCTAGGATTTGTGTGTCCATCACATTGGTCAGCGCAAGAAATGAATTTCAGTATTGGCTCGCTCCACTTGACCATGCTCATCCTATAGCACAACTAATGCTCTATTTGAATGTCAAAATTAAAATGGTTTTGTCTTTTTCTTAACAAAATATTGTTTTAGCATATTAGTGGGCCATTTCTTTTGAAGGTCAAAAAGCTGATTTTTCAAAATTAAAATTGTTTAATATTGTTTTACCTTGACGAGATAACGCTCTACGACGACAGGTCTGCACTCTGCTGCTGTCCAGCCCAAAACATACAAGCACTCAAGGATGGTGGTGGCTTGTCGTCGTCAGTCGCAGTGGCCGCGGCACCGTCCACCGGCGGGAAGACCGCGCTCAGAGGGGGAGCAGTGAGAATTGAACAGATAAGAAGGAGCGAGACGCACCTTGAGCGGCTACATATGTTCGGCCGAAATAATGGAACCGAGCGGTGCAGCATCTACGATGAATATTTGTATATGGGGATGGCTCCGCTCTGGATGTCTATGAACCAAACACTATGGAAATTGGGATGGAGCGGCTCCATCCACCCCCATCCCACCAACCAAACACACCCTAAGGGTGCGCCTAATGATCATCAGAGGTAATGAGTGTTGCATCTGAGTTCTGCTTATTAGCGTTAGGAACTTAATTAGGATTATACTTGGACCGAAGCAATATTAATGGTCAACTTGTTAGAATATGTGTACTAGAGATAGCATGGAACATGTCATGAAAAGACGAGCTAGCAGTAGGCCTCATATATAGGTAATGATGTGCATCTTTTTGGAGCTTTCCTTAATTCCTTTTGCTGTTCGGACTTGAAACTAGCCATGCCATGCTCATACTATTTTAGGAGAACTTGTATATGTGAGGATTGCATCTGTATATCTATTTTTTTCACTGCGTTGTGGTTTGATTGATTAGTTGCAGAAACATATTTTTTTAGGGAGCAAATTCTGAGAAAAGCAGTGAGAAGAAGGGTGCCCTTAACCTTAAAGAATCGAGAATTCTCGGTTCCTTGATGTGAGTCCGCCTTTTTTTCGAATATACAAAGGAGCTATACATTGAGAGCACCCTTCATGTGTCCCTTTGACAGTTGAACCCAACCTTTTGGTCCTGTATATGGATAGCTAGGAAGATTCTATTCCCTGCTGGAAATTAAATAGAGCCCAAGGAGCAGCTACAACGGCATCCATCATACAGTCTATCTATGCTTTTCAAAAGGAAAAAGAAGAAGAATCTTTACTAGTAGTGGTATTCAGGCAGCTAGCAGTACAGCTTCAGGAATGCTGGAAGATTGATTAGTCATAGTATATTAGTATTTATCAGTATTGTGATTTTTTAGTAAAATACATGCCCGGTCCTCAAACTTGTCTCAAAGTGTCATCTAGGTCCCTAAACTCTCAAAATGTATTTTTAGATACCAAAACTTGTCTGGAGGTGTCATTCGAGTCCCTAAACTCTCAAGATGCATTTTCATGTCCCCAAACTTGTCTTGATATATCATTTCGGTCCCTAAACTCTCAAGGTGAATTTTAAAATCCCTAAAAGTTACCATTAATTAATTGTATTCAAAATGGATTGTTTATCAAGCTATTTTTTCAGCCAATTCATTTATAAATCTTACCACCAAGACCATTTTAATTTTGAATTAGCTGCTTATTAATCATACATCGTGGGTTAATCTAGATCAATTGATATCAACGATGTATATTATAGTTTTTCTATGTAACATGGAGATATCAATGCTAATTCTGAATATTTTCTACTAACTATTTTATATAAATTTTGCATGCGCTTTGTATAAGTTTATTAAGATAATTTGTTCTCATTCTCAATAAAAATTAAAATAGCAATTTTTTATTAAATTTAAAGTAGCAAAAGAACTTTTCATTAAATCAAAGTAGAAAAACAACATTCATATTAAATTAAAAATAGCATCCTGAGAGTTTAGGGACCTGTATGACATCGCGAGACAAGTTTATGGACCTAAAAATGTATTTTCAAATATTAGGGACCTATGTGACACTTTGGAATAAGTTTTGGGATCTGAAAATGCATTTTAAGAGTTTACAGACCTAGATGACACCTCGAGACAAGTTCGAGGACCGCCCATGTATTTTACTCGTGATTTTTTATACAGTTATCAGATGAGTAGGGAGTAGGGACAAGTGAGTTGAACTAGTCTCAAGACAGAGGAGACAATTGACAAAGTGCCAAGGTCTCACAGCTACGCCCAGCTCAGGCTGTGCTGCCCCCTTGGTGGCCTCCACATCCCTGGCCGTCGAAATCTTGGTCAGTCAACCGCCTGTTTGATTCAACAGCATGCATCAACGAATTATCAGCAATACACACTTTAGTTTTATCCACTGATCTTCCACAGGCTGCCATGCGTCCACCAAACAAAGGCCCCTTTTTTGCAAGCAAAAGCAACAGGAGCTTGTAGTCAACCCCAAGTTGCTAGTAGCTGCCCACTGAACAGAATGAATTGGACGAAAGATTCAGTCAGCAAAGCACACGGATTGTCAGGTCAACTGCAAGCTGCAACTGGTGACATTGCCTTTTTTGTTTCCAGTTAGTTGTTGGAGAGATCAGAGCTTGTTGATGGAGGGCACTGGCAGCAGTATGATCAGAGAAACCAGCAGTACATGATCAGAGAAACCAGTAAAGACTCAAAGCACACAGATGCTATTTCATACAACAAGAACCTCTTCTCCTATGCTCTTCAGCACCCACACCAAATACAAACACGCTAATCCAAACAAACAAGATGTTAGTTTTTACAGCCAGGCTCATAATCTACAGGTAGGACATACAAACGCACGGTAGCAATTAGAAATCAAAGAATGGTACAGTACATGGCAATGGGGAAAGAAATAATTTTTGTGACCCCAAAGCACGCAATTCATCAGCAATCCGATTTGGTGGCTCAGAAGGAGTGCTGATGCTGCGGCGGCGCGCCGGACGCGGACGCGGCCGCGTTTGCGGTGGCAGTGCGCGAGCTGTGGTCGATGCAGCGGACGACCTCGGCGCGGCATGCCACGACGCGGTGGAACACCGCGCGCACCTGCCGCTCCAGGGGCGCCAGTCCGTCCTCGAGCGCCCGGCACGCCGCCGCCAGCTCCTCGGCGCGCTCCGCCACCTCCCGCGCGCGCTCCTCGCCGTCGATCCCATGCTCCTCCTCGTCTTCCTCCTCCTCGGCGATCTCCTCGAGCAGGCTGTTGAGGTCGCGAGAGGCGCGCTCCACGGCCTGCATCTCCGCGAGGAGCCCTGCCGTGGGCGCCGGGCCGGAGGAAGATCCCTTCTTCTCCCTCCGCCTCCACTCCTCGGCGATCCGCTCCTGGAGCGCCGACATGGGCGCCGCCCACTGCGCCTGCTTGGGCGGCGCGACGGGGGGGCCGATGGCCGCGGACGATCGGTCCTGGCACGGTACCGCGGCGACGAGCGCCCACATGGCGAAGACGAGGACGGAGCTCATGGTGTAGAGCGCGAGGCCGAGGCCGCAGCCCGCGCCGGGAGCGGCCGCGGGCGCCTGCGGCGGCGGCGCGAGGTGCGCCGCCATGGCGTTCATGTGGTGGCGTCCCGCGGACCAGTTCTTGGAGACGCTGAAGGAGAGCGCCCGCATGGTGCGGGAGGATGGCGAGGGCGCGGAGCCGCCGGCCTTGGCGTCGTCCGGGAAGAGCCTGGCGATGGCCCTGCGCGCGCGGGCGAGGTGCGCGCGGTGCAGCGCCGGGGTGAGGAGGCATGTCGCGGCGGTGAGCGCGGCGCGGTGCGCGGCCCGGAGCGAGGCGAGCGTGAGGGAGGCGGCGTTGAGGGCGTCGAGCGTCTTGACGGCGCGGTCGAGGAGGTCGGCGGCGAGGCGGTCGGCGGGCGGCCTGGCGAGCGCGGCGGCGACGGGGCCGACGGCGAGCGCGGCGCGGAAGGCGGCGTCGGAGGAGAGGACGGCGTCGAGGAGCTTGGAGAGGAAGGGGAGGGAGAGGGGGGAGGAGGATGAGGCGGCGGCGGCGTGGGCGGAGAGCGCCTGGAGGCGGTCGGCGACGTGGGCCTGGAGGGCGTCGAGCGCGAGGAGCTCGTCGTCCTGCGCGGGGTCGAAGGAGGCGACGGCGGTGGCGCTGCGGCGGAAGCTGAGCATGCCGAAGAAGCCCGTCCCGGAGGGCGGCGGCGGCTCGGCGGCGGCCATGGCCAGCCTTATCGGGCTCGGGTTCGGGCTGTGCTGGGCCTGGGCTTTGGGTTTCCTGGGAGGAGGGAGGGAGTGGTGGTTGCCGGAGAAAAGAGTGGAGGGGAGCGAATGGTGGGGAACCGCGGCTCCTGCCATTTATACGGCGGGGTGGGCTCGGCACGCGGCCTGCACGGTGGCATTTGGTTGACACGTGGGGGCCAGCGGCTGATCGGGCCCACGCGTCGGTGAGGGAAAGAGTAGACGCGGTGGCGAGAGGAGTGGTGGACCGGTTCGTTGCTGACTTGGTGGGGTGCCCCTACGGTGCGTGTGTGGCCTGCTGACTCGGCTCGCCTCTCTTCACCTCTGCTGGGGAGCATTGCTGACCATTTCCTCTCCTTTTCTTTTCTTCCATTCTACTATGCACTTTTTTATGTTTTATTTATTATCGGATGATGAATGAATACTTATATTTCTGTCTTGTCTCTCTTCCTACAACAAGTGTGGGTGTTCTTCTCTATTTTCTTATCATTTGTGCACTTTTTACACAATTGTGTCCATAATGTCTTTTTATTTCCTTTTATTAGGGGGGAAAAGATAACTTTGTGCAAATATCTGCTCAGATGAAGCAACAGGATGATGTGAAGCTGTGCGAGCATCTGGATAGACTCTATATAATTTGATACTTTGTACTCCTCGAAACATTAGGGTGTGTATTTATGTCCCCATTCCAACTTAAAATGCGTGTGTCCACAGCTAATCAAGTTGCAATATACGGTGCTAGCCGGCTGACATATTAAAAGGCACAGAAAATTGGATGCTGCTGCTTCACGCTTTCTTTCGTCAGCTGGCCCTTAACAAATAAATAAATAAAAGGTGCAAAAATCATGGAGGATCAGACCAATTAACAGTTATGAATGGAGCGCACGACCTCATATCTTTCTTTACGGCGTTTGTTTATGCTGTAAATTACTTTACTTACTCCGGCCATTGATTATATATGGGGTTGTTTGATTTCAGGGACATAGACTTGAGTCTATGTCACATCAAAGAGAATCTTAGTATTTAGAAGTATTAAATAAAAATTAATTATAAAACTAACTGCAGAACCCTAGGACTAAACTGCGAGGCGAATCTAATAAGGTATACTAATCCATAATTAGTGGATGATTACTGTAGCATCGCTGTAGCAAATTATGGATTAATTAGACTCATTAGATTCGTCTTGCAAATTAGCACTCAGTTGTCAAATAAAAATTTATAATTAGATTTTATTTAATATTCTAAAATAATAAAATTTCTTTTGATGTGACAGAGATTTAAAAAAAAATCATCATCCGGTTGGCTCTGGCTGGCTGGGATAGTGTGTTTTGATTTGAGAAAGAGTAAAAGACGGCATTTAGGGAGGCATATGGCATCTTCTCGACAGAGGGAGGGGGGGAGCTGCTGACAAATGCCAAAGCCAAATTTGGTAGCCACGTTGTATGGGGAAAACAAAGTGCCGTGCAGTGCCAGCAGCAGCAGCAGCCAACCGTCTCCCTTGCTCAGAGAGTACAGCGGTTGGGTTCGCTATGAGATTCAATCCAACATTTATTTCAGAAAAGTGATTCAGTCCAAACCTGTAGTAGTAGTAGTACCACACGTGATGCCATGGAAAATATATCTCCTCCGATCCCATTAATGAAATCATGTCAGTGTCGCTTACTGTGTTCCTCGCGTGCTCGAGCCATGGGAAGGAAGTAGAAATGCTACGGGGACTGGGGCCTTGTTTAGATGCAGTATGTAAAATTTTGGAAATAATTTTTTTTATATTTGAAGTATTAAATATAGACTAATCACAAAATTAATTAAAGTACTCGTCTGTAAACTACAAGACGAATTTATTAATATTAATTAATCTGTCATTAGCACATGGTTACTGTAGCAATTTAGTGTCTAATTATGATCTGACTAGGCTCGTTAAATTCGTCTCATAATTTACAATCAAACTATGCAATTAGTTTTTCATTTCGTTAATACTCTATACATGTAAGATTCTCATTTCATGTGATAGTTTTAGAATTTTGAATTTTGCAACTAAACAAGGCCTACATCTCCAAATGGGGTACGTGGAAGCGGTTAAATTTTCTGTGGATGGTGATAGGTTAGTTTTTCTTTTTCTTCTTCCATGGAAAAGATCATTCTTCAGAAGCCACGCCTCTTTTTTTTTAGTATAATTGTCATTGTGAAGTGGCCAGGAGTGACTTCGTCGTTTCACCCGTGTATGTATCCGGACGTGGACCCGGTCGTCTGCTGTGCACGCACACTGCACACTAGGCACACGCACAGAGAATCCGCATGGAATCGTCCGTCCGTCCGTCTGCCGCGGACAGATCGCAGGCGCCGCCGCCGCCTATAGCGCCCCCACGGATCATCTACGCGCCACGGGCTGTGCCCTGCTCTCGTGTGTGCTTCGTCTACGAAAAGGTAAGCGACTAAGCGGCGTGTCAAAATCTTATCTCGGCTTGATGAATCATCCACCATGGTCCTGGACGGCGACGTGCATCGACCCAAAAGGAGGGGAAAAAAAGAGAACCTGGCAAATGATTACATTGCCGTTGCATATCGCACATGATTGGTCAATGTGAGATCTTTACTCCTTTTCAAAATTTTGAAACCAAAAAAAAAATGTGAGGTCGATCCTTACTGCCCGACCGGACGCCCAGGCCCAGCTGCGGCTGAAACCACGACGCCAGGAGTCTCCTGTAGGAAAATTTGCCTCCTCTCTCTCTCTCTCTCTTTGCGAGGAGAATTTGCCTTTTTTTTTAGGGCAAGAGGAGAATTTGCCTCTTCAAGTAGACAGAGGGCTTAAGTCTAGCAACCTGGCGTAATATAAAAAAATTAATTAAACAACATACACGTCTAGCTTAGCTAATCGGCTGCAGCTGTTTAAATGTCAGTTCGCCGAGCGGCCTCGCATCTGCTGCAGACATGACGAAGACCTCATGAATGACTCTATTCACTGGGTTCGGCAGGCTGGAGCTGGAGGCTGTAGTACTATGAGAGAAAAATACTATTTGTTATCTGGCTGGTGGCTGGAGCTGCAAGAATGTGAGAGGGGAATATTGTAGTGCTGGAGGCTCATCCACCAGCCGAACGCAGTGATTATGTACCGTATCGACTCGTACACGTCTTTTACCAGGACCGCTTCGGATGGCCAGGATCCGTCCATCCATACATGTATGCATCAAGCAGGACTTCTTTTTACCCCGATTTAACCTGCCTGCCTGCGAAAATGACGAGACATCCTCGGCTGGCCGCCCATCATCATCTACCGTCCGCCGGCGTCGCCGTCGCGCGCGCCTCCACACATCCAGGGTCAAGGATTCATTCCTCCTGGGGGTCAAGACGAGCCAGCCGTAATCGTATCCATCCGCTCCAAAAACATACACGCAAATTGACCTGACCGAGTGACCGCCAAAAAATAATAACAAAATGCCCTCTTCTCCTCAGGATTGCAACGTCAATCAGCTAAATGTAATAACAGCATTTATCTACGTACAATGCCCTGCCTACTACTGGGCAAGAATCATGGTGTATCACAAAGGATATGAGAAAGAGAAGCACACGGCAATCTCCAGCTGCATACACAAGGGGGCATTAGATGAGATGAGCGGTGGGCGATCTTCCCCCAAGTGGATACAACACAGATCAAGCTACAACAGAGCTCCTGGCTAGCATACAATTTTGGAATTTCCACCAACTTTGTCAGGTACCAAGCTAACAGCAGAGGAGCCAGCATGACTCGAACCAATACACGGCTACGCGAGGGTGTCTACAGATATCCGGCTCAGGTCATCATTTCTCCTCCTGTTCCTCTTCCTTTTTTTCAGCATCGCTTGAGCTAGGCTCATCTTCAGCTTCATCATCCACGCTGCTAAGACCCAAAAAGACAAAAGAAAAGAGAAATTCCAATAGTTAATAGCTTTGCACCCAACATACATGAGCTCTCTAGACAATCAGACTTCAATTATTGCAAATGCATTGTTGGTGTTATCACGGTAGGAAGATCATGAAAAAAAAACAGAAGCAAATTGCGACAATACGAATAGTTGGTGTCACAAACCTTTTCTTGCAATCATATCCAATGATATCCTTAATCGCTTCGTTGAGTGCATGAAGAGCCATCTTCTTCACCTGGGGGTTAAGGTTCACAATCACACACATAATTTAATAATGTACCCCGAAAACACATTTTGATAAAAATGTCAAACTAGTGATGATAGAGCTCCGGTGCTATCAAAACAGATATATCATGCACAAGAATGATTGAGATGTGACCATATTAAGTTGTGCTAATAAATACAAAAGGTTATAGAAGAGTATGGGCAAAATGATTGCCAGACCTCTAGTTTATCTTCGTTCACTCTATGCCCCTTTGGAAGCAGACGAAATTCTTCAGTCAGCCTGATGCACTCATGAACATTTTCCGGTGAAACAAAGTCAAGTGCAACCTTTATACATGACTGTCCAATGAAGAAATAGTACAGACTATATCAATTATTTTGATTTAGAAGCATAACACCAACATTAATGAAATTGGGTAGAGCAGTTTCCACGTCTGTTATCATACCTTCAAATTCCTGACTTGATGGGGGCATCCTGCTGGGATAAATACTGCCTCACCAAGCTTTTGTTCAAATGTCCAAGGTTCAATTCCTGAAAGTGCAGTAAACAAAAAACCAGGAAGTAGTCAATAAGAGAGAACTCAAGCTCCAAAAGACATGGCATTCTTAACTGACCATATTCCTCCTTCAGCTTCTTCTTGTGCTCATTTGTTAGATAAAAGCATTGATCATGTATGGGATGAGCAACCTGCCAACATAAGATGGTATGCAACATAAGAATAAGAAGTCATATCTGTGGTAAAAAAAAAGTAAGCATAAATTATCACCTGCTTTACTGGTTCAAAATTATAATGCCTGAACTCCTCTGCATGCTTCATTAGATAATCATGTAGTTTGCTGACATCTTCCCGTCTGAAGATATCCCACAATGCACCACCCTCCGATTGGTTTCCTTCTGAGGGTAAGGCTTCATCATCTTTTGGCTCTAGAGATATTTCAATTTTACCCACATTATTTGTTTTGCTGGTTGTCATATTTGTTTTCCTGCGTGATCGACTGTTAGGTTCAAATTTTCCCTCTGCATCATTTGCAGATTCACTTTTATCCTCACAGTTGAAACCACTTTCCATTGTCATTGTCTTGCCACCATTAATTGTGAAAGAATCTCCTGTCTTTCTCTTAGAAAAAGAAACCTCCATATGATCATCATTATTTTGATTGGTCAACTGAAGATTCGACTCAGTCAAGTTTCCCTCAGCCTCAACAGTTACCAAAGTTTCTTTACTGCCTTCCTGCTCCTCTGAATCAACATCCAGCACTGACTTTGGCCTCATGGTTGATTCACTGAGAGCAATTGGCACAGGACCATCCTGATCTGTTCGTGAAGCTTGGTGATTTTCATTTTCTTCCTTTTTGTTTAAACTATCTTTCTTTTTTTCTATTGCTGTAATCCTTTGGGCTTTGAGCTGTATTTCATCAGTATGTGTGAGGATATTGACCTGTGTACACAATGGGAAACATGGTAACATTTGTTAAAAATGTTGAAAGGAAAAGAGTCGACCAACAAAAAGTTTTCAAAACAGGTAAATAAATGGCAAATAAATCTTCCTGCTTGGTATCAATGCCAGTACAGTTTTTTCCATAGAATCAATACTCCGGAACCAATGGTCAACAGTTCAAAATTGGCAGCTATTAAATCCAGAATTTACACTGATGGTGGGGCTTAAGGGTTCTGCAAGAAAGCAACAAGACATAATTCAAGCCTAAATGCAATAGGATCTACACCTGCAGCTTTGTCCCACTGATGGTACACCTCTTGAGGATCCCTCTCAATATCAGCATATTGTGGGCAGTCTTGTTTATCTTACTTTCACCAGACCCGATATTGCTCACGTTGTCCATATTTTAAGTTAGTTTGTGAGTGCTCTTACCTCCGTTCATTTTGGACATTTACTTCTTGTGCTGAGATACTTAAGGGGGACCTCATCTCAACGTTTGTTCTATGCTCGTGATAGTCCACATCATCTTCATACTTACTCGGACTCCACTTGGACAAGTGACCTAACGGATCATCATTCCGTCATAGGATACTGCATTCTTCTTGGCTTATCTCCTCTTGCATGGATGTCTAAGAAGCAAGCAGCTGTATCTTGGTCTAGTACAAAGGTAGAACTTCGAGCAGTGGCTACTACTACTTCAGAGATTGTATGGCTTCGATGGTTGTTGGCAAATTTGGTATTTCTTGTGATGCCCCCACACTTCTTCTCTGTGATAATACAGGAGCCATACAAATTGCCAATGATCATGTGAAGCATGAACTTACAAAGCATATTGGAGTTGATGCCTTCTTTACTCCATCTCATTATCATTAGAAAACCATTGCTCTACAGTATGTACCCTCTGAGCTGCAGTTAGCAGATTTCTTTACTAAAGCACAAACTTGAGAGCAACATCGACTTCACCTACTCAAACTCAACGCTTCAGATCCTCCATTTCAACCTTGAGTTTGAAGGGGATGTTAAGGCTCTCTATATTACCATGAGTCTCTCCATATTTAGACAACTCTTTATATTCCTATATGGCTCTCTATAAAGACTTGGCCATCTTCACAGATTAGAACTCATCTTCTCAATTCTCCAAGGTTAGTAACAATAACAAAATTCTAAGAACTTATATTGGAGTTAAACACGTCATGGAGATTAATTTAGATGAACTATGACAACTTTACATGATCAATTTAGGCATGGCAGCCGTCCGATTATCATTGATGCCTGAACGACCAATAAGATCCTCTATGTATTTAGTGCTGAACCTCAATACCTAAGAAATAACTCAGAGGACCCAGATCTGATATCTGAAATTGCTCACCAAGTTGCTTCTTTAAAACAGAAATGTATTCCACATCATCGCCAGTAATCAACATGTCATCCACGTATAGAAGAAGCAAAGTGCGGCAATGTGGAGACATGAATAAATAAGGCAGGATCATGATCACTAGGTGTAAAGCCAGCAGCCTTTATCACAGAGACAACGCTCAAACCAAGCACGAGGAGCCTGTTTAAGACTATACAAAGCACGGCAAAGACGATAGACATATCCTAAAGGAGCATCGGCACATGGAGGTGGTTGCATATAAACTTCCTCATGCAAATCACCATGAAGAAAAGCATTCTTAACATCCATTTGAGAGACAGTCCATGAAGAAGTGGCAGCCATTGCAATCAAAGTCCGAACAGTAGTCATATGTGCAACTGAAGCAAATGTCTCAATCATATTCTCGGCCCTGAGTCTGCTGAAAACCTCTTGCAACAAGATGAGCATTATATCTCTCGATGGAACCAGATGACTTGGTCTTAATTTTGAATACCCACTTGGATGTGATAGGCACGACATGTGACGGTAATGGAACAAGATCCGAAGTTCCTGTACGATCAAGGGCAGCAAGCTCCTCAATCATAGCAAGCTGCCATTCTGGAATACTAGCAGCTTCATGATAAGTGACCGGCACACCAGCAACATTCACACAGGGAAAACCATACTTGTTGAATACTCCCTCCGTCCTGGAATGTAAGTCATTCTGGAGTTTTTATGACAGATTATGGCTATGTACAAAATACTCTCCTACCCGTAATTATCAAGCATTGGGAATGTGCTAATTAAACGAACATGCGCTTTCCCATGCACCTCCCCCTACATGGTTGCATGCACATCTTTCTATTGGGAAAGACCCGAAAACGATGCGCAATTAAGATAGTTGGGTCTACTCTCAACCTAAAATGCCTTATATTTGAGGACAAATTTTGAATCCCAGAATGACTTATATTTGAGGATGGAGAGAGTAAGGGTGAAACTAATATTGTGGGTCCAATTACACGACAGCGAGCTAAACAGCTAGAGAAGGAAAATTTATTCTCAGGTGAACACTAAGTCGCTAACCTTATTTTAATTTTAAAATATTTCAGACTATGTTGTGCTTTCAAGTTCTTGTTTTAATGTTCTTAGGAATGATGGACTATACGCAAGAGCATGGGACGATGATGGTTATTTTCCTCTAACAGTTTTGTGAGGAAAATTTATTCTCAGGTGAACACTAACCTTATTTTAATTAATTAAAATATTTCAGACTATGCTGTGCTTTCAAGTTCTTGTTCTAATGTTTTTAGGAATGATGGACTATACGCAAGAGCATGGGACGATGATGGTTATTTTCCTCTAACAGTTTTGTGAGTAGCTTAAAGTTCGATGAGAGTGTAGAAAGGATAGGATTGGTATAATGGATGGATTGTTATTAGCTTGAGGCCTCGGCCGGCATATATAAGAGTACAAGACTTGGGGTGCAAGGCAACCCCACCGGATATGTATGGCAGTCCGGATACAATATCTAAACTACCAAATATACTCTAACATCCCCCCGCAGTCACAGCGGGAGCACTGCAGACGGTGAGACTGGAGGAGAAGCCGAAGGTAGGAACCGACGGACTTACATCCCCCCGCAGTTGTAGCGTCGACGCAATGCGGATGCTGCGACCGGAGAGAACCGGCGAGAAACTCATGCGGATGGTAGACTTTGTGCTGATGTCGAGATAGCCGAGCTGAAGGAGCCATGGTCGAAGATGCCGTGCGTAGAGTAGCTGTGGTCGACGTAGAGCTGTCGAAGTTGTCGAAGACGAGGTAGCCGTACATGAAGCCGCGGGCGCACGAGGAGGCGCCATGGTGGTGGCGCAATGGAGAAGACGCCGGAGACGAAGATGGCGACGCGTCGAGGCAGTCGTAGAGGGAGCGATGCCAAAGTCGATGCAGTCAGGCCATCGGGCGACACATGCCCGAGTTTGCCAGGCTCGGGAACGCATCGGGGACGATGGGCACACACCGGTGTTGCCAATACCGGACGTGCAAGGGAGGATGCACAACCAGACGCCGTCGCCGAGGGACCAGCAGAGAAGGCCTCCATGGCGGTCGTAGGCGCAGAAGAAGGCGAGGTAGAAGACGCCAACACCTGCTGTTGCTGGAGTAGACGAAGTAGTCGGGGACGAGGTGGCGACGCTGGCGACGTGGTTGTGCTAGACGAAGCGAGGAGGGGAACCCAGACTTTCCAGCACAAGGCCGAATGATCCGGATGGCGCGGCGGCAGTGCTCGAAAGAGACGGCGAACTCATACACCTTGACGAAGACCATGCGCGAAACGCGCAACGACGAGTCGACGATGAAGTCGTGGACGTGGTCGGCGGCGGTGAGGAAGCAACGGCGGAAATGACCACGGGGTGACGCCACTGCTACCCGAAGAGGCGACGCAGTGGCAGCCCTCCATGCTCGGTAAAGGGGCGCGCTCGACGAGGACGGACGTCACGGGAGCCGGTGGATCACGCACGTCGGCTGATCAGACCGAGTAGCGTGAGGCGAGATGACAGTGGACGAAGTCGGTGAAAGCGTCCCGATCGGTGAAGACGAAGACGAGCCGGTGATGGTTGACGTGCGGTAGAAGCGGCGAGGTGGGCGGTGCAGACGGGCGTCCCCTAGGGCACCGTCCATCTTGCCATGCCACACAGTCGTAGACGAGGAAGAAGCCGGTGAAATCGATTTCGACGTCGAAGTAGAGGCGCGAGGTCGACAGGCGGTGGGCGACTCAATCTCGATCAGTGATCGAGTAAAAGATCAGAGAAACTAATCAAAACGAACCAGCAGCAACTTCTTGTGTAGAATCTCCGGGTGCACAAAGCCGAGACCCACCCAACCCCCTTATCTCTTTCTTGTTTGCCCCCACCACGGTCAACAGGCACAACCAGCATGGTGCGCCATGGTGAGAGACAGCGAGAGACAAAAGCAAGAGCCAAAGGGGTCGGGTGGCCGCTGGCGGTGTGGAAGGCGGGGTGGGGCGGTTCCGTCGGGGGCGGAGGTGGCTCCGCCGGGTCATCCTACCGCCAGGCGGTGCTGGAGACCGGCGGATCGGAGCCCGTTGGCGGATCCGGCCAGGGGAGGAAGCGGTAGAAGGGGAGGCGCGGCCAGCCGCAGCCTCCACGGCCGCCGACGGACCAAGGCCCGATGGCGGAGCTGCACCGACGGTTGTGGAGGATGCCGCCGGATCCAGCGGAGTCCGCCAGGCGAGGACAAACACGGGGCCGAGCTGCCGGCGGCGGATCCTGCCTGGATAGGAGCAAGAGGAGGGAGGCCAAGGCCAGCTCGCGGACGACGACACCCGGGTGAGTTCTTCACGATTTGCTGCTGCTCGACAGCGACTGCCGCAGATCAGATCGATCTGCCGCGACACCTAGAAGACTGGCAGATCCTCGATCTGCCGTGGAGGGGGTGGAGGGCGCGCCCCCCGGCGATCGACATCTCGCCGGGGGGGCGCTAGGGGACCGTCGCGGGGGCTTGCTGTTGGCGAGCCAGGGACAGCCGGCGGCGCCTGGAGGACGAGGGCGGCGGGGAGCAGCGGAAAACTAGTGTTTGAGGCCTAGGGTTAGAACCCAAACTCGTGATACCATGTAGAAAAGATAGGATTGGTATAATGGATGGATTGTTATTAACTTGAGGCCTCGGCCGGTATATATAAGAGTACAAGACTTGGGGTGCAAGGCAACCCCACCGGATATGTATGGCAGTCCGGATACAATATCTAAACTATCAAATATACTCTAATAGAGAGCCGATTAAAGTGCAGAACTTAAAGGAACAATGATGGAGCCTGTGAATGCTAGAGACAATAAAGAGAGCAGAAGAACCATTCAGCTACCATGCAAATAAAGTCCAGCCATCAAGAGAGCTCCACTAGTATTTGAATGAAGGATTGCTGCAACTTCCAACTATCTAGATTAATTTAATGTGTAATCTGAACTGCAATACCCACTAGCACTATATGTATCCACGTTCTAATAGTTCTAGCCATTTTCAGAATAATACAACTCTGAATTGATCTCATTTGAGTCTCGAGAGGCTTACAACTTGTTCTTTCGATTCCTGAGGGAGTTGTGGAACGCCGAACTGCAGTTCACCCAGTTGGCACCTTCACGTCTATATGGCGTGATTGCGTGGTCTAGCTACGTCAGTACATGGAAGGGCGATTGTCTCGGTTGTTCGTCGCGTGAGCAAGATCTCGCGGTGCGCAGCCTCATCACCAGGTTACGCAGTGATAGTTATCAAGTTCAAGAATCCTTCAAGAAGATCGGGACACAACCGTTGCCGCTGTGTAATCCTTACGCAAGCACCCATCACTTGTTTTCAGGACTAATAGTACTGCGCTCGTAGATTGTATATTGGACCAGCCTGTAACTCATCAGAAACAACATGTGATATTATTAGAACCATCAACAATGGGAACATCAGGACTGGTCGAGGTGGTAGAACTAGAAGTAAGTTCGGTGGGGGTTTCAAACGACGAGCGTAAAAACATGTGATAGGTGGTTTGGAAAAAAAGATGATGTGGAGGTGGTGGAGGTGCTCCATGTATAAGTGGTGGTGTAGGTGGCGCATATGGAGGTGATGGAGGAGGTGTAGGTAGGATTAGAGGGGGAGGAAGTCCCATCGGCGCAGATGTCTCCAATCGGCGATGAGCAAGCAATTTGGGCAGGCAAAATCGCGACGGGCAGACGAAACTGCGATGGGCACAATCGAGCCTGCTCCTCAACAGGCGGCGGCCACAATCAGTCGCGGCGTGCCGCGATATGAGCCGCGCTAAGGGGACGGGCCCAGAGGGAAACGCAACAAGCAGCGGTCGTGGGTGCCGCGACAGGCACTAGACAGCCACGACGAGCGTCGAACGGGGGCGCCGCGATAGCAGGAGGGAACCAATGTAGGGAAAATGGATCTTGGGTGGATTAATCAATCGAATCCTAACCCTAATCCTTGCTCTGATCCCATGTTACTAACCTTGGAGGAATGACAAAATGAGTTCTAATCTGTGGAGATGGCCAAGTCTTTAAAGAGTGCCATATAGGAATATAAAGAGTCGTCTAAATATGGAGAGACACATATGAATATAGAGAGCCTTAACAATTATCGTTTCATGGAATTTGGTATAAATGAGTGAATCCCAACTCCCAACATGCAAACAGAACTAGCAATGAAAACAGACAGAAAAAAACTCATTTCTATCTGTCAAGTTTTCTATATTAAACGGGATCAAAGATTCAGAAACAGAACATTGCAGCAGCCATTGGCAAGTTCCATAAATTGAATGCTGAGAGTATACTAAATCTATGCAAGGATAAACAGTCCTAAAGGAAATATGGTATTTATCAATAAATCCACAAATAATAATGCTAGGAAGCATAAGCAGTACTGTATGTATATACTTACGGCATCAGACATGTCGCAATGAATCTTGGTAACAGAATCACCAATTCCCAACTCTTGGCTGACGCCATAAGCAATATAAGTCTTTGGACCAAGGTCTGGCTTTATAACATCTTTTGGCAGCTTCACCGCCAGATTGAGAGGCCCAGATTTAGGGTCTGTATATTCACGAAATGGCAAGGCAGACATGAACTCAGCATTATGCCGTGGCAGTCTCTGCTCAAAGGAACTATGTTGTGGCCAATCTTTCAGCTTAAGTAACACAGGCAAATCCTCTAAACCAACAGCTCCACGGGAATACCCGTCAAAAAACATATGAATATTGATATCAACCTGCATTTGGGGCAATGGAAGCAATGCTGGTGTTAGATATTTTGCATTCCATGGTAAAAATGATTTCAATGGAAGGGCAATATATTCCTCAGAAAGAGGTAACTGCAGATCCTACATGTCTAGGTCGCATGAAAGAGTGTATCATCCTTACTTGACCCAGGATTTCAGCTTGGGCCAAGTTCTTGGGAGTTGTAATGCCGTTTCCTACCAAATTATGGCAGTACATCAAACTAGAGCATGGATTATCTTTTTATCCTACAGTACATAATGGTGCAGATTTCATCCTGAATGTTCATTACAATTCGTCCCCACTATCCATCACAATTTCCCTAATATGCGCCATCTTAAAACAACATGAGCTAGGTGAACACTTCACAGTTTTTAGTCACAGCTGTCAATCTGAGTTCCATGTGGGTAGAAAACAACAGACAACAAGAAGCATTGCAGCTTGCCACCTCTTCGTTGTACGGATAAAGAATCCATGATCCCCACATCACCCTACTTATCACTATAACCACCTGGTTTCAACCTCCTATACTTCTACCCGATTTTGATTCTCTCTCTCATCTCCACCTAGAAACTCCCCAAAATGTTTTAGTTGTGACTGAGCAAATAAAGCTATGATATTAAAAAAGAAAATTATTCCTTCCCTTGAAAAATAAGGAAAGCAAAGTTATGTGGCAACATTTCAACAAAATCACTAGACAATCAAATACTGCAAGAAATAAAATCAACAGCTTTGTGGTCAAGTGACCACAAAAGCATCATATACATCTACCAATCCTTAAGAATGCTCAAACACTGATTACAATGAAAAATAATTTCATATACCTCACACCACGTCATACATTCAAGAGCAATAACTGAGAGCCGATCTTGACTATCCCTCTTTTCTCGTAAGGCCCGCCACATAACCATTGGTTCCCAGCTCAATCCAGAAGTCAACGCAAGCGTATCACGGACGATAACAGGCTGACCCTTCAACCAGTGGTCCTGAAAATGGTCCAAAGGTCCATTTTGAACATCTTTAGCAGTCGGACAATATATGTAGTTATCATTGGAGTTTTCTCTAGAAGCTGCTTTGCGTGATGTCTCATCATTCATTTCACTGGACTCAGTGAAGCAGGAACATTTTGTATCTCCCAGTTCCAACACGACTCCATTGTTGATCACTGAATTGGCTTTTTCTAGTAAGTTTGGAATAAACTTCTCCTCAGACAAGCACTTAAGTTCAAGAAGAGAATGCCCACAACCACCAAGTTCTTTCGGTGGGCAAGGTATGCTTCCATTGCTATTTGCCCTCCATCGTCTCAAACTAGGAGTCCGATCCTCAGAAGGAAGTACACTATCTATCAAAACATTGTTGTGTCCATCAGAGGGCTCTTGACTTGTACAATTATCATGACTAATTCTCTGTTGCAAATTCTCCCTGCCTCCAACATCAGGTAGACTAGTAACCTCGTCCACAGTCACACCTCCACCTCGAGGATGACCCTGACGAAGCTCTCGGCAGCAGCTGAGGCAGAGATCATATGAGCATGTGTTACAGCTTCTGTGGAAATCAACAATAGATGTCCTGCAGTTGTTGCTGTTGCAAGGATAGCAAAGATTAGACACTTTTAAGAAGCATGTAAATAATGTATATGTGCTTGATATGGCAAGACCAACCAGTATATCCGCTCATTGCTTTTACAGGTAACTAGAGGAACCTCCACTTTGCACAAATCGATCCCTGCATAATAAGCAAAATCAGGTGCAGCGGCACCAGATAAATTATGACTAAAGAGTAGCAACCAAACTCTTAAGCTAGAAACCTGGAAGGTGGCAATAGGATCATATTACCTTCAATTGAGGCCTCCACTCTTCTCTCTAGCGTCTGCTCTTGGTGAAGAGCTTTCAGCCAAGGGAGCAAAAAGTGAACAGCACGCACAGAGTATTTAATTTTATCTTCTTCAGATACACTCCATTCATCAGCCTGTTGAAATAGGAATATTGGCATCAAACCAAAGTACAGAACACATGGAGGCCCAGAACACAAAATGGAAATGAATTCAGAAAAAATGGCATACCTCTATTGTAGAAGACTTCTTACTCTTTTTGCCTCTGGTTGTGTCTCCCCCCATACTCTTCTTACTCTTTTTGCTTCTGGTTGTGTCTCCCCCCATACTCTTTTTGCTTCTCGTTGTGTCTCCCCGCAGACAGGCCTTACAATTGCAATTGTTGCGACAAACTGGGCAGTTTTTCTCAAAATCATCCTCTGATAAATGTGGATACCTATTTAGTTCATGCAAAACACAAATAGTGAACATATCAATAGCAAACATACAAAAAAACAAAATGTAAACTGAAATAGGAACCAATATGGTGACTGAAAGTAACATCCTATAAACTTAGTGACCAGAAGAAAAGAAAATACATCACGGCACAAAGGCAGGCAGCCAACACCGCAAATGTGTTTAGAAGGGCACGAACCAGCGTGTAATGCACTTCACGCAGTATCTGTATCTCCTGTTTGCTACAATGCAACTCTGGCACCGTACAACTCTTCCATTGTCATTCCTCTGGCATTGATGGCACATGGTTGAATTTCCATCCATCTGTTTTACCTTCTGTAAAATCAAGCAACCAAAATACATAATGCATGTGCACAGAGGAAACAGTAACGGTAACCCAAAATGTAGGTGCTTATGAAATAATTCTCGTTCCACATTGTATCAAACTTAACAGTGCAAGTAGTTATAATGTGGGCAAAGACGTGAGCAAACATGCATGCCCAGTGCTAATAGAATGGAGTGTGAAGAAACCATGTCCAAGAGCAAACACATAAAAAATCCACTTAATTACATCTAGAAACATTTTGCTACTGGTGCCAACTCAAGGCAGAGGTTCAATGAGAAAGATAAAAATATCCACCTTGGGCTTCTCTACCGTGGGGACAGCCTGCTTTTTCCTTAGGCGCAAGGTCCTAGGCCCAAGTGAAGAGGGGTCTGCAACAGGATCCCTCCTGCGTTTTCTCACAGTTTTTGAGACTTCAGCTATCCCCTCTGTGCCATTCTCCTAAAAAAATTTTAAGAAAAAAAAACATCAATACAAGAGGTACAAATGGCAAAGATTGCCTCTTTATATATATTTTTTAGAAACTCTTACAAGAAAAAACTGACCTCAGGAGAAGCCGGCGGTATCTCCTCCTTGATGTTTTCCTTGCTGGTTTGCTGCAACTCATGACAAATTAAAAAAAACACAACGCTCACAAACATCAATCTATCTTTACAACAACAACAACATAGCCTTTTTCCCAAGCAAGTTGGGGTAGGAAACATCAATCTATCTTTAATCTTAAAAAAAAAAGAGAAAGTAGAATCACTGCAAGCAAAAAACGTGCAGAGAGTTAAGGGAGTAGTATTTGGGGGGCATTGATGCTCAACATTCTCCTGTACTACTTACGATGGTGATGTGCGTTCGAACGGCATCAATGCGATCGCTTGAATCCACGTTCCATTATATTCTAGTTTTATTCGGAAAATGACATGGCACAAAAAAGAAATACTGACCGTAGCAGAATCCTGGTGTTGAGGCATGTTCTCCTCGGCCTTGGTTTCACCATTTTCCTGAAAAAGCATATTGAAAACGATCAATAAGCGTAGCCTGTCATAGAAACTGATGTATGATATAACGGTAAAATAGTTAACATACTAAGTTTTTATATTAGCTAAAAGAGAGAGGGAACGGGAGGAAGCCTGGGTGGCTAGCTGCTCCAGCTTTGGAGTGAGCGGCCCGGGCTCAACAAATACCATCAGACACGATTTCGCTAGAGCAGAGAGCGGTCCGGCTGGGGATAGAGTGCCTCGGTGCCTATGTCCAGATAACGCAGGGGCTATTCTATCCTCTGGCCCTCCAAAAGAGAGAAGGAGAGAATATGAAAGGAAGAGTTGAAGGCAAGCTCAGGAAAGCAGGAATGTGTAGAGTACAGGAGCACGTGAATGAAAAACAAATGAGCTACCTGGGACAGCGGAACCCTAGAGGAGATGGTGCATAAACCAGTACCGAAACCGAATCCCCTACAAGGTTGGGCGAGCAGAATCGAAGGGATTGCTCGAATCCCAATTAAAGGAGGGAGGGAGCTCAATAACCTAAAGCGCACGCTGAATCTGCAAGCGTGTCAGACGAACTAGAAAAAACGATGGAAGAACTCGAAGCGGCGGAAACAAACGAGCAAGCGCCGCAGGAAGGGAGGAAGCTGAAGAGCTGCTAGAGGGAGGAAAACCAGGAGTAGGAGCATCAAATTCAAATCCGGAGCAAGCGAGTCATCAGTCATGTTAGGGATCCAGGAGACGCTAGGAGAAAGAGGGAGTGAAGAGCGAGGCAGGGGGGGGGCACGCGTGGCCCCGTGGCTGGAGGAGGAAGCGAGACCTAGCAACCGTACCTTGGTGGCTGCGGCTGCGGGGTCGGAGATGGCAGCCGCGGCGGGGTCGGAGCTGGCAGTCGCGGCAGCGTCCTTCCTTGGCCTTGGCCACCCGCGGCCTCCGCCGCGCTTGCGCTTGGGCGGCATGGGAGAAATTGGCGGCGGCGGCGGAGAGGGAGGAGGGCAGGAAGGAGCGGGAGGCGGTGGTGGCGTTTACTGGAATCGAATCGAATCGAACCCAAGGGCAAGGGGAGGGGAGGGGAGGGGACGGGTGGTGCTTGTGCTGGAGGGTGGGTTGGTCCACGCGTCAGTGATAGGTTGGGTGTCGGGGCGCTGGGTGGGGAGGTGGGGTCCGGAGATCAGTGACTTGCATTGGCTTTGGGTTTGGTGGCTGGGGTTTGATTTTCAACCGCGCGGCTGGGCTGCTGGAATTTGTTTTGGAAGGTCTCAAAGAAAGAGGCGAGATGCCCGGCCCACCTCGTCCATCGGCCCATGGACTGCTTGCAGGCCGTCGTCGCTCCGTCTCCATGTCCACGCTGCAAGTACTGACCTGTGCGCCGGCCGGATAGCATCATCATCTATTCATCTTGTACAGTACACAAGGTCCTGTCTGCTAGCATACAGACGTCAACCAACCTTGTACAATTCAAGGGGAAAAAGTTTTTTTTTTCTACACACTAACGTACATGCTGCACGACATCCGGATGAGCCAACTCGTCTCTGATCCGTCATTGCTCCTCAAGCCAGCCACCAACCGATGCCGATGCGGCTCCAAACACATGTCCGCTTAGCCATTACCTGCCGGTAGGAATGAAAACGGATCGGATACGGACGAATATCACTAATATCATATTTATTTTCATATTTCTGTTCGAATACGGAGTCGGATACAGATAAGGTTAGTTTTTGTCGGATAAGATTGTAATAGATATCGACATCACAAAAATACAACTTTTGAGCATTCGGATACTGATCGGTTACAGATATTAGATACTCGAAATCAGATACAGACAGATAAAAACTCTTTCAGGCCGGATCGAATTCGAATACGGTAGAAAAATATCCGTACCATTTACATCCCTACCTGCTGGAAACCGACCTGCCGCCACATCAGCCCCCAACACAAAGGCTCTGTTCGCTTTGCTGTGGCTGGTGCTGATTTGTTGTGAGAGAAAAGTACTGCTAGCTGACCGTTGCTGGTTTGGCAGGAAAAAAATACTGTAGGCTGAAACAGAGTGAAAATGGGCAACGCAAGCCTTCGCAGCTTTGTTCCATTTCCATCACGCCCTATACAAACACACAGTAATCAACAGATACATGCCTCACAAAACAGAGAAACACAGGGCACCATTTCAGCTCAAGGGATTCAATCAGTGGATACTGCAATGCACGAGTAGTAACAAACAAATCTCAGGGATTCGATTCGATTCAACCACCCACCACCAGAAAACAATACTCTCTTTTCAGGGTACAGCAGCACCCAGTTAATAATGGAGTACTCGTAAAAAATAATAGTTATAATAAACCCCCCTGAAAACAACCCCGGACTGTTTCCCATGATGCAAGTAAACACACACACACACACGCAACAACAATGTGGAAAACAACACAATCATCATCATCATCATCTTCTTCCTAATAATGAACCTGCGGCAACATCTTTACACGCTTTTTTCTTTCCTCCCTCTGCCCGCCCCCTTTTATGTTACAAAGGCCACTGCCAGGCGATGCGACGAAGCTCCTCAGCTCCTGAACCCGAAGTTGGACCACCTCCTCCCGGTCTCCTTCGCCCGCTGTGAGTTGGTGCCGAACAGGTTCACCAGCGATTTTTGCTTCCGGTTCCGGGACCGCCCCGCTTCCTTCAGGAGCTCCGCCAGCCGCTTCTTCTCATCCTCCACGTCGGGGTTCGCTGTACCCAGCTTCTCTTCCCGCACCTTCAGGACGTGCTCCAGGATCTCAATGGCATCCTCCACTCTGAACATTACAGTTCGCACACCCATATTAGTAGCTATTACTACTCATTAAGCAACAAAAACGGATCATCATTAGATCAGACATGTAATTATTATTATGCTATTTTTCAGATGTACTATAAGATCCAGCACTACACCAAAAAGGCGTAGCAATGCCTGACATGATGTGACCATGTGCAATTGTCTCCGTTGGTTCGGAAAGTATGCATAAATGCCCATAGGTCTATCCTGAATATAGATCAGATTTTGCTACTTCTGTAACTACACAAAAGTTGGATAAAGAACATGTGGGGACAACCTTGATGATGGACCACTACAAACAAATTATGACATCACATGGCCTGAATGATCACCTGGTAAGCAACTCATCAAGCCATACACTACGCACTAGTTGTTACCAATTCAAATCAAGCAACCTTACACGAGATAACCTAAAGAAGAAGACCGCCCCACCCACCATCCACAAACACACGCAAACCCACAGATATTCAGCAAGCTTCGGATTTACAAGTGCAACCCAACAAGTCCACCCCTTCAGATAGCATTAAAAAAACTCATGGGCACAGCTTACTACAGTTGTAAATGGTGAGGCACAGATACCATTATGAGCATATCAAGAACACCTAGGGGTCCTCAATGTGTGGATGCTTACACCATCAATCTATACTATCAAACATGTAATTGCACCGCCAAGATATGAGTATGACTGAATTCTGAATAAAGTGATTGAAGGTTGCAAAAGAACCCAGATTGTGTCATTGACACATACCTTCCCATGGCATCATAGATTGCCGCAAGGTTGCTGTATACACCAAGAGTATCTGGATGCGTTGCGCCACACTCCTGCTCCAGAACTGACCTTGCCTCTTCAAACAACTGTGCAGCCTCATCTATCTTGAACAGTTGCACGCAAGCTAGCCCCATCTGGTTCAACAGCACACCGAAAAATGCCGACTTCCTTTCACCGCTAGCCCTCAACTTGCCAACCGCACTCTCGAATGAGTTCCTGGAATCTGCATACCTCCCTATCATGTAGTACAGAACACCCATCTGTGCCTCAATGCCAGCAACAGTGCTCCACTGCCCTGGTGAGTCCTCCAGCAGCTTAAGTGCTCTTTGAAGAAGCTTTAGGGCCTCATCGAGATCGCCAAGTGCCTCATAGATGGCAGCAATCTCCATTAAGCCTCCAGCAATCTCATCAGGGGCAGCACCAGGCGCAGGCTTGGCATAGACACGGAGGGCATTCTCGCAGTAGGACTTGGACTCGCGGAGCCTGCCTGTTCGGTGGTAGAGGTCGGCAAGGCGGACATAGACCGATGCAACCGTAGGATGGTCGTCGCCACGAGCTGATTTGAGAACAGTCAACGCCTTCTGGTAGGAGAAGACAGCCTCATCGAAGCGAGCGAGGGCAAGATAGGTGTTGCCTATCGAGACGTCAATTGTGGCCACCTCAATGTCACGCCCGTTGGCAACCATGGTCATTGATGCAAGCACGAGGTGCTCGAGGGCACCGTCGTAGTCACCCTTGGCATCAAGGATAAGGGCCATGAGGCGGCGGTCCGAGGCCTCCTCGAGCGATGCCGGATCGCTGTGCTCCCGGTGGATCTCGAGGGCCTTGCGGCAGAGCTTCTCTGCATCGTCGAATTGCAGAGCTTGCACATGTGCTTCCGCCAAGTACCTGCGCATTGACGAGAAGAAACGCATCAGTGGTCATGTCTAGTGACCCCTCTAGATTCGATTCCTTTGGTGTTTCTGCACGCAAGTACTAAGTTTTAACGCCAATTCTGTCGAGATCCACAGTTTTGTTTAACGACGACCCGTGAGAAGCACTGGGGGGAAAAATGTCTTGTTTGGCTTTGGCGAGTCTGGAGGTTAAGTAAAAAAAAAAGGCGCCTTTTTGGGAGAGATGAGATCTAGATCGAGAAACAGCAGAGGGGCTGAGATGATCACCTGCAGGTCTCGGCGACGCGGGGATCGCGGTCGCCGAGCGCGGCCATCTGGATCTCGAGCCCCTTGCCGTAGCAGGCGATGGACTCGTCCATGCGGCCGAGCATGGCGTGCGTGTCGCCGAGCTGCATCCAGCCAGAGAAGGCGGCGAGGGACCACTCCTCGCCCCTCTGGTCGGCCTCGGGTTGAGGCTGCTGGTGGTGGTGGTTGTCTTCGGCCGCCTCGCCCTCGCCCTCGGCGGGCGGCGGCGGCGTGACGACGGCGACCGCGCGCTCGAGGACGGGGATGGCGTCGGCGTGGCGTCCCAGGCCGCAGTGGATGGCGGCGGCGACGTGGAGGCTCATGGCAAGCTCGAGCTCGGAGCCCTCCCCGCGGCGCTCGAGCGCCCGGGCGGCGCGCTCGGCGAACTCGAGCGCGCGCGCGGCGGCGCCGCCCTCCCCGGAGACCATGGCGTCGCGCGCCTGCTTGAGGAGGAAGGGCCCCAGATCCGGGTTGTCGAGCGAGTCGTCCGCCTCGGCCGGGGCGGGCTTCCTGGGCTTGGCGCGCGAGGAGGTGGAGGGGGACGGGGACGGCGGCGCCCTCCGCGGCAGCGGCGACGAGAGGCGGCGCGGCGGCGGGGCGGCCGCCGGGGGCGAGTTGTCGCTGGCGGCGAGGCCCGGCATGGCAGGCGGAGTTAGGTGGCGCGGTGAGAGAGCAGGCAGGTAGTAGCTCCTCGGTGTAGGGGAGGAGTCGGAGTCGGTCTGGTCTGAGTGGCCGGGGGACTGGCTCTAGCGTTGGCGGCGACGGGAGCTCGATACCATTCGGGGCACGGCAGGAGCCGTGCTTGCTTGCTTGCAAGGGAAGACTAGCAGATGTCCGTCCCCCTGCGCTGCAGGCCAGAGGGCAGCCCGGCAGAGGCCTGCTGCAGCTGCGCGGGCTGTTCCCTGCCTGGTGAGACTCGTATCAGATGATGATGTGTCGTGATGGCAACGGCCGGATTGCCTGGCGTCATAATGACTGGACTGCCCTCTCGTATAGCACTAGAAAGACTGGCGCGGCGTTCCTTGTAGCATCACTGGTGGGTACGAAAGTTGGGATGTTTTTTTGCGAAATTTTAGGTTATAAATTAATGTATAGAAACTTTAGGGTATTATTATTTAGTTAGAATGTAGGGGTCGTGGGTTGATCGTTATGAATTTGGGTTTTTTTTGCAATGTTTCGGCCGTGGGTACATTTTTAAGAAGTTTGGGCCTTTTGTAAAAGTCTGTGGAGCGTGGGTTAATTGCTGAAGAGTTTGGGTTTGTAAAAAATGCATGGATCGCGGGTTGATTGTCATAAAATTACTTGAGAGGTGGCTCGATCGAGAGAGTTGTCGTAAAATTGCCGGAGAGGTGGCTTGAATAAATGGTATTTATGAAAAGCTCGGTGGGTTCAGTAAATTGTCGGAGAAGTGGTTGGACTACAGTTTAATTTTGATAAAATTTGGGGGAGTTTTGTAAAATTGGCAGCCCTGCTAGCATTCATTCAAAGTTAGCGGTGGTTTCCATAAAACTGCCTGAGAGTTGGCTTGATTAAAATTGTATTTATATGAAGCTCGAGAGGGTTACCGTAAAACTGTTTGAGAGGTGGCTTGAGCAAATACTATTTCAGCGAAGCTCAAGGGGGTTTCTATAAAATTAATTGAGTGTGGGCTGGACTACATATTAATTTTAATAAAGTTCAAGGGGTTTTTTATAAAATTACCGAGCCTCGTGGATAATCCGAGCCATCCATGCGTGATCCGACGGCCGAGAAATTCCCGATGACGTGGTTCAAATTGTATTTCTATAAAGCTCGGGGGGTTGCTGTAAAACTATTTGCGAGGTGGCTTGAGCAAATGCTATTTCTACAAAGTTCAAGGGGGTTTCTATAAAATTAATTGAGTGTGCGCTGGACTATTTATTAATTTTGATAAAGTTCGAGAGTTTTTTATAAAATTGCCGAGCCTTCTAAATAATCCGAGCCAAACACGCGTGATCCGACGGCCGGGATATTCCGGCTGACGTGGCTATAAAAACTGGCGCGTCTTTGCCGCGCCACGACCTATAGGCCAATGTGATGGAACTCATGGTATTTGTCTATCGTTTCTGTGATACGAAAACGAATGTGTAGGGTGGTGACTAATAAAGAGAATTATGTGGGAGCTATGACAAAAAAACTTAATTGTTCAGCATTTGGAGTTATAATTCATTGCACGCACACAATTATTTTTGTTATTATAACTTGGCATATGACACACCAAAATATTACAGGCTTGTGCTTATTTTTTGTTTTTGCTAGTTAGAAAGAGCAGAATTATGTGCCCTTCCTAAATATCAGAGCTATTTGTGCGAAGTAAGACTAGATCATAGTATTTGTCTTGTGACATTCAGCATAGGTTCAAAAAAATATAGTGCATTAACTAAAACACATAGAGTGGTTGTATTATATATCTCGTTTGGAGGTCCTCTCTTTTGTCTTAAACTTTTGTCTTAAATAGCTAGGGTTTGAGAGAGAGGGAGAGTGTCGACCAGTGATTGTTACAAAGGTTATTGATGTTTTTACAAAATTTTAGACTACAGGTTCTTTTTTAGAAATTTTAGCGTTTGTTCAGTAAAAATGTAGGGGCTATGGGTTGATTTTCACAAAGCTAGGGGACTTTTTAGCGAAATTTTGGACTGCGGGTTGATTTGTAAAAAGCTCAGTGTCTTTTTCATAAAAATATACGGGCTGCGGGTTGATTTCTGTAATTTTGAGGGATTTTTCTGTAAAATTTAGACTACATATTATTTTGTAGAAATTTTAGGGTGTGCTTAGTAAAAATGCAGGTACTATGGATTGATTTTCACAAAGCTAGGGGATTTTTTGGCAAAATTTTGGACTGCGGGTTGATTTGTAAAAAGTTCAGGGTTTTTTCATAAAAATATACAGACTGCAGGTTAATTTCTATAAAGTTGAGGGACTTTTTTGTAAAATTTACATACGATCCGACGGCTTAGATCTCTTTGCTGGCCGATCGGACGGCCCTTGTTTTTTTATGACGTGGCTCGATGGGGGCCAAAAATCGCCCCCTATTTAGATCTTTAGAAGATAGGGTTGTTATTGCTAGCGTGCTTTACTTTGATTAATTGATCCTATTTGGATCCATGGGTTAGAGTTAGATTGGATTATACTAGGCTCATCTAACCCAAAAGTATTAAAACAGGGTGATTTAGATTAGGTTAGATGCATCTAACCCACTCAAAAAAACTAACATCTCCAAGAAATGGTTATTTGGGGTTAGATTAAGATGGTCCCTACTTTTTCTCCCACTTCGGATCCCCGTGTGGCCGGCGCGCTATCTCCCCCTTCCGCAGCTCGATCCCGAACCATCTCATCCTCCGTCTTCGCTGGCGGCGGGGCCGTCGGCGCCGGCGCCGAGGACGACGACTACGGTGCCGCCGCCGTAAGAATCAAGAAGGCAATCGCACAAACAAGATCGGTCGGTCAATCACACCAAACAAATGTATGGGTGGATCTAGCAAATTGAGGTGCTGTTTATTTTCTGAGACTTTTTTAAGTCCCTATCATATCGAAAAGAATCTTACTATTATTTTAGAGTATCAAATAAAATCTGTTTATAAATTTTTTTTGACAATTGAGTGCTAATTGGTGAGACGAATCTAATGAGCCTAATTAATTCATAATTTGCTAGAGTGATTTTACAGTAACCATCTGCTAATCATGAATTAATATATCTCGTTAGATTCGTCTCGCAGTTTAGCCCTAGGGTTCTGCAGTTAGTTTTATAATTAACATTTATTTAATACTTCTAAATACTACGATTTTTTTATGTGACATATACTAAAGTTTAGCCACTGAAACCAAACAACCTCTGATTGGTACTCGTTCACTTTGTTCGCTGCAACCAGCCAACAATATTTTTCTCTCATACCAAACCAGCACCAGCCATCAGGCACCAACCAGTCAGCAGTACTTTTCTCTTATAACAAATCAGCACCAGCCACCAGCCAGTCAGTAGTACTTTTCTCTCATAACAAATCAACACTAGCCACCCGCCACGACACAGCGAACAGAGTGGTTACCTCCGAGGAGGCTCTGGATGGAAAGCAGGGCCTTGTTTGGCTGTGCTAGAAAACTAGCACGCACACATCTCGAAAAATTTTGACCGCTAATTACGGTGTCAAACAAAGTTAGTTTACAAAACCAACTTCAGAACTCCTGCGCTAGTGACTATAAAGAATCTAACGAGGTTTTCGACCGCGCGATTAGATGATGGTTACTATAGCATCACTGTAGCAAATTATCGATTAATTACCGTCATTAGATTTGTTGCGAAAAGTTACACTCATTCCTAAAAATTTTTTTACAAATAAACTTCATTTAGTACTTCATGCATGCGAGATTTTTTTTGGGAAGTGTGCGTGCTAGAAAACTAGCACAACCAAACAAGGCCCAGGATGGGGCCGACCACCGATTAGCCCTCGCATCTTTCCTGGCACCTGCAGCCTCCACCTACGCGCGCTCTTGCAGCAGGCGGGCGCCGGGGCAGGCAGCCCACGGAGGCAGCTTCCGGGGGAGCACCTGCTGCGCGCGCTCCTGGAGCGATGCGGCGGGCGTGCAGGTGGGCGCGATGCGGATGCCAGCGCGGCGGTGCTCGTCCGCAGAGGTCGCGACGGTACTTCTTGAGCTACGGCCGGGAGAGAAGAAAGAGGAGGGACCGAGAGAGAAAAAAGAGAGGGAAAGAGAAGGACGGCGGGGAGGAGAGGTCACACGGGAACCGTGCGCACCAAATCCGGCTGATAAATAAAATGGTTAAAGGAGCCAAATAATTGAAAAATTGTCTTTAAACTAATTTTAACCTTTACATCCAAACACCATTTTAGTTATGGTTAGTTCAGAGTTAGTTTAGAATTAGAAACTAAGGCCAGTCTCAGTGGAAGTTTTGTGGAGAGTTTCGTGATATTAAATATCATCAATTTTACTGACGTGGCAAGAAGAGAGAAAGTTAGAGTTTTATGGAATGTGAGGAGAATTTCATCACCATGAAACTCATCTGACACGGTTAGTTCCCAATCTAAATATATGTGCCCATAAAACTTCCACTGAAATTAATCTAACTCTACCTTCTAACCCAGTTAGAGTATACAGGGCCATTATTGTGATCAACGTAAGATGCGGTTAAGCTGCCATTAATGGCTTTGCTTGTGAAACGTCGATCCTGACAGTGCCACTGCAATTTAAGGTGCTCTCGTACTTCTGTTGCCGCCCATTCGCCTTTCTTTTCAGCTAAAATATGCATCGCGCACATACAAGGCCCTGCTGTTTGCAAACTCCTTTATTTCTTTTATACTACGTAGTACTGTAGTATGTGTAACGTGGTAGGCGTATGTATATGATTTGCTGGGTGTGTGTGTGGAGTCGAGCTGTCCGTTTGCCTGCTGCCTGGCGCTGGCACTACTTATGATTGATGATGCAAGTACTCTAGTAGTGCCCCTCCATCTACGCCCCCAATTAGCACCACTGACAGACAGATTAGCGCCAGCAGCATTCATAATCATCATCATTCTGTCGAACCCATCAATTCATCCTGTTTTTTGTGAACAGTGCTATCTGATTTTTGCTGTTTGTGCTGGCTGGCCGGATGCGCGGGTGTTTGCGGATGGAGGCATGCGGCGCAGCGTGGCTTAACCACCAGCCGTTCGGCTGGAGCGGGTGCCGAACGGCTGGGCTATAAGCCCAGCCAAATTCACTCCAGCCAGACAAATTTAGTGCATCCGAACGACGCCTGTGGTGCTATTGACTTGTTACCCGCGAAGTCAAATTCATCTCGAACTAGTAGTCTCTACTAATTAATGCGCAAGCTTCACGTGCAAAGTTTTCTCTTTATTTTTCTTTCTGTCAGAGGCTTCCTTAGCTTCATACAGTGTTTGCATTAGTACATATTTACTAATGTAAGTCTTATCTAACCCAAAGAAAATAGATAATGGGAACTGGTTTGAGCCCCAAATAATTGTTGGAGAGGATGGTCGTCTTCCACGCGGCTCCCCGCGGGCGCAGGCTCGCAGCGAACATCTCATTCCCGATCGATTCATCGTCATGAGCATTCCGAAGGGCGCGATTGGATGCCAACTTCCCCATCGAGAAGCTTGATTCCACCTCTGTGAATCTCAAGCATGCCCCGGTTGAGTTGCGGTGGCGTTCATCGCATTGCGCGGAGTCACATGGCGGTGCCGGATCGCCTCGGAGGGAGGTAGGTGGAGACCGGGGTGGGGGATCTGGAGCTCCAGAATCACTAGTTGTGGACCCCCACAAAGCCGGGTTTGGATCCATCGCGGAATCGATCCGTCGACGACCACCTCCTCCATGCCCGATTAGAGAGGGGATTCTCGGCGTTGATCCTAGAAGAGGGACATGCGGCGGGATCAGAGGTGGGGGTGATAGGTACCGGGGCGGGGATGGAATCCATCCTGCTCGGGGTATTTCTGTCAATGCATCTCGGATCGGTGATGGAAACCATCCCGATCTAGGGTTGCAAAATCCCCCACCCACAGAGGCCCCCCCGCACTTCGACTCCATTGCCACCTTCGTCAGCTACTTCCATCCTTCCGAGCCAAGGTCGTACGCTCAAGTGGTGTGTGCCTCTCCTCCTCCGCCGATGGCTGATAGAGGCGGCGGGAGGCGCGACAGATTCGGAGCAGGGCGTACAGGAAGGGGCGCGGGCCGCACCAATGCCCGCATTAATGTCTAGCAGAGGATTGAGGATCGTGATCGGCCCAGAAGCAACTTCGGCAATCGTGATGAGGAAGCTGCGCAACATAGAACTAGATCCGGCCCTGAAGAGAGGGGGTCGGGGCACGACAATGACGAAGATGACTCGAAGTTGAAGACCTCTGGGGATCAGAGAGGGGAGCGCAATGGAGCTGATAGCACCGCGCCTAACCCCTAGGATCGTGCTTCAGGTAAACAACCCATGCCCGGTCATACTGCTGCCATGGGAGGGACTTCTTATTGGGTGGATGGTTTTGAGAAGGAAAAAAGGGGGATAGAGCTAGGATCAACTCCACTGATCAAGGGCGTAGAGAGGGTCAGGAAATGGGGAGTCAGAACCCCCGCTGGAATGAACCACCAAAACACTATGAGATGAGAGAAGCTTGTGACATCTGTGGTTTGAAGAATCACAGTACCAACGAGTGTAGGAGGAGAATGTTCTGTGAACTTTGTGGATTTGCTAACCATGGGACTCTTGACTGCAAAAGAGAGCCGTTCTGGAACTCAGGGCCTGAGTTGTGTGCGGCACAGGTTACCAGACAAAGCTTCTTCTATATAGATGAGAACATTGATCCCAAAGCCTCCAAAGACAAGGCCAGTACTGCAATCATTACAGTGGTTAGGGGGGAACTATCTGCAAAAATGATAGAGAATGAGTTCCAGAGACTGGTTAGTAGTGCTCAGTGGAAATGGTCGGCCAGAAAGATTGCTGACAACAAATACTCAATGAGATTCCCTACTGCTAAGATGGTTATGGATTACAACAACTTCAATCTGGGCATCAAGAATGTGGATGCGCAGCTTACTATTGAACCATGGTCATCCTCTTTAACTGCCAAGGGCCAGCTTCAACAAGCATGGTTTAGAGTGAAGGGCATCCCCACTGACCAGAGAGCAATCAGGACAATAGCAAAAATAGGGGGGCTGGTTGGTAAAACTATGTCTATTGATGAATCCACCAGATTCAACAAGGAGTATGTCATGGTGAAAATTGCCTGCAGAGATATTGACAAGGTTCCCACATCTGCTGAAAGTTCTCTAGGTATGTTCCTATATGACTTTTTCTTTGAGAGAGAGATCTCCCAACTGGAGAGACAGGACGACTTAAGGACAAGAATCACAACTGGGGTTCCTGAACCTCAACCAAGCCCTAAGAAACAAAAGACTGACCATGCAGGAAGGCAAGCTGAGTCAGAGATCCCTGAAGACACAATTAAGAGAGGTGAAGACAAGGGTGGACACTATAAACAGAAGTCTCATAAAGATGGGAGGGATCTGGTCAGACTTACCAGCTTTGCACCCAGCAAGTTCAATAACACTATGAGCAAGATGGTAACAAAATCATATCCTCCCAAAGAAGATAATGGCGATGATAAGGCTCCTGTTGTTGACGTGTTGTCCCAGGAAGAAACCATTCCAGCTGCCAATTATGACCCAATTAGTGACAGGACTGCAGAAGATGATTCTTATAACACAAGTGAAAATAGTTGTGATTATGTGAAAGAAATTCAGAAAGTTCTGGGATCTGATGCTGAGTCCTCTAAAAGGAATGAAGATTTGTTCTTGACAAGATGTTCTATGCTTGATCCAACTGAAGATATGGTGAATTCCGTTACTGCTATCTCCAAGGATATACTCTCAATTGAAAAACTGGCTGATATCATTCAGACCAATTTACCTCTATCAACCCCTGCAACTGATGAGGATGTTACACAAGGTGAGGAATGCATCAACATGAAGGCTCTTGTCAACCCAAGTAAAGCAATGGGAGCTCAGAGGCTGGAGCGCAGAACCTCAGAGAGGCTGATCTGCAACATGAAAGCTGGAAATACTTGCCTCCCTGGTGAGTCATCTAAAAAGAGAAATCTAGAAGGTAACAACTATTCTCACCTCAACTCCTTCTCAGTTCTGGATAATGATGCTTTGATTGCTAGATCTATTTCCATGGGAGTAAATTTAGATGCTAATACTTATGCTCCTATTGATATGTTAAAAAAAACATGGAACAAGCTAGGGCTGCTTTACTGAATAAACAAACTCAACCTACCTCTGAAATTATTCATCCTGATTCTACTCCTGATGATGCTGATATGACTGATCTGGAGGAAGACCAAGGGTCTGAATTTGATGACTTCATACTAGTTACACCAAAAAGAAGTAGGAAACGTGCTTTGAAATTTGGCTTCTCTGGGAGGAAACCTCCTATACCAAAGAGCAAGGAAAATCCTTGTGGTACTAGCAAACAAAATGCCAAAAAAACAAGAAAAACGAAATCATGAAAGGTCTAATTTGGAATTGTAGGGGCATCAAAAAAGGGTGTCTCCTCTTTCCTGAGAAATCTTATTCTTGAACACAACTTCCACTTTATTGGTCTCCAAGAAACAATGGTAGAATCTGTTAATGACTCCTGCCTTAGAAAACTGGACCCCAATGGGAACTATTTATGGAAATGGATGCCTTCCAGAGGCAAATCTGGTGGGCTTTTGAGTGGGATAAACATTGACTTACTAGATGTGGGGAGTTTTTGTGAAGGAAAATTTATTCTACAAATGGACTTATGGGATAAGCAGTTGAATCAGAAATGGAACTTTATGAACATTTATGGTGCAGCTCAAGAAGTGGATAAAAATGAATTCCTGGCTAAACTAGCCAGATTCTGTAGTAACAATAAAAATCCCTATTTAGCTGGTGGGGACTTCAATATCATAAGATTTGCTTCGGAGAAAAACAAGCCCACTGGAGTTCATAGGCACACTGATCTCTTCAATAGTATTATTTCAGCAAACAATCTGCTTGATATCCATATGGTGGGTGGAAAATTCACCTGGTCTAACAATCAAGAGATTCCCACTCTGGAAAGCCTGGATAGAATTCTGATCTCCAAGAACTGGGAATACCTATTCCCCACATTCTTTGTCTATAAACTACCCAGGGAACTTTCAGATCACAATCCTCTCATTCTTGATACTCAGACATCTGCTCCAGTGAGAAAGATTTCCTTTAGATTTGAGTTATCTTGACTAAAGGATCAAAACTTCATTCCCCTTGTGGACACAATTTGGAACAAACCCTGTCATGCCTCTTCTACTCTTGAGAGAATCCAAAGCAAGCTGAAACGTGTGAAACAATATTTCAAAGGGTGGAAATTTAACAAGCAGGGTGAGCAAAAGAAAAAAAGGAGAGATGCAGGAAGAATTGCTGATACTGGAACATGTGGAAGAAGAGGTCTCTCTATCCCCAGACCAGTTATTGAGGAAATCATATCTGAGTTCTGAATTATTCAAACTCAATGATGAAGAGGAAATATATTGGAGGCAAAGATCTCATGATAGGCAGTTACATGAGGGGGATAACAATACTGAATACTTCCACATGATGGCCAATGGGAGGAAAAGGAAGAACACTATTGTGACAATGGAAGATGGGGACAAACTAATCAAGGGGGATGCAGACCTGTTGTCTCATGCAACTGAATACTACAAAAATCTGTTTGGTCCCGAGGAAGGAAATGCCTTTCCTATTGATCCTGGCCTATGGGAGGAAAATAAAAGAGTCAATGGGGAAGAAAACTCTACTCTGACCCAACCATTCTCAGAAGAAGAGGTTAAAAAGCTCTCTTTCTGATGGAGAAAAATAAGGCTGCAGGACCAGATAAAATCCCAATTGAGTTCTACCAAGCATGCTGGGACATTGTTAAGAATGATATCATGGAACTCTTTGCCGACTTCCATAGTGGTGAGCTAGCTGTGTGCAGACAAAACTATGGGGTTATCACACTTTTACCAAAAATACAAGATGCTGCTAGGATACAACAATATAGACCTATTTGTCTGTTAAATTGTCTATACAAATGGATCACTAAAACACTGACTCTGAGGCTGGAAAATCTAGCTGATAAACTGATCCTCAAATCACAATCTGCCTTGCTGAAAGGGAGGAACATCATGAATGGAGTTATGGCTCTTCATGAAATTCTCCATGAAACCAAGAGAAGGAAACAAACTGGATTAGTCCTCAAACTTGATTTTGAAAAAAGCATATGACAAAGTCAATTGGAACTTCCTATTTGACTGTCTTAAACTCTGGGGCTTCTGTGACAAATGGTGTAATTGGATACAAGCTGTTGTGACTAGGGGTACAGTGTGTGTCAAGCTGAATAATGTGGAAGGGCCATACTTCGTGAGCCACAAAGGTGTTAGGCAAGGGGACCCTCTTTCACCGATTCTTTTCAATTTTGTGGTAGACTGTTTAGCCAGGATGGTCAGGCAGGCCCAAAGAAATGGTTTGTTGTGCGGCCTTGCATGCAATCTCATCAATAATGGGGTGGCTATTCTGCAATATGATGATGATACTATTATCTGCCTCAAGGAAGATATTGAGAATGCAAGAAACATGAAGCTATTATTGTACTTGTATGAAATGATGTCAGGGTTGAAAATCAACTTTGGCAAAAGTGAATTGGTCATGATTAACGGTGATGAGAATTTACAAATCTTATATGCTGACCTCTTCAACTGCCAAATTGGCTCATTTCCTATCAAATATCTGGGGGTGCCTGTTGGACCCAGCAGACTACATGTTAAAGATTGGGCTTAGTTGGAAGAGAGGAATAAGAAAAAACTATCTACATGGAAAGGAAGCTCCTTATCCATACCTGGGAGAATAGTCTTGATTAATTCAAGTCTTTCTAGTACCTTTATATATCACATGTCGATGTACCTACTGCCCAAAACTACAACTGATGCCCTGGACAGGCAGAGAAGGTCCTTCTTGTGGCAGGGCAATGGGGGCAAAACGAAATATCATTTGGTTAAATGGGAGGTTGTCAGCAAAAGTAAAAGAAAGGGAGGGCTAGGTATTAAAAACATCAAGAAAATGAATGTGAGCTTGTTATGCAAATGGTGGTGGAAACTGGAAAGTGAGGATGGTCTTTGGCAATCCATTGTTAAAGCCAAATATTTGGGTGGAGGTAATCTTATTGGGGCAATTAAACACAGGCCTGATGACTCTCCTGTGTGGTCTGACCTTCTCAAGATTAGATACATCTACTTAAGAGGAAGATCAGTGAAAGTGAAAAATTGTAAATCCACCTTATTTTGGGAAGATCCCTGGCTGAAAGACACTCCCCTATGTATTCTCTACCCGGTGCTATATAATTTGTGCAAAAGAGAAGTACATTTCTGTACACTCATTTGTGTTAATGAATGCTCAGTTGCAATTCACAAGATGGCTACCTCCTTTCCTTTTCGAATCCTGGCTCATCTTAATCGATGAAGTGTATGCTTATCCCTTCGATAATGATAATGACAAAATATCATGGAAACCTGGCAAAATTGGAAATTTCTCCACCAAATCAGTGTATGATAGGTGTAAGGATCGATGGACCAAGAGGGGGGTGAATTGGGCCTTTTTCAAATTTCTAAAACAAATAAAACAACCTTAACCTATGCAATGCTAGTACGGCTCAATTCACCAACCGGCTAACTAAGCAAACTACACAAGCTACTAAAGAAAAGAAACTAAGAAAGGTAGAGCTAAGCTATGATCTCTAAGGTCAAGCACATGAAAAGTTGCATGAAAGTAAATGCTTGAAATGAAAGAGTGGGCAAGAGACAACCGGATTTTTTCCCGTGGTGTCGATGTGTTGGCACACACCCCTAATCCACGTTGTGACACTCACTAAGAGTCTTGTCACCTCCCATGTCACCGAGACTTGGGCGCTCACTAAGAGTCTCCGTTCACCATCCCGGCGTGGTGGAGCTCAAGCCACGTACAAACTTCTTCGGGCTCCCACAATCCTTGGCAAGCTCCGAAAGAAACACCTTCAATCACCAAGATCGTCTAGGTGCTGCCAATCAACTCTGTGTCCAATTAGTAACCGGAAGAACCGACGGGATAGAAAGTATAGACATCGGTTCAACCGGTCTCTCTGTGTCCAATTAGTAACCGTTGGAGTTCTGACACAGTATCCACGTTTGCGTCATTGGACCGGTGCATGCTCCGTAGAGGCATCGGTTCAACCGGTGCTGAAGGGGTTCACTGATCAACTCAAACAAGCGTTCTGGAACAAAGTACATCCAATGCACCGATGCTTTGATTCTGAAGCGTCGGTTCAACCGGTGCTGAAGAGAAGTTGAAGTCCACCAAAACATGCTCTCTGGAACAAAGTACTTCTAATGCACCGGTGCTTTTCTTGGGACCATCGGTTCAACCGGTGCTATAGAGTTTTTGACTTGATTCCTGCCTGCTTCCAAAGAAGATAGACCGACAGGGCATCGGTCCTTCCGCCATGCATCGGATGTTCCGATGCTAGGGCACCGGTTCAACCGGTGCTGCTGTTTTTCTTTGTTTTCAGCTATTTTGACTTGGATTCGAATGTGACTTTGATTGTTTCTTCTTCCAAGAGTTGTGTTGACTTCTATTGACCATCTTTTGCTGTTTTTGAGTGAGTGTGCAAGATTTCTAAGGCCAACTCAATTTTGATCAAGCTACTAACTCATGAACCCCTCTTAATAGTACGATCAAGAACTAGAAACTATAAAACCTAGCTAAATCAAGTGTCCTTCATCTCCTTGTGACACTTGAGACTAGAAAGGTCCTTAATCTTTAAAATGGAGTCCTTGGTTCGCATGATTGTTTTGAATTGAGGGGTCTCCTTTCATATTTTATATGAGACTAATCCAGTCAATGAGTTTTTCTTTAAAACATACGTTAGTCGCATACGGTTGTCATTAATCACTGAAACTTACCATTAGCATCTATCGGCCTAGATGCGCTACAATCTCCTCCTTTTTGGTGATTGATGACAACACAAAGTAGAGATACACAAGATATGTAAATGAAAGCGATAAACATGCATGCATTACTCGAAATAAAGCACATGTAGGGATATGTCAACACAGAGCATATACAATATCCAAATAACATGTCCATACACAAAATCCATGAAGATCCAATCACGCCACAAACCACCAAGCTCCCCCTATCTCTACTCCCCCTATCTATCTCCCCCTTTGGCAACAAAGCACCAAAAAGAAAGGCAAACTAATCCTGAGCTGGAGAAGGTGGAGTCTTCCGGCTAGGTCCGGTGGAAAACTGAGCGGCGGAGTCGTCAGCGTCGTCGTCCGTCCAGTCATCATCGACCGAGGAGGACTTCTGCTCGACCGGAGTCGTCGGAACAGCAGAAGTAGCTGGTTTAGCGGTAGAAGCTGGCTCGGCGACGATCGTGGAGTCCGTCGGAGGAGCAGAAGTAGCTGGTGTAGCGGTAGAAGCTGGGGTGTAGGGAGCTGAGGCTCAGGCAGTCCAGTGTGACGGTACAGCTGACCGAAGCATCCCGAGAAGAAAATGAACATCTGCTGCTGGATCTGGGACTGCTGCTGAAGCTGTAACCTCATGGCCTCTTGCTGCTGCCAAATGCCCTCAAGGACAAGTGTCTGGGCCTCCTGCTGGCGAGCGTGCTCGGCTTGCATGCTCAGCTGAGCTGCAGCAAACCGGTCCTGCTGGTCAGAGAGCCGAGTAAGTATCGCTGCAAGAGAGTCTGGCTGTGTGACCTGTGCAGTGGTAACTGGAGGAGCAGGGGCTCGTGCTGCACCGGAGGATCCTGCCTCATCGTCATGAGCACCTCGAGGAACAATAACAGTGGGAATGAAATCCTCGTCATCCTCCGAGTCCTCTGAGTCAGTGATCAGGTAGTGTGGGAGCTGGGCCTCTGCTGCTGCTAGTGAGGCATCCTCGGCTGCTGTCGGATCATCTGCAACTCTGCCCTCAGCCAAGAAACGCTCATCCAGAACCCGCTGTGCTCGGCGCTGGCCTCTCGAGCCACGACGACCATCTCGAGGAGTAGCAGGTGAGTAAAAACTGAAGTGTGTCCTCGAGTGCTCCAGCTCATCCATATGCTCATTCTGACTTAGCTGAGCCAGAATCCAGCAGATCCAATGAGCAAACGGATGACAACGGTGAACTGTCATCCCATCCAGAATCACGTCCTCTAGCTCGCAGATAAAGAAGTCGACTAGGTCAAAGTCATGACCTGTCATAATATATAGTAGGAGCCACTGCTGCAGAGCTGTAATCCCCTCGTTGTATCCAATCCGGAACAGCAGACTCTTCCTCAGAGCTAGGTGGATAGAGTGTGCCACGTGAGTCAGCCTGTCCGGAGTCCTCGGTGTGCCAGGCAGGAAGGGCTGCTGAAAGAGAACACTGATCTCCTCGTCAGATGGTACGTGAGACTCATGAGGACGACGAGGAGGCACCGTGCTGCCATAAGCCTGATAGTGCACGAAGTGTGGCTCCTCGGCAATCTGAACTCCAAGGAGGGTAGCCAGACGAGCTCGGGTCAAACGATAGTGCCTCTCCTGGAACATGAAGTCAATAAACTATCGGTCCTCCTCAATAAACAAAGTGGCGTAGAAGACTCAAACCCACTCCCGAATGTATCTGGACCTCTCACTGAGTAGAGCAGGCAATCCAACATATCTCTTGAAAAGAGGAAGCACTGGAGTCCCACCTGCTGCTACACGCATAGCCACCCAGTGGAGCATCTTGTGCTCACTGATCTTGATATCCAACTCGCTGTAGGCATGGTAAAAAGACTCCTGGAGCAGAGTGTGAAAGCGATGATCAACTCCAACATCCCTCTGCTCGGGAAACCACTGCTCCGGGGTCACATATCGCAGTCTCTTGACCCTAGGTCCTGGAATACCCCTGAGATCGAATAGCTCAACCTCGGGCAGCTCCTCACCACTGTCCTGACCTCCTATCTGAGTGCCATTGCCGGTGTGATGCTGCTGTGCATGGCCTGCTCCTCTCTGAGTAGCACCACCTCGAGTCCGTGGACGAGAGCGGGACTCAGGTGAGGTCTGAGCTGTCTGAGTACGTCCTGAGCGACGTAACTGCTGCTGTGGCTCCCCCTGAACCTGAGGATCCCTGATCCTGAGCGATCCCTGCCTATCTGCTGCATCTGCAACTGCCTTTGCTTGCTCTCGCTCGTGATCCTCACGGGTGCGCTTCTTCTTCTTCTGCGCTACCATCTTACCCTTGCCCTTCTTGTCACCAGCCATCTGACATAGAGAGGCAAAACAAGGATTCGATTTGAGCCTATGACATGAATTCTAGTGGATAACCTCTGAAAGAACACACTAATAGAGATCTTATCTAGACAAGTGTAAGTGTGTGAAAGATAAGTGTTATGTGAGGTGCAAGGAGCAAACTAGTGCATAAGTACAAAGGATGTGAGATTGAGGGTGCATCAAATGCATAGAATGGTCAGGAAAGTACCCTTGTAGATCAGAGACGAAGCTGAGTCAAACTATGACGAAAATTGTCCTTGAGATAATTCGTCGAACACCTTGAGGGCGCCTGATCAAAGGGTGAAGGGAATGAATCAGAGCCCTTGCTGCGGCGCGAGTAGGGCAAAAGAGCGCGCGTGTGCGAAGATGGGAAGGTGCTGAGAAGCGGCGGCGCTGGTCGTGGAAGGCGGCGGCGCGCGGAGCGGGCGGCGCAGGGCGACGCAGTAGTGGCGCGGGCGCAGGCGCGGCGGGTGCGCGGCGCTGGCGGGGCGCGTGACGCGGTGGCGTAGTGGAGCAGGAGCGGCGCGCGTGCGGCAGCGGAGGGGCGGCGCAGGAGTGGCGGCGGCGGAGTGGCGCGCGTGCGGAGGCGCGGGTGCAGGGCGGCGGTTTCGCGAGGAGGAAGAAAAGGAACCGCTGAGACTGACGTGCGGGGCCCGCGGACAGGTTAGTAAAACAGGACGAGCGGGCCCGCCAACCCTCAAGGCATCGGAAGTTCCGATGGTTCAAAGAAAAGAGCATAGGTGTAATCACCGGTTTGAATTTGACCAGATCTAATTTGGTTGAAAACGTGGTCAAGAGGGGCACCGGAAGATCCGCCACTGAGGCACCGGAACATCCGACGGGCGTCGGTGCATTGGCAGGAGTAAGGTCCAGAGACGTTGCAAGGGCCAAAACTCCATGCAGTAGCACCGGTTGAACCGATGCAAAGGCGTCGGTTCATCCGTCAACCATCAGATGCACCGGTGGCCATCGGTGTAACGGTCGGAGTTTGTTCCAGAGACGATGCATAAACCAAGCCACGAAGATTTTAAGCACCGGTTGAACCGATGCAGTGCAAAACCAGGCGTCGGTTTAACCGGTGGTTAAGGAAATTTTCTGCTGAACTACAAACTCTACTTCTGATCCAAAAATTGCAAAACCAAAGCCCTAAACACTCAATTTGGATCATTTTCGAGAGACAACCTCACCCCTCAAACACTCATACTAAGTGCTCGCAAGCTTTTACATAAACATAGGCAAATTAAGATCCAAGCGAGGTTTAAACACAAAAACCAAATGTATGAGCCACATTGCCTATGAACTTAGAGATTGAAACTTTAAGTTCGATAGGATGTGACTCAATAGGCATGAAAGCGCAACATTAATCTTATCACCCTTATAGAGATGATATTTCATATTTAGCATGAATATCTTTCTCGAAGTGTGATTTGCTCCCTTGTGATGCTACTTAACGTGATGCAATGCCAGTGCAAAGCTAGAATTAAACATGGATGCATTCTATATGACAAGCACATGCATTACACAAAATTAAACCTATCTTGTCAAGTTTGAACCCTTGGCAAGCTTCTTCATGATGAACCATTCTTCATGCCATGAGCGAAACGAAGACCACCGGCTCATGCAAGACCCACGTTCATTACTATCTTGACAAGGTTAGACAAGTGTCCTATATCTATGCATTTTTCTATATGACAAGGCAACTTACATTACATTTGCCGCATCTAATGCATTAAGCTCATTCCTTAGTCTAACAAAAGTACTCTCGTCTAAAGGTTTTGTGAAAATATCCGCCAATTGCTCCTCGGATCTCACACCTTGAAGAGATATGTCTCCCTTAGCTTCGTGATCACGTAAGAAGTGATGGCGAATATCAATGTATTTTGTGCGAGAGTGTTGAACCGGATTTTTGGCAATTTTTACGGCACTTTCATTGTCACAAAGGAGTGGGATCCTATCTAGTTTCACACCAAAGTCCAAAAGGGTTTGCTTCATATATAGGATTTGGGCACAACAAGCACCGGCCGCTATATATTCCGCTTCCGCGGTGGACAAAGCCACGGAATTTTGCTTCTTACTCGACCAAGAAACTAGAGAACGCCCAAGCAAGTGGCAACCCCCGGAGGTACTCTTGCGATCCACCCGGCTTCTGGCAAAATCCAAATCCGAGTATCCCAAGAGATCTAAGCTAGCGCCTTTGGGGTACCACAAGCCTATGCTTGGGGTGTGCTTGAGATACCGAAGGATCCTATTCACAGCCGAGAGGTGTGATTCCTTTGGGTTTGCTTGAAAGCGGGCACACAAGCACACACTAAACATTATATCGGGCCTAGATGCGGTAAGGTAATGCAAAAACCCTATCATAGAACGATAGAGGGGTTGATCAACCGATTTACCGTCCACATTCAAGTCGAGATGACCATTAGTTGCCATGGGTGTCTTGATTGGCTTGCACTCATCCATCTTGAACTTCTTCAAGATATCTTTAGTATACTTTTCTTGATGGATGAATGTCCCTTCCTTCATTAGTTTGACTTGAAAATTAAGGAAGAAGGTCAATTCGCCAATCATGGACATCTCGAATTCCCTAGACATCATGGTAGCAAACTCATGGCTTAGTGAATCGTTAGTTGAGCCAAAGATAATATCGTTAACATAAATTTGACAAATGAAAAGATCCCCATTGACGTCTTTTGTGAACAATGTGGTGTCCACCCTCCCGATCTTGAAGCCTTGCATGATTAGGAAGTCACGAAGCCTCTCATACCAAGCCCTTGGAGCTTGTTTGAGCCCATAGAGTGCCTTGTGCAACCTATAAACATGATTAGGATTCCTCGGATCTTCAAACCCGGGAGGTTGCTCAACATAAACAAGTTCGTTAATTACGCCATTTAAGAAAGCACTTTTCACATCCATTTGATACAACTTAATGTTATGATGTGAAGAGTAAGCAAGAAGGATGCGGATAGCTTCAAGTCTTGCGACCGGAGCAAAAGTTTCACCAAAATCCAAACCTTCGACTTGAGAAAACCCTTTTGCCACAAGTCTTGCTTTGTTGCGTATTACCACCCCATGTTCATCTTGCTTGTTTCGAAAGACCCACTTGGTGCTGATTATGTTCTTGTCTTTCGGAGGAGCTTCGAGGACCCAAACTTCATTGCGGGTGAAGTTGTTCAATTCTTCTTGCATGGCCATTACCCAATCCGAGTCCTCAAGTGCTTCCTCTATGCTAGTGGGTTCAATACAAGAAACAAACGAGTAATATTCGCAAAATGAAGCATGCTTGGAGCGAGTTCTTACTCCCTTGGAAGGACTACCAATGATTTGACCAATTGGATAATCCTTGGAGATACGACCATGCTTCACTAGCGGTGTTTGCGTGGATGCTTGTTGGGGTGGATCATGGGTGACTTGTGCTTGTGGTGGAACACTTTGCTCTTCTTGTTCTTGGACTTGGGATGTTGGTGTTGGCACATCTTCTTGAGGTAGTGGATCATCTTTTTCTTGATCTTCATCCACTTGGGGTGCCGTAGAGGTGCTTGGTGTAGATGAGGAAGGTCCTCCCCCTTGATCATTGCCTTCATGCACCTCATCCGGCTTGATATCCCCAATGGACATATTTTTCAAAGCTTCATCAATCTCGTCATCACCTACAATGTCATAGCCAACAACCTCCTCTTGGGAGCCATTATATTCATCAAACTCCACATCACATGTTTCTTCAACTAACCCGGAGGTTTGATTGAATACTCTATATGCTTTAGAGTTTGATGCATAACCAAGAAAGAATCCTTCATCACATCTACTTTCAAACTTACCGAGCCTTTTCTTCTTATAGATGAAGCATTTGCAACCAAAGACTCGAAAGTAGGAGATGTTTGGCTTCTTCCCGGTGAGGAGTTCATATGGCGTCTTCTTGAGGAGTCGGTGGAGATACACCCGGTTGGACGCATGGCACGCCGTGTTGATTGCTTCCGCCCAAAATTTCTTGGACGTGCCATAGTCATCCAACATTGCTCTTGCTAGAGTGATCAATGTCTTGTTCTTTCTCTCCACCACTCTATTTTGTTGAGGCGCGTAGGTGGCGGAGAACTCATGCTTGACACCCTCTTCATCGCACCATTCTTCAATTCTCATATTCCTAAAATCGGTGCCGTTGTCACTCCGGATCTTCACAATTGGGGAGTTGTACTCCCTTTGAGCCCTTCTTGCAAATGTCTTGAAGAGTTCCGGAGTTTCACCCTTATTGCCTAGAAACATAACCCAAGTGTAATGTGAAAAATCATCAACAATTACTAGGCAATAGAGGTTACCACCAATGCTCTTGTATGTAGTTGGACCAAAGAGATCCATGTGAAGTAGCTCGAGCGGCTTGGAGGTAGACAACATCGTCTTGATGAGATGATGTGTTGCAACTTGCTTTCCGGCTTGACATGCACTACATAGCTTGTTCTTGTCAAAGGTGACATCCTTCAAGCCGGTGATCATCCCTTTCTTGTGGGCTTTCTTGAGGTTGCTCATGCCGATATGAGCAATTCTTCTATGCCAAAGCCACCCAAGAGAAGACTTGGTGAAGAGGCATGTCATGGTGGTTGTTTGCTTTGAAGAGAAATCCACCAAGTAAATGTTGCCATGACTAAACCCCGTGAATACCAATGACTTGTCTTTTTCATGAGTTACTACAACACCATTCTTGTCAAAGGCACACGTTAGTCCAAGATCACACAATTGAGCAATAGAAATGAGATTAAAACTAAGTGCTTCTACAAACAAAACATTAGAAATAGATAAATCTTTAGAAATTGCTATTCTACCCAAACCTAAAACTTTTCCCCTTGAGTTATCACTATAGGTGACATGTTCATGATCGCCGGGGTCTTCAAGAGTGGTGAACATGCTATCATTGCCGGTCATGTGTTGAGAGCAACCACTATCAAGTACCCAATGTTTTCCACCGGCTTTGTAGTTCACCTACACACATGAGAATTCACTTTTGAGTTTTAGGAACCCAAACAAGCTTTGGGCCTTGCAAATGTGGGACAAGAGCTTTTGGGACCCAAAGTTGCTTGGGGAGCTTCTTCTTTGACTCCTTAGTGAGTTTGCCAATGAATTTGGCATTCACCTTATCCTTCACTTTACTCAAGAGAAAATGGTTATTTTGAAACATTGATGAGTAATTCTTGGGTAAATTAGGAAAATGACGTGATGGTAAAGTGCACTCCCTAGTGTGGTGCCCGGTGACTTGGCAATGTTGGCAATATGAACCAACTTCCTTGATGAAGCTAATCTTGATCTCCGGAGAAGGAGTAATAGCTATGTTTGGCTCTGGAAATGAACCAAGACCTCTCTTGCCATAGTCACGGGCATTGTTGAAGAGAATCTCCTTGTGGATGTATTCTCCTCTTGAGAGCTTCTCCACACTACTCTTGAGGCTTGCCACTTGATCCATCAATTCCTTTTCCCTAGAAGGTACAAGCTTGGGCAAAGCATTAGTAGCATTTGCATTAATGAGTAGGTCATCACATGAAGTAGAAGCATTGACCTTCTCAATAGTTTCATGAGCAAAGTTCTCAAGACTTGGGTCAATTGCTTCATAGGTAAATTCAAGTTCTTGATATTTGTGAGCCAACTCCCTATGCTCTTGTTTAAGCTTTTTGTGGCTCTCTTCAACTTGCTTAGCAAGTACAAGTGACTCATTGTGCTCTTTGAGCAAGTCATTGTACTTGCCAAGCAAGTCGGAGTGGGCAAGCTCTAACTTGGCATGAGTGCTCTCAAGAATCTTGACTTTGCCCTTTTCCCTCTTGATAACGGATGTATACTCATTAATGAGGTTAGTAAACTCAAAAGGGTCAAGCTCATCATCACTATTATTATCACTATCACTATCCTCCTCACATACCTTTATTTTACCTTTTGCCATGATGCACATGGGAGGTGGAGGTAGCGATGATTCTTCATTGGTGAGGGCGATGGTGACGATATCTTCTTCCTCATCACTTGACTCTTCGCTTGATGAGACATCGGTCACTCACTCTTGTTTTTCTACCAAGAAGCTTCTCTTGGTGTTGCCCTTCTTCTTCGGGAAGAGCTTGGTCTTCTTGTCATGGCTCTTCTTCTTCCCAAATTTCTTGTTTTTATTCTTCTTCTCATCTTCATCATCATTGCTTGATTCATGGCGATGTTTGCTTTTGTTGTCCTTCTTTCTCTTGTCCGGCTTGGGGCAATCGGGAGAGATGTGGCCTTTTTCTCCACAATTGTAACAAGTTTTGTTCTTGACATCCCCTCATGGCCGGAACATTCTTCTTTTGGGGTCAAAGTTGAAACCCTTCTTGTTGATCTTGTCATTTAAGCGTGTGAACTTTCTCATCATGAGAGCAAGTTCTCCATCATCTTCTTCATCGGATGAGCTCTCATGATGATCTTCTTCTTCATTGCTTGAGCTTGATTCTTGCTTGACCATCTTGAGCTTGCGGTGCTTGTTGGCCTTGGTTTTGAGAGCAATTGACTTGCTTGTTGTTGGCTCTTCGGACATACCAAGGATACCCATTTCATGAGCGCGAATTTCGCCCACAAGCTCTCCCACTTCCATTGTATCAAGATTCTCCTTTTGAAGCATAGCATTGATGATGTTGTACTTGGGCTTCGGAAGGAGCATGAGAATCTTGCGGTTGATGGAGCCACTGTCAATTTTAGAAACTTCAAGAGTATTAATGTCCTTGACAATGACATTCAAGCGAGAATACATATCATTGCAATTTTCATGAGCAAGCATCTTAAAAGAATCATACTTTGCTCTAAACAAGTGATATTTTTGTTCACGGACTTTTGTGGAGCCTTCATGAATTTCAATTAGCTCTTTCCATATATCACTTGCTAAGTCCATGTCATTTACTCTAGCAAAGACTTCCTCACTAATGGCTTCGAAAATTGCATTTCTAGCCTTTGCATTCCACTTTAGTTGTTCCGTGGTGGGAGTTCCGGTGAACCCGGTCTTTGTTGCCAACCACACTTCGGGGGCAATCGCATCAAGGTATGCGGCCATGCGAACTTTCCAATAGGCAAAGTTCTTGCCCTCGAAGTGAGGCGGCGAACCACCCATCTTGGCCATTGCTCTAGGCGGTGAAGCCTGATGATCCAAATGAGCAACGAGGCTCTGATACCAATTGTAAGGATCGATGGACCAAGAGGGGGGTGAATTGGACCTTTTTCAAATTTCTAAAACAAATAAAACAACCTTAATCTATGCAATGCTAGTACGGCTCAATTCACCAACCGGCTAACTAAGCAAACTACACAAGCTACTAAAGAAAAGAAACTAAGTAAGGTAGAGCTAAGCTATGATCTCTAAGGTCAAGCACATGAAAAGTTGCATGAAAGTAAATGCTTGAAATGAAAGAGTGGGCAAGAGACAACCGGATTTTTTCCCGTGGTGTCGATGTGTCGGCACACACCCCTAATCCACGTTGTGACACTCACTAAGAGTCTTATCACCTCCCATGTCACCGAGACTTGGGCGCTCACTAAGAGTCTCCGTTCACCATCCCGGCGTGGTGGAGCTCAAGCCACGTACAAACTTCTTCGGGCTCCCACAATCCTTGGCAAGCTCCGAAAGAAACACCTTCAATCACCAAGATCGTCTAGGTGCTGCCAATCACCAAGAGTAACAAGCTCCTAAGCCTTCACTTGACCTACACTCAGTTGGCCCTAGCTCAAGCACACTTGCTACACTTGCAAAGGATGAAATCTTCAAGGTTGAAGCACAAACAAGGCACTAGATCTTCTCTCTTTTGCTCAAAGCTCTTTCTCTTGTCCTCAAGGGTGGCCTCAGGTTTTCAAGGTGTCAAAGGCAACTGAAATGAGCCAGGGGGTACCCTTATATAGAGTGGAGGAGGTCACATAGCCGTTGGAAGTTTTCTGCAGAAAAACCGTGACCACCGGAAGAACCGACGGGATAGAAGTATAGGCATCGGTTCAACCGGTCTCTCTGTGTCCAATTAGTAACCGTTGGAGTTCTGACACAGTATCCACGCTTGCGTCATTGCACCGGTGCATGCTCCGTAGAGGCATCGGTTCAACCGGTGCTGAAGAGGTTCACTGATCAACTCAAACAAGCGTTCTGGAACAAAGTACATCCAATGCACCGGTGCTTTGATTCTGAAGCGTCGGTTCAACTGGTGCTGAAGAGAAGTTGAAGTCCACCAAAACATGCTCTCTGGAACAAAGTACTTCTAATGCACCGGTGTTTTTCTTGGGACCATCGGTTCAACCGGTGCTATAGAGTTTTTGACTTGATTCCTGCCTGCTTCCAAAGAAGATAGACCGACAGGGCATCGGTCCTTCCGCCATGCATCGGATGTTCCGATGCTATGGCACCGGTTCAATCGGTGCTGCTGTTTTTCTTTGTTTTCAGCTGTTTTGACTTGGATTCGAATGTGACTTTGATTGTTTCTTCTTCCAAGAGTTGTGTTGACTTCTATTGACCATCTTTTGCTGTTTTTGAGTGAGTGTGCAAGATTTCTAAGGCCAACTTAATTTTGATCAAGCTACTAACTCATGAACCCCTCTTAATAGTACGATCAAGAACTAGAAACTATAAAACCTAGCTAAATCAAGTGTCCTTCATCTCCTTGTGACACTTGAGACTAGAAAGGTCCTTAATCTTTAAAATGGAGTCCTTGGTTCGCATGATTGTTTTGAATTGAGGGGTCTCCTTTCATATTTCATATGAGACTAATCCAGTCAATGAGTTTTCCTTTAAAACATACGTTAGTCGCATACGGTTGTCATTAATCACCGAAACTTACCATTAGCATCTATCGGCCTAGAACTACAATAGGTTAACTATAGATGATTCTGGTTTATCCTTTAGATATATTTGGAAAGCTAAGATACCTCACAGGATCAAGGTCTTTTTGTGGCTTTTAGAAAACAATGCTGTTCTAACGAAAGACAATCTGATAAAGAGAAACTGGGTTGGAGATCCATCCTGCTACTTTTGTTCTGAAAATGAAAATTTAGACCATCTCTTTTTCCTTTGTCCCATCGCGAAAGTGGTTTGGGGAATGATTGCAATGTGCCTGGGGGCTTCCAATATCCCTGGAAACCTACTTCAATACAAAAACTGGATCAAGAACTGGTTGCCGGATGGGCAACCGGTTTATACACTTTGCTTAGCTGGCGCATGTTGGACTATTTGGAAATGACGAAATGAAGCTTGTTTTGAGAAAAAGCTGCTACGTAACCCCTCTGACATTCTGGTCTATATGTGTGCTCTTTTGACTTATTGGCCAGGCTTGTACGGATCGGAGATGCAGGGGAAGATCCTGGAAGGGGTGAAGATCCTCATATCTTGCGTTTACAAGGTGATGCCTCAACAGCGACGCTCCCCTCCTCTCCTGCTCGCCGAGACGGCTCCATCCCAGGACGGAGATGAAGACCTGACTGAAGATGAAGCTTGAAGAATGCAACACAGGCAACAAAAATATGGCCACTTGCGTTGTGAACTAGTCCTTCCCTTTTGTTGCTTGGTGATCTCGGGTGTTTTGGTCTGGTAATGTGCGGACAAACCTAGGAAGCCTAGGTCTCGTTGAACTGTTAGTCGACGCGCTTGGGTGTGAAATTCACCCCTCTCTTGCTGAACTCTTCCAAAACTCCCGTTCACTTTCCCCTCTCATGGGATCGTTGTATTCGACTGGTATTTCTGTTTGATAATGGAAATGGGGTTTCCTCGATTAAAAAAAATGGGAACTGGTTTCTCTTGGGTCACTTACACATGGGGCTGCAGAGGATCTCGTTCCAGATAATGGGGCAAGCTCAGCTGACCCTCACACCCTGGTGGCACAGCAACAGCATATCCTACGATGATACTCGATCGCGGCATATAATTACCAGCACATGCATGAATACCTTGTTTTCTTTTCTTTCTTTTTTGAAGAAAAAGAAAGAAATGACTCGACGCACCTGCCGGCTCGAGTATACTCACTAGAAAGATGGTGCGGCATTGCCGCGCTTGAGGGCCCCCTTCCTCGATCTTTATATTTGAAGTGATCTCTGGTGACCTGATTGTGGTAGAAGATGAACCAATTATGGAGCTGAACTGTAACTTATATTTTCCAATTTGAGTTAAAAGTTATGTATACAAAAAAGAACTCATCTTTGCAGCTGAGACTTTTTTTTATGATACAAACTTAATATCTACAACAGCTGTCATCACTCAGACGGATTGGTCCTGTTGCTATGGAATTTGAAAGGAAACAAGTTTGGATTGTTTTAGCCTCCAACCTGCTCAACAAAGTCTTTCTCTAATAAAAGCTTAAGATTCAAACAAACCAAATGCGTTGTGCTGGCCTGAGGCGGCCCGGCGACGCATGGTGGCCGTTCGATGGCTCGATCCGATGGACATTTTTTTTGGGTGATGTGGCACGTTGGTGCTAGGGATAGAGAGGGGCGCGGCTTTGGCGAAACAGGATGGGCCCGCGGTGGGCTCAGCGGCGGGCTGGGGCGGCGGCGCCACGCGCACATGTATATATGTCAAATATATATGGGAATATATATGCTTATATGTGTGTGTGTATATATATATGCGTATTTATATATGTGTACACATATATATGTATATAAATATGTATGTATCTGTGCACACAAAAAAAAATAGTGAGTAAATGAAAATTGTAAGTACCATGGTTTCGATGAATAAAATGATTACATTAGACAAAAAGCTAGAGGAGAAGTATAAATTGTTACTTTAAGAAGGCTTGGAGCTTTTTTTTAATTAATGTTCAATGCAACTGCTCCTTTACAAAATTTCTGCTGCTCTCTCTATTTTCTATTGTTGTTGGCCTCTCACGATTATTATACTTATATGTAAGCCTAGTCTATACTCCTGGAACCTCTCGAACTCTCTTCTTCTCTTTGCTCCTTTCTCACTCTGCTCTCGCTTTTTCTCTCTCCGTGTGCTCTTTCTCTCCCATCTGCGGGACGACAGCAGCCAGCAGGAAGGAGGACCAGGGCGCTGCCGCTCCCAACCGCAGGAGGCTTAGGATGGGCCGCCGCCGGCCATGGTCGTGGCTCCGCCATTGTTGCGCCGCCGCCACCTTCTTCCCCACCGCCGGACGCCCTCGATTCGTCGTTTCCGGTGAGCCCCCCTTCAATTCCTTGCGCTGGGAGCTTCCCCGTCCTCTCCTCGACCGATTCCGGTCCTCATCCGGTCGATTCCCCTTCCGCAGGTCCTCCACGGCGGAGCTCCATCGCCATCGCCGCTGGACGTCGTCGCCCCGCCTCCTCACCGCCGCTCCCCACGTTGCGCTTGGCCGGTGAGCTTCGCCACGCCCTTGGGTAGATAGTACGCGTGCTCGCCCGGCCTCCACTCCCCTCCTGGTCACCTACCCCCACCGGCCGCAGCGCCGAACCGCCGCGCCGCGGGCGTGTGCGTGGCGCCACGGGACGCGCTCGCGCGCCGGGTCAGGGCAGCCGGTCGCACACAAACGAGGGCGGCAAGGCAGGGCCGGGCAAACGGCAGAGCAGGGGCGGCGGCGAAGCAAGGTCTATGCGGCGTAGATGGGAGCGGAGATGCAGGAGGCGGCCGGCCGAGCAGACGATTTGGATGAAGAGGCGGCCCGATCGGACGGTCGCTGTTTTTTCGGGTGACGTGATGTTTCATAGAATGGCCCTCGCACGGACGTCGTTTCATGTTTTAGAGATTCATTCGCTCCAAAAGCTAGCTGGCAGGCTGTCGGCGTCTGAATGATTCGTTCAACGTCTACATTTTTTTTGAGAGGACGTTCAACGTCTACATGGGCTGCATTTTAACCAATGGGCTTAATGGATTATGACGTCTATCTGGGCCCTCCCTTCCTTCTACAGCCCGGAATCCTATCTATCTTCCGGAAGAAAATTTTCTATCTATCTTCCAATGTATAAGATTCGTGCGACGTTTACGGGTTGTCCGTTTCAAACTAGGTTCCACAGCGAATAAGTAACCACAAGTAAAAGACAGACACATGGGTGCGTTGCCAATTCTCTCCCGGCACATGCAGGCATACAGCGTAGAGTATCAAGCGCTCACGTGGCACAAGGTAAGTGGTGGGAGGTGAATATGAATCTAGACACATTCCAAACTTCAATTGATCTTTTCTCTTAAACTATGCAGTCAATTTAAGATTCGATTGAAACATAGTATTCGTTAGAATTAATGTTACAAAATGAGGTCCAATATGTTATTTGTATTTTCTTATATTAGTATTCCAACATTTGAATATAATAGTTCAACATTTTCAATATACCACTCCAACATATATATTATGCGATTTCAACATTTGTTTAAAAAATGTTGAATTAGTTTTCCAAAGTGCTGAATTAGTTTTTTTTCGCTGTTGAATGAGTTTGGTAAAAATGTTGAATCTAGCACTGCAGGTCTGCAGACTGCAGCAACGGAAGTAGAAAAACACATGGAAATATGATTTAGAAAATCAAGCTAGTGTCCGCTGCCCGCTAGTGTGCTCTGCGCTCGTCTGCCACGCGCTGCTGGAGCCTGCTACTACTATCCAGTTGGGCCGTGCTGGGCTCCCATCCATGGGCTGTGATTCATAAACTTTCTATCACACGGAAGATAGATAGGAGCGCCCCCGCGACTGACAGCTAAAGCTTGGAACTAGATGCAGTTGCCTGCGGCGGCGATGACCTAGGTTTCTAGGGCTTGGCGACTTCGGCGGCGATTTGTGCCGACGAAGGTTTTTCACCGACACCAGTCCTTTTCCTCGCGTCCGGTTGAGTCGTCCTCCGCTCGGGCTGACCAAAGGACTGATCTGACTCAGTTTCCCGGCCTTGGCGGAGTATCGGCTTGATTTGCGGGAGTAGGAACAAGGGTGGGATCATGGCGGCAGATAAGAAGAGGCAGAAGGAGATCAAAGAGGGCACTTATCCTACTTCATCGGCAGGCTCCGTGTCGGAGTGCCACCGGGACCAATGAGTTGCTTGAGCTGGAACTGTCGCGGCTTGGGCAATGCCGCGACAGTTGGTGAGCTTCGTAATCTTGCGAAGAAGTATGCCCCGACCGTGCTATGTGTTTTAGAAACTCAGATTCACAAGTCACGGGTGGAGTTGTTAAAAGGTACTTTAGAGTATGATAATTCCTTTGCTGTCAGTAGTGCAGGTCGCAGTGGTGGCCTTAGTATCTTTTGGAATAATAAAACTAGAGTGGAAATTTTACCGTACTCGCAATATCATATCGATGCAATTGTGACAGAGTATGGAAAGGAGCCTTGGAGATTGACATGTGTTTATGGTGATGCTCAAACTGCCGAGCGCCATAAGACGTGGGACATGCTGAAATTTATCAAAGCCTCATCACATCTTCCATGAATGTGCATGGGTGATTTTAATGAAGTGTTGCTGAGGGAGGAGCACCAGGGGGTGCAAGAGCGTAGCCACGCACAGATCGCGGGCTTCCGCGAGGTGGTGGACGTGTGTTGTTTTCAAGACCTCGGTTATGAGGAAAGGAGCTGGACTTTTGAAAAGAGAGTTGCAGGTGGCTCGTACTGCCGAGTTCGACTTGATCGAGCTCTGGCCACGGCAGATTGGTGCTCGCGCTTCTCTGAGGCAAGGGTTTCACATCTTACTGGAGCAGCGTCAGACCACGGCCCAATACTGCTCCGATGGGAGCAGGATGAGAGTGATCAGCGAAGGAAAAAGAAGAAGATTTTCAGGTACGAGGTGATGTGGGAATCTCATGAAGATTTTATTGCTATGTTGGCTCAAACGTGGCAGGGAGGAGGGAAGGCACATACTCTGCAGGAGCTAAACGAGAAAGTGGCACGCTTGGCGGGTAGTCTGAGCGAATGGGAAGCTCATTCTTTTGGCCACGTTCGCCGTGAGCTTATAGCTTTGAATGAGGAACTGGAAAGGATGAGATCAGACACCACACGGGCTGGGGGACCTTCTCATGCGGAAATTAAAGTGGTGGAGCGAATTATGGAGTTGAATCACAGAGAAGAAATTATGTAGAAGCAACGCTCCAGAATCACGTGGCTGATGGAAGGTGATAGGAATACTCGCTTCTTTCATCTCAGGGCGAGTCAGCGATGCAAAAAAAATTACATCTCCAAGCTGAAAAATCAGAATGGTCAGTTCACTGATAATCAAGTGGAGATGGGAGTTATGGCAACGGATTTCTACAGGACGCTGTACACGTTAGAGGGGACGGTAAATATGAACCTGGTCCTTGATACGGTTCCAACCAAGGTGACAGCGCTATGAATGAGAGTTTGGTGGCTCCTTTTGATAAAGATGAAATAAAAAAGGCGTTGTTTCATATGTTTCCTACTAAAGCGCTGGGGCCTGACGGTTTGCCGGCACATTTCTTTCAGTGTCATTGGGAGCTCTGTGGTGACGAGGTTACTGAAGTGGTACTTCACGTCCTGCGAGGTGAGGATGATCCATCTTTGATTAATTGCACGTGCATTGTGTTAATACCAAAGGTGGAGAGCCCGGAGGAACTGGGTCAGTTTCGCCCTATTAGCCTATGTAATGTAATATACAAGATAGCTTCAAAGGTGATGGCGAATAGGATGAAGTCTGTTCTACCGGAGATTATTTCTGAGGAATAGTCGGCTTTTGTTCCAGGCCGACTTATCACAGATAATATAATTACAGCTTATGAGTGCATGCATTTTATGGAGAAGAAGAGAGCAAGAGATAACAGATTTTGTGCGCTGAAGCTGGACATGAGGAAAGCATATGACCGTGTGGAATGGAGCTATTTAAAGGCTATAATGATTAAGCTGGGTTTCCACCGGATATGGGTTGAGATGATTACGAGACTGGTCACTATGGTGTTTTTTTTCTGTCTTATTCAATGGAGATCGTCTGGATAGTTTTGTTCCGAGAAAGGGAATCCATCAGGGAGACCCAATCTCGCCTTACTTGTTCTTATTAGCAGCGGAGGGCCTTTCGTGCCTGTTAAAATCCAAAATTCAGTCATCGAGTCTAAGTGGGATTAAAGTGGCTGCCTCGGCCCCGATGGTTAGCCACTTATTGTTCGCGGATGACAGCCTGCTGTTCTTCAAGGCAAACAGGGAGAGTGCGGAGACGGTGACGGATGTGTTGAACACATACTGCCAGACCTCGGGTCAGAGTATCAACATGGATAAATCTTCTATACACTTCACCAAGGGGGTGAGTGGTGGCATCAGAGAAGAAATCATGGAGACTCTGGATGTGCACAATGAAGCTCTAAGTGAGAAGTACTTGGGAATGCCTACGGATGTTGGTACTGCTACGAATGGAGCTTTCAAGTATCTCAAAGATAGAGTTTGGAAGAAAGTCCATGGGTGGATGGAGCAAACACTGTCAGCTGGTGGAAAGGAAGTGCTCATCAAGGCTGTGGCACAAGCGGTGCCAACCTTCTCCATGTCTTGCTTCAAATTGCCGAGAGGGCTGTGTCAGCATATCGATAGTTTGATGCGAGGCTTCTGGTGGGGGAGTAAGGAGGGGAAGAGGAAGACATGCTGGGTAGAATGGGAGGAGATGACAAAACCAAAATATATGGGAGGATTGGGATTCAGAGATATTGAGCTTTTCAACCTTGCACTGCTTGCGAGACAGGCCTGGCGCATTTTGCAGGAGCCAGTCACGCTCAGCGCGAGGGTGTTGAAGACAGTTTACTTCCCTAATGCAGACTTTTTTGACGCAAAACTTGGCCCATCTCCATCCAGAGTTTGGAGAGCTATCATTGACGGCAAGGGAGTTCGACAGCAGGGCCTAATCAAAAGAATTGGAACGGGTGAGGACACAGATGTGTGGAGAACAAATTGGTTACCAAGAGATGGCCTCATGAGGCCAATCTGCTGCTTGAGCAGTACACCGCCGGTAGTGGTCAGTGAGCTGATCGATCCGGTGAGTTTGTCTTGGGATCTGGATAAGCTGAAATTCCACTTCATACCGATGGACTGGGAGGTAATCAGGAGTATACCCCTATCCACTCAAAGACAGGAGGATTTTTGGGCCTGGCACTATGAGAAATGAGGAGTTTTCTCAGTTCGTTCTGCGTACCGAATGTTGGTGTCTAACCGAGAGCAAAGGACTGATTGGATTGATCACAACCCAGATCAGTCAGATATGAGAGCAAAACATAAGGATTGGACAGATTTATGGAGTGTCAAAGTTTCTTTCAAAGTTCGAGTCTTTTTTGTGGAGACTTGCAAAACAATCGATCCCGACCGGTGATGTCCGTTATCATAGAAATATGGCGCAGCATAGCAACTGCTCCATATGTGGAAGGCCGGATTCCTGGCGCCACTCCTTGCTGGAGTGCAACATGGCCAAGTGTGTCTGGGTTTTGCAAGGTGAACATGTGCTGGAATTTCTAAGTCAGACAGAGCATGAAGATGCTAGGAGATGGCTACAAGAGGCAGTGGCAAACTTAAGACATGAAGACCTTGTGCGTTTGACAGTCACGATGTGGGCGATTTGGTACGCTCGAAGGAAAGTCATTCATGAGGAGATGTTCCAAAGCCTGTTATTTACTCATAATTTTATTGAGCGGTTCTTATCAGACCTGGAAACAACTACGCCTACGGAGGTAAAACAGAGAGAAGGGGAGAGGATCAGGCCTCTGGTGCCGCGCTGGATCCCACCTCCTCAGGGAGTGTTGAAGGTGAATGTTGATGCAGCCCTATCCAAGAATTCAGATATTGCAGCCATGACCGCGGTGGCAAGAGATAAAACATGGATGTTTCTTGGCGCATCAGCTCTGGTTGTTGAGGGAATTACCTCGCCGGAGGTTGCGGAAGCAATGGCTTGCCGGGAGGGACTTGCTCTCGCAAGCGATCTGGACCTGCAGAAGATCAGAATTGCCACGAACTGTGTCAATGTGGTGAAGAACATATATGGGCACGGTATGGGACTTTACGGCCATATCATTATGGAGATCAAGGCAGGGGCGGCTCGGTTTGTGGATGCTCAATTCGTTCACGAAAGTCGGAGTTCTAATGGTGATGCTCATAGACTAGCTAGAAGTTCGGTCTATGAACCTGTAGGACGGCATGTCTGGCTTCTTGCTCCTCCTGATGGAGTTTGTACCAACTATATTTCTTAATTGAAGGTGGTACTATCTCAAAAAAAAAAAAATAGGAGCGCCCCCTACAGCCAGGAGTAATAAGTGGTATAGCCCAGTCAGTCCACTTTTCGGGCTGGGCCTGGGCCTGGGCTATTATTGATGGATCGTCGTCGTCGCCTCCGGTGGTCCGGCGAAATCCATCCACCCACCAAACCACACCACCGGAGTAGGAGTAGAGCACCATCAGGCTGCCCAAAATGCCGTCCCCATCTCTCCTCCTCCTCCGCGCCCCTCCTCCCTCGCCGCACCTCACCTCACCCATCCACCGATGCCTCGCCCTCCCCTCCCCCTCCCTCAGACCAACAACCCGCGCGCCTCTGCGCCTGGCCTCCGCCGCGGGGTCCCGTCGCGCCCCACGGGCCGCCGCCGCCCGCGTCGTGGAGCCGGGCGACGCCGGTGCCAGCGGCGCCCTCATCCCGATCGCGCGCTGCTACGAGGGCCACCTCGCGCGCCTCGACCTCGCCGGCGCCGCGCGCCGGGAGCAGGCGGTCGCCGCCGCGGCCGCCGTCGACGGAGCGGCCGCAGCGGAGGCGCACCTCGCCGCCGGCGCCGAGGCCATGGTCGTTGAGGCGTTCCTCCCCGGGCCCAATGGGGGAGGGACGACCGCATCGTCGTCCACACGAGTGGTGAGTACTGTAGTGATGACTTGTCAGGGGCTGCTCTGCTATTTGAGGGGTCCTATTTGAGTGCAGGGCTGCTGGCAACAGTATCATCTTGCTTGTGCCCATTTTTTACAGATTGATTGATTGCTTTGGATTTCGTTTAGCCATATGAGTAGTAATTGTGACAACCATTCATTCCAATTTCTGAATCTCCACTATCGACTCCACTTGCGCCAAACATGATTCTTATGCACCGCCACCAATGCTGATCGGTCAGGCAGTTAGGCATGAGTAAAGTTTTCACCACACGCCTTCCTCGATGGTTGTGGTTTCACCACCGAGTGACCATATCCACTCTTCATTGTATGGCACCCACCATAGGGAGGAACCTACCAGTTTACTTGTTTGTGTATGCGAATAATTACAGCAGCCTTGCATTTCTGTTTCATTGCCTGTCTTGTGCTGGACCATCAGTAAGTTTTGGCAATTTTGTAGATTTTGCAAGCCAAGGAAGTCAAAGACAAGGCCAGTAAGATAAAGAAACAATTTGGGTCCGAGTTTTTCTCTGAAAACGAACCTGGTTCAGAGACTATGTTGGCTATGGCCTTTAAGCAAGTTGTAATGCAGCGGCTTTCAAACTTTCGGCTCGAGGTCTTCTCCCCAGGTTCAGAGAGAGACTCCCAAGACTTGGGCAAACCACGAAAGGTGCAAATTCACAAAGCTTGGGATGTTTTGTTCTTCTCCACTCAGCTTACTTCTTGCTGAATGCTGATTCGTCAATGTGCAACAGGTGTCCATGGACTTTAGCGTCATTTCATCAGATGAAAAACTTCTGGCTTCTCTTGCCGAAGCCATTTTCTCCTGCGTCATCCAGGATGCCAGCAAGAATCACCTCGGGGCCACAGGCAGTTTGTTTCACAAGCAGCAGCTCAACTGCTCAATTGATTCCTCCGTTTGTATACACAAAATTTCTGAGGCAGAAATAGTGAGAAGTGCTAAGAGATGCCTGGAGAGTTTTCATCTAATGAAGTCTCCTCAGAATGCGCGCAAAATAAAGAATGGATGGTGGCCAGCACCAAATTATGAAAGTTTGGTGAAGATTGGGGGTCATGAGTTTGCCCTTTGGGCCAATGAGTACGTTCCTACCTATAAACTGCAAATAAAAGCCAAAGCATTTGAGAATACTTATCTTGAAGGCCGTCATGAGTCAGAAAGTAATAGGTGGGAAGTTCTCTTGACCCACTCCCAACTGGTACACTATTATTCCCTCTCTTTTCCTTCATTGAACACATTCATTTTCTGGAAATAATAACAGAACCAAGCAAATGTGAAATTTGAACTTGGTCCATAATGTCTTCTAACTTATTTCTGTTCATTTCTACCACTTGTAGGTGGAACTAGGGAGCGTTATAGACATGTACTTCGAAGATCAATTCACATTACCAGGCAAAACTTTCCATCCTTACTGGAATTCAGATCCATCAAAGATTAAAAAGAACAATGTATGATGATACTATCTAGGTCAAAGTTTACTCGCATTCAATATATATTATCAAACTCTGCTCATTGACAAATTTTGTTTTACACAGGGCTATTTGAACAGCCTTTTTAGTTTATTGGCTGGTAGCTGTATTATTCTTTTTGTCGCCATCTTTGCTCAGTTATGCTGGCCTCGATCTCTTGGAGACAAAAGGCTATTCAATGGAAGTTCAAATGTGTCATCGTCTCAAAGCTATTGTTCTGATATCAAGTCTCTTGATAGCAGCGAGGTACTTATCTAGTCCTTGTGAATCTGTCGTTTGTCCAAGGGAGGTTAATGTTCAGTTTTTAGTGATGGTTTCCTTTTTGCAATACTCTATTGGCATTTAACATAACATCGATTTCAACTAATTACCTGAAGGATAGTTCTCATGCCATTTTAGCTAGTTTCATTTTCACTTATACGTACTTATAGCAATGGACAAATAAAAACTAACTGTGCCACCCTCTGTTATGACTCAGAAATATTCTGACAGGCTGCATTTCATCTGTTCTAATTAATAGCTGCCACTTCAAATTCTGTAGTTTCAGGATGCAATCCTTTGATGTCTCTTCTTTTTTCAAAGATTAACCAAGTTCTGTTCAAGGAAAATTTGTAATGTGTGTAAGACTGAAATACTAAATTAATGAGCCCACCTGCATAAATGGATCATAGCATAATTACTCTTTAAGCCATTCTATTAGTTTATTATGTGTGCTTCATATTTTGTCTGATTTACTCCTCTTCTCAGATACAAGCTTATTGCACACCTCTTATTAAGAAAATGAAAGACTCATATGGCTGCCCTGGTGATGTAATGGTTGATGCACATATTGGAGCTTGGGTTGGAGAACTGCCTGATTGCTTCAAGGGAATCAACAGCGAGGATAATGCTGCTTCTGACAATGTTCAGCATCCCTACACTTTTAGCCAGGAAAATCAAGCCCAATTGGTGCCAATTAATACTAAGGTGTCTCATTTGGAACAAAATGATGGAATTCAGGAAACCGTGCAGAATATTGCTAGTTTTCAGGTACCTTGTATGTCTTATAAAACAGAGTTATCTTTGTAGTAGATGTCTTTTTTTTGTCATGATAATGTATATATGCTAACTCAAATTTCTTTCTGTGATCACCCTCTGTTTATAATGAATTGCCTTTTCCTTGGGATAGTTGGGAACTTGGAAGTATCAAATCCTTTCCATAAACATATTGGCTATCACATGGTATTTCACGAAATACCTGCTAATTTAGAACACAATTTTCGTTGCCATTTAGTAGTACCTTTTTACCATGTACTGTTCTCTGGTCACATCCCATAAGAAAGAGACTAAATTTCCCCTATTTTTGTTGGTATACATCAGTTGTTTGAACTTTTTATACTATGGTTTCATCAGAACTTTTTTTTTCTTTTCTTTACTTTAAGATAGTAGAGTAAGAATATAGAACTGTACTGATTTGGTCTTTCTTGAAACAAGTCTTTATGTGGGGTGTGCTGAATTTTCTTCTAAGCTATGCTCGAGGCATCCAGTACTAGTTTTGTATCTGCATTTTGAATTATATGGTACCAAAAAAAACTCTTGAGGTTGCAACCCACTAGTTGATTCACTTATTCGTAGGTGGTCATGTCAGAAGAAGGTAAAGTAGTGGGATTTCAGCCAACTAACCGCCCAGCTGTGAACCATTGGTCAACAAACCCACTAGCTACACTTCTGTATCAGGGGCGAACACTTTCTCCAGGTACTTTACTGTAACAATGGGCCTTTGTTCTTATACGTACGAACACTGATTATTAATTGCATCTAATTCTTTAAAATGGATATTTTCAGGTATTCTGGAACCAAAGCTTAAAATTTCTCGTCCAGCTAAGGCTGTCCCAATTGAATTGTTGATGTCGGTAAATCAAGATTCCTTTTTGCTTTGGCAAGGCCTTTTCAAGATCAATGGTAGCAGAGGTGCTATATCACTTTTTTTCCTCCTCTGCTTGCTTCATATCAAGTTGTTTCTTTCCTAATAAATATGGTTTATATTAATCACCATTACTACCTAGTTATGCAAAAGCTTGTAGTTGCTGACTTTCTCATATCGAGGCATTTACAGTTTTACGCGAATGGCAGCATGTCTTAATCTGATTTGCTTCTTTTTTTGGTCAAATACGTGCCTAATGAATGTATGTCATCAACAGAATGAAAGATTTAGTTGCTCTGATGATGTAATGGTTGATGCAAATATTGGAGCTTGGGTTGGAGAGTTGGCTGACTGCTTCATGGGCATCAATAGCATGGATAGTGCTGCTTCTGATGATGTTCAACATCTGGATGGTTATATCCTAGAAAAATCAACTGCAGTTTGTGCCTATTAATTTTCAGAAGGGTTGTTTGGAACGAAATTATACAACTCAGGAAACCCTGCCTAATATTGCTAGTTTTCAGGTATGTTTGTCTGGCTTAAGTTCTAAGGGGGATTTCTCTTTGTAGCATGCGAAGATGTTCTGTACCTTCTATTATGGCAGCCTATCATCTGAGATTTATATTTGTTTTATGATTGATTATGATTGAGTTGCATATGGAAGTTGGAACTTGGAAGTAACCTTTCCTTAACATATCAACTGTCACGCCATTTGTAAAGGTTCCATGTGCATGTTGAAGTAGAACACACTTATTTTACTGTCTTGTAATGCCTTTTTGCTGAGTATTGAATTGTTCTTTGGTTTTTGACAAGGAAAAGACTGCATTATCACTTTTGCTGGTACATGTCATGGCCTTAGCCCAGATGTGGTCCAAAGGCCAAGTGGAAGGAGTTCAATCCTAGAATCTCTTGCTGTCTGGCTCTAGGTGCCAGCCTCCTCCGGCCAGATCGCCACTGCCCCTTCATGATTCACCTATGTAGGTGATTATGTCAGAAGACAGTTGAGTTGTGGGGCTTCAAGCAACTAGCTGCCTATCTGCCTATCTGTGAGCCATTGGGGGAAAAAAAACTGCAAGCAAATTTATGTTGTGAACTGGAACGCTCTATCCAGGTACTAGAACAGAACCATGGACTGTATTCTTAACATTTGTTTTAACACCACTTATCTGTTTGTCTAATACTTTGAATTGGATAATGTCACTATGTTAGCCATTCTGGAGGCAAGGCTTAAAATCTGTCGCCCAGCTAAGTTTGTTCCGGACTCCTGGTTCAACTATTAATGCCTGTATATCCAGATTCATTTTTTTTTCGCTTTGGTGAGGCCAAATGAAGACCAATGCTAGCAAGGTGCTTTATCACATTCCATAACCTGTCACCCAATTTCAGTTTGTCTTATCCTGTTGTCTCATGAACTTACTGGCAATCCATGGAATGGTATGAACTCGCCTTTTGTTTTTTTTTCAGAAAAACAAATTGCACAAAACCCATCTTATGATTGAATGAAGGTGATGTTGCCGATTGCCCCTCTGCCATGCATCTTCCAGTCTCCTCGGCAAGGTGCTCGATTGTTCGGCTATGTTGGCTGGCACTGCAGATTGCTCTTCCACTCCTTCCCGCTGCCGTTCCAAGTCACCAAGCCCAGCAGCAAATTGGTCTGCTGCCGTCAATCCGGTTCCGGTGACGTCGAACTCCTTGTCCACCAGGCTAAGCTGGCGTAGACAGAATGACATATCGGTACAGGGCAGACCCCTCTGCGCGGTGGCAGGCCTGCCACTAAAGAAAATGCAATCTTTTGTTTACTGAATTTAAGTTCACAACGTCTTTTAGATATAGATTTCTCCAATCGAATTCATTATTGCATCATCTGTGATAATTTGGTTCATTCTATCTGTCTGGTGGACGGCGTCCCAGTACAAATATTCACTGGGATCTGCACAAGTTTCCAGCCTCTGCATGTTTGCCCTACTTCAATTGTCCCTGTTCCACAGCAGCATCTCTGTCTCTGTCAGCCCTGTAGAGCCAAAGATTCATGAAGTCAGTCGTCCCAGTACCCCTTGTACTCTTCTTAATGTTCTTCCCAAAATTAAAGAACGAACATCTCTGAATTATATGGCGAAACGTACCCAAGTCGTTGGGTTCTGTCGTTGCTTTGGTTATGATTGTGTAGATATCGATGAAGGCAGCTCTGGTATCTGGTTCATTCTTCAGTAGTTGCACAAGTTTGAGTAGCTTCTCGTTGAATGAAGCTGCTAGCAGATTCATGTTTCCATGGCATTTATCTGGACCTGTGCCTAGCAAAGTTCTGACAATAGGTAAGCACCCAATTGGAGGCAGTCCAACAAAGATAAATCTCCTTCCTCCAAGTTTTCTCATTTCCTGAAAAAATGGCAAGGGTTGTTCTCATCTATCTTTTTGAAGGAAAATTGTTCTCATCTATCTGCTTCCTCCAAGATCTATCAGACTCAAGGTTTGGTAGGCGCATACCTGGGTATAGTTAGCAACGCGTGCTATCAGTTGATCCTCGTAGCAGTGCTGCTGGCAATCTTGTGCTGGCAGGTTTGAGGGGAGATAGTGAAACAGCAGGTCAGTTGTTCCTGCGCTTATGAAGAAGGTAGCCTTCCTCACAAGCTGCTCTGCTCGTCTAGGTCCCGCTCAACTTTGAGTTTTCTCTTGTAACGCAATAGGCCTTGTATTTGATTGGAAAATGAAAGTACATTCTACCATGCATGTCAAAGAAGAAAACACAGCCAGTTAGTACCAAATCAAATCAAATGCATACGTCCAACAGCCAAAATTTGATTGGAAGAGGCTGATCTACCTACCGATCTCTTTGCAGTGGCGTCGTCGTATCCGGAGCCTGCTGATGCAAAGCTCACACCTGTTACGAGCTGCCCTGGTTTCAACTTGGGGTCAAGGAAGCCTGGGATGCTCCCCCCTATGCCAAGCTTCTCCGCTGCAAATAAAGCCACAAGAACCGTGAACAGCTCGCTACACATTGCTGATTGCTCACCTTGTGGGCAAAACATGAACACTCAGATCTGTACGAGTGACCTATGCAATGTGTCTTCTCTTATTAATATACGCCGAACCGTAAGATTCAAGATCTTTTTAAAGAAAAAAAAACCTATACAATGCATTCAGACATATATACGTACCTAGTAGTGGCGGATCCATTGGAACAAGGGGAGCTAGAGGAGGAGAAAGTGAAGGGAGAAAAAGAAGAAGAGGAAGAAAAAGGCTTCAGCCCCCTATGGCTGTGACCTGGATCCACCACTGGTACCTAGGATGTCAGTGACGAGGCGACCATTGCTGAAGCGGCCTGTGGGCATGCCTCCGTAGAAGCTGACGCCGTAGGGAAGGAAGTTGGCCTTGGCTGCCGTCTGCAGCCGGTTGTTGTTCCCTGGATCCACCGTCGAGTCTCCGAACACCAGCATGGTGCTCCGGCCGGTAGCGGTCGCCGTTGGCGTGGGTGGATCGTCGTCGTCGTCTTGTTGGTGGCCCAAGGCTGCGCCGCGGTGGAGCATATGTATGACGAGGAGTGCCACTGCAATCACCGCCACCCTCCTCATCTATCCACTGATCGAGTTGGTAGGTACCAATGGATGGGATGCTTTTGGACCTGCTAGCTCTAGGATGGATCTCTCTCTCTGATGAAATTGCATTGTGTGTGATGCTTGGTGCTATCTATGTGGTTCGTGTCGATCGAGGCTGCTTCGTGTGACATGACTACCGCGGCCTAAACCAAACATGAATGCAATCCGTGTGACTTCCAAAATTTAATTGAAATCCCCGGTCGCAATAGTAAACTGGACTGGTTCAGACTACACTGTACTTGTAGCTGTTGGAAGCCAAATGGTAAAAAGAGCTATATTATATCCAGCTAGTTTCAATTTGAAAGGATGTGGTGCTCTAGACTAAGAGGGGGAGGGGGTGAATTACGCACTCTAAAAACTTAGACCTATAGCTCCAACTAGTTTGCACAAAACTTAAACTAAAACATGCTATCTAGATGTGCAACTAGGTTGTTCTAGTGTGAAAACCCTATCCCAAAAGAATTTAGCAACCTATAGTCTTTTCTATCAAGAAACTATTCTATGAAAGTAAAGGCACACAAAATGCTAGTATGAAATGCGGAAGCTTAAAGAGCGGGATAGGAGATAGCAAACTCTTGACGCGGGTGTTTATCCCGTGGTTCGGTTAGCCACAAAGGCACACCCACATTCACGTTGTTGTAGCACTCACTAAGAGTATTGCTACTCGGCCACCAAGTCTCTTCCGTGAACACAATCACGGTCACCTTAGCCCCGGGTTCCACTAAGGAGCTTCTCCACAAAGGATGGGGGTCTCCACGTCCCCCGCACAAAGATGTCGTCGCCGCTCCACACCAAGTCGGAGAGTCGAGGACGTTGCCGGCGAGCTTCACGCTCCAAGGTGCCGGCGCACCAAGCTTTTGTTTTGGTTCGCTAATGAACCACAGCACAAATGCTCTAAGCCTTGCAATCTCACTCACTAAGAGCTAATCCTTTACACAACACTCTCAAAGTGTGCTAAGGGCTAAGGATATGATCTTGATGCTTTTGTATGGCTTGGAGATGTTCTTGGATGTGTGTGGGATGTCCAGCAACTCCAGCAATCTTCAAATGGCCGGGGTGAGGCGTATATATAGGCCACCAAGTCTTGTAGCCGTTGCACCAACGGTCAGCTGAAAATCTGCGTATCACCGGAAGAAACCGATGCCTCTGGCAGGGGTAGCGTCGGTTCTTCCGGTCACTCATAAACCGAAGTAGCCGTTGAAATCCTGACAGCTGATGCAGTGACCACCGGTTGAACCGATACTTTGTTCCGATGCATCACCGGTTCATCCGGTGCTTAAGAATCTTCTCCTGACAGCTGACGTCATTACACCGATGGTATGCACCGATGCTTCACCGGTTCAACCGGTGCTGAAGAATCTTCTCCTGGGGTCTTGACATCGTCTCTGGAACATAGGACGCCCAATGCAACCGATGCCCCCTTTTTGACCTGTCGGTTCAACCGGTGCCTAGGCTGACTTGGCTTTGATTCCCTCCTGCACCAAAACTTCATTAGTGCTGGTTCTTCCGACAAGCGTCGGATGCACCGATGCTTAGGCATCGGTTCTTCCGGTGCTCCTGCTCCTGCTTAGGCAGCGGAACCCCCGTAGGGGCGGCCCTTAGGGCCTTGCTACGCCTTTCTTCTCTTTCTCTTTGTCATCACTTGGACCTAAATGCCTGAGAATGTCATCTTAACAATCATATTAGTCCAAGTGTTGTGTTGTCATTCGATCACCAAAATCACTTGAAATGGCACAAATGGTGGCATGTTCCTTACACAATTATTATTACATCACAGGGCCGGGCATTGCTGTAACGATCCTAGAAATCAAATAGAAGTGCCCAAAGGGTAGGTTGGAAAACAACTAACAAAGTGCCGCGGGAAAAAGAACACTCATCTAACTTATTCTACCTACTCACTTGTGTAAAAAGAAAATCAAAGAACTGATCTATCCAGTAGAACCTCTAATCCTATACCTATAGGCAAGAATCTGTAGGCTGCTCATTCTCATCGCAATGCTGTGTAGACTGATCGTCGCCGCTGTGGCCACTGCCGCTGCACGCCTTTGCAAATCTGCCCTTGACTCGGTTTCGTGTGTCTGCTCGCACCTTCCGGGAGACGTACATGATCTGCTTGCCAAACCTGCAAATGCAATCGCAAAATGATCTCAATTGAAGGAGTAGTACTAATAACAGCAATCCACCAATGGATGAACTGAGTGGACGCATACTTCCTGTTCTTCTTCTTGTCCTTGTACCTCTGCTTAGCCTCCTGCCTCTTCTCGAGTTGCTTGGTTCTTGCTTCCATGTCCTGCCCTGATGGTGGTTTCTCCGGCGCCGACGACGCCACTAGCAGGGCCGCCGCCTCCGCCTGATATTGGTGGTAGCCGCCCGTCGACGGGCTGCTTACCACCGCTGGGACCGGCGGCTTCACCTCGAAGTCGAAGCTCAGGTGTCTAGTCGGGAGCACGTCCCGTGGCAGCATCGGCATGCCGGTGCCGTAGAACGTGCTGCCCACATTGCTGCTGTTGTTTGCAGTGGCCACTGAACTGAACTGATGCTGATGCTTGATGATAAGCTGCAATATTGTTACCGGCCATAGATTCCAGAACGGCATCAGTCGACGCAATAATGGGTTCCGAACAGGATGCGATTAACGGGTGATCATAACCCAACGATGGCGACGCCTGTGGCTGACAGTACCGAACAAATGTATGATCAGTATGGTACCAGCAAATGTCAAGGACTGACTACTCGTGCAACGTTTTATATATGCGCTACATATATGAGTTATTTTTGCATTTACCAACTCTCTATTGATTTACCATTCAAACTCCAAATCAGATTCTCCATGGATCTAGCTTGAAGTAAGCTTATAAGTTAATTAATCATTGAAGCTTTAAATTCTACATAGATCTTGAACAAGACCTCATCGATCTAGATGAAACTTGTAATAATGTAATGCTTGCAATAGCGATGAACTTGAACATCATTCAGAAATCAGAACATGCATGGGATCGTTGAGTGTATACCTCGAAATTAGGTCCTTCTCTGCGACCCATCAGATTGAAGGAGTTTGTCAAGTTGGAGTTCGTGAACAATGAAGTTGAAGTCATCATCGTCGAGTCCTGCTGCGTCGTCGAGGTTGGGCCAGTCTTGTTGCATGAAGAGCTCATCGCCATCGCCGGTCGGTAAGGCTGGTAATGACGATCCGATCATCTGAGCATCAAAGGCCCCTCCGGTTTCGATGAGACTGCCTGGTAGTAACTATGCATCAAACAGAAATGGAAAGCAGACAAGTTCACGGGGTCTATCTGCTGCCTAGAATTCGGCAGATGCAACCCGCGAGGGAAGGACAAAAAAACAAGAAAAAGAGAGATGAATCAGAATTTTTTTCATTTCACCGTTGCCTTCTTCGATCATTTTGATCGAAATAAAGGAAGTACGTTTTTTTAGATCAAAAACTATAGATAGATCGTCTATATACCTCATCACTAGTGTCCGGCCTGGTGATATTGCCATCGCGCCAAGAGCTGCTGCTGCTGCTCGGCAAGTCCGGCAGCAGTTCGACGTTGATTAGGTCGGGGACCCACTCCGCCGGCGCCGGCGACAAAGGCGGCGGGGCGGCGGTGTCACACTCACAGTAGAGGATGCGCGCGAGCTCCGCGGGGTCCGGGATCCCCGTGTAGGCGCGCGCGGCGCGCCTGGCGTGGCGGTCCGCGTCGCAGCCGACGGCGCGCGCACGGCGCGCAGAGCAAGGCCTGGTGGTGGGCGCAGCGCGCGGCGGCGGGCGCGGCGTGGCAGCCGTCGCAGAGCGGGGCGCGGCGGTGGTCCTGCGCGGCGGCGTGCACGCGGACGTCGCAGGGCAGGCAGAGGCGCGCGCCGTGCTGGGCGCAGTGGAGGAGCGCGCGCAGCGTGGAGCAGCAGGCGCAGAGGACGTCGGCGCCCATGGTGCCGGCGCCCTCCTCCGGAGACGTATACGTACATGGCGCGCCGCCGGCGGCGAGGCTGGGGTGGGTGGTGCCTGTCGTCGCAGCACTGGCGATGGATCGAGCGAGGGGGTTGCTGGTTGGTGGCGGCCAAGGCCAATCGACAAGGGCGGCGGAAGTGGATCCATGCCAGAGGCGGAGTCTCTCTCTATATATATACATATACATATATATATATACACAGTAGCGCTATTCTACACCCAGCCAACCTAGCATCCAAATCCACCGGCCCAACTCCCATCCGCCCACCTGTTCCGGCCCAAACCCGGTCAGCTCCCACCCCTGTCCCCACGAGGAACCCGCGAGCGCGAGCCGCGAGACGCGCGGAGCGCGGCGAGCGGCGAGCGCGAGCCGTTTCGTGCTAGCTTCTGCGGCACTCGCTGCGGGCTCCGGGGCACGGCGTGGTGCGCGGCATTGGGAGTGAGCAAGCGCAGCGGCGGCGCGCCTCGCGGGGAGCAGCAACGGCGCGGCCTCGCGGGGAGCGGCGCGGCCTGCGCGATGCTCGGGGCACGGGGCGCGCTAAGGTGGCCGCGCGGCGAGCGGCGGCGGCCGGCACGTAGCTGCGGGGCGAGGACGACACGGATGGAGGAGCACGGCGTGCGGCCGCGGGGACCAGCACGGATGGAGAGCAACGCACATGGGCGATAGCTCCTGGAGGAGAAGCAAAAAAGGATTCCCAATAATTACTGAAGCAAAAATCGATTCATGTTAATTGAAGAAATTTGCTTCTATCAGTAAGGACTA